>NW_027526266.1:15176501-15286368 GCF_048455015.1 Haemaphysalis longicornis | reverse complement strand
AGAAATTACCTTTCAGCACCACTATTCTACAATGGACCATATTCACACGATCAATCAGGCGATAGAGAAGTGCGCTGAGTATACTGAACCCCTATATATAGCCTTCATAGATTATGAGACAGCACTTGACTCGGTCGAATCCCTAGCAGTTATTCAGGCATTACGGAACCAGAGGGTAGATGAGCATTATGTAAGAATACTAGAGGATATCTACAATGGGTCCACAGCTACCATCATCCTCCATAAGGAGATAAGTAAAATACCTATAAGGAAGGGTGTCAGACAAGGAGACGCAATCTGTCTAATGTTATTCACAGCATGTTTAGAAGAAGTATTCAGAACGTTGGATAGGGAACAGGTGGGAGTAAGGATTAAAGGAGAATACCTCAGTAACCTCAGATTTGCTGATGACATTGCCTTGCTAAGTAACTTGGGGGCGAATTACAAAGCATGCTTTCCACACCGCACGAACAGAGTAGAACCGTGGGCCTGAAAATATTGTGCAGAAAACTAAAGTAATGATCAATAACCTCGCGACAGCACAGCGATTTGAGATAGGTGGCGAGGCAGTGGAAGTGGTAAGCGAATATATCTACTTAGGCCAAGTTGTGACCCCAGATCCGAACCATGAGGCAGAGATAATTAGAAGGTCAGAATGGGGTGGGGAGCATATGGCAGGCATTCTCAGATAATGAATAGCAGCCTACCATTGTCGCTGAAGAAGAAAGTGTATGACAGCTGCATCTTACCGGTACTCACCTACGGGGCCGAAACTTGGAGGCTCACTAAGAGGGTTCAACTTAAATTGAGAACGACTCAGCGGGCAATGGAGCGTAAAGTGATAGGTGTAACATTAAGGGACAAGAAGAGAGCGGAGTGGGTCAGGGAACAAACATGTGTTAAGGACATATTAGTAGAGATTAAGAAAAAGAAATGGACGTGGGGGGGGGGGCATGTAATGCGAAGGCAAGATAACCGCTGGTCATTAATGGTAACAGAGTGGATCCAAAGAGAAGGCCAGCGTTGCAGGGAGCGGCAGAAAGTTAGATGGGCAGATGAGATTAAGAAGTTTGCGGGGATAAATTGGTCACAGTTGGGGCAGGAGCGATGTAATTGGAATGGGGGAGGCCTTTGCCCTGCAGTGGGCGTAGACTGGCTGATGATGATAATGACCACTAATAACAATTGTGCTCTGTATCCTGTTGTGAAGAATGTAAGGCAGAATAAAAGTATTAACAAGGGGGAGAAATTGGTTCAGGCCCTTATTATTTGAGGACGTGACAGTAATTTTTACGAAATTTATTTCCAGTGTGAGACCCAGTGACTACACTCCCAGTATTTTGGGTTATGTTACCGGCGCTTCTTAGTAATCACCCACTATCATCAGTGCTAGCCCCGATGGGCTCGGCATCATCATCACTTGTAAATAATCATCATCACCGCTTGATCTTCTTCCTTGGCCCGAGCGTTGGAATAAACGGCCACGAAAACCGTCGTCTCTCAAGTGGTGGAGCGTGCGTCTTGATCCCTCGTCCTCCATCTCTGAGTGCACCCCTGGAGCTCCGTTCGGGTCGTCGCTTGCTGCGAGACGCCATGCCTATGACAGCGGAACGTGCCACCGGAACCGGCAGCGGTACCGGCAGTGGAACTGGCAGCGGAACCGGTGGGGCGGGCTCAGCCACCGTCCCACCGTACCTCGTCACCAGCCGCCAGCGGGATCCACCGATGTTCGCTGGCCTTCGTAATGAGGACGTTGACGAGTGGCTTGATACCTTCGAACGCGTCAACGCCTTTAACAGGTGGGACGACCGCGAGAAGCTTGAAAACGTCTCGTGGTCCCTGGACGAAGTGGCCAAAACGTGGTTCCGGAACAATGTGCACCGCATTGATGACTGGAACGATTTCACCACGCAGCTGCGCCAGATTTTTGGCTCTTCCTCGGCCTGCTCAGCCATCGCGAAAAAGAAGCTGGAGGGACGATTCCAACATCCTTGTGAGACGTACACGTCGTACAATGAAGATGTTGTGGCCCTGTGCCGAAAGGTCAACAAAGACATGACGGAGGCTGATCGCGTGCGCCACATCTTGAAAGGGATCGGCCAGTTCGCCTTTAATGCCCTGGCCCTTCAGAATCCGACTACCGTTTCCGATGTGAGGACAACGTTCCAACGCCTGGACGACCTTCAGTCGCTCCGTCTCCAGCAGGGTACCATGGCCCGGAACAGCGGTGATGAGGACCTCCGAGCTCTAATACGCGAACTGATCTGGGAAGAACTTGGCGGCCGCACCTCTGTGCACGTCTCTTCTACCAGTCCCTACTCGTCTACACCTAACCTGCGAGAGATCATTAGAGAGGAGCTTGCCGCGTGTACTCACGGGAGACTTCCCGCAGATCTTACCCCTCCTCCAGTCACGCCATCATATTCCGAAGTGGCTGGCAGGCCTCCTCTGTCCGTGGCAGGCGTCCCCGCCCAACCAGTTCCAGGCTATGTGGCAGCGGTCAACCCGGTCCCTGGGCCGCAGCCTTACTATCCAGCATGGCGACCGCAGTGCCCTCAGCCCTCTTTCAACCGGCCGGTGTGTTTCTACTGCGGAATTCGCGGGCACATTTCGCGGTTCTGTAGGAGGCGTTTAATTGATGAGCGACGTGGCTACGACACGTACGAACGTGACAGACCAAACCTTCGTTACGACTACCGCCGGAGGGGTTACCCATCTCCGCCACGGCGGTCCTCTCCTCCTACCACTTCCGAGTCCCCAACCAATTCTCGTGCGTCGCGACGTCGTTCGCCATCACCATTTCGCCGATCTGTGTCTCCGCTTCGCCCTGTCGTGCATGACCCCACCCACCTCTCGGAAAACTAAGTCATGCAGTTTTTGCAGGGGAAACTGCATCTATCGGTACATTAGCAACTCCTCCAGAACACCCATCGAACTTGTTGTTAGTATCAGTTGAAGGTAACGATATCGGAGCTTTGGTGGACACTGGAGCAAGTATTTCTATTATTCGAGCTGACTTTTGTAAGAGAGTACGAAAGGTAAAAACCCCATACAGTGGCCATTTATTTCGTGGTGCGAACGACACGTCCATCCAACCTTCTGCCTTCTGCACGGTACGCGTTTCTATCGACGGGCTGTGTCATCACATTCAGTGTGCGGTGATCTCGGAGTGCCCCTATAAGCTTATTCTTGGTTGGGACTTTCTTTCGTCGACTTCCGCTGTTATTTGTTGCCGCACTCCTGCTATTAGCATCACAGACGTTCATCACTCAGCTGTCCCGGAAACAAGTACGCCTCGTCTGGTGCTACGTACCGATCACGTTGTGCCCGCCCGCCAAGAGCACATTCTTTCAGTTTCCGCTGACAAAATCGTTGACGGCGATGTGCTGGCCATTCCGTGCGGCCGCCTCCTTTCGCGAGGTCTCGCAGTGGCCGCTTGTCTGGTACGATTTTCCCGAGGGCGCGCCTTTATCCCTGTGCGTAATACGACCTCCGAAGCGGTTCTGCTCCCGCAAGGCTGTGCGATTGCTTCTATTTCTGCCGACGACGTGTCCATCCTTCCGTCTGGTACTCTTTCCACAGGCAGTGGGCCTTCCACGACCGTTTCCTCTACGTCGTCTCTTGCGGTCACCATCGGTCCGGACCTTACCCCATCACAGAAATCCTCAGTACTGGAACTTTTACACAAGCACCGTGCCTCGTTCGACACCCATTCAAAGTTCCTTCCTCGCACCCCTGCAGCTACGCATCGCATCAAAACTGATGGATCAAATATTGTTCACCGCCGCCCGTACCAAGTCTCCCCGTCAGAACGGCAAGTAATTGAGGAGAACGTGAACGACATGCTGCAGCGTAACGTTATTCGGCCCTCATCCAGTCCTTGGTCTTCCCCAGTCGTCCTGGTGGAGAAAAAGGATGGTTCCGTGCGTTTTTGTGTAGATTATCGGGCCCTCAACAAAATTAGCCAAAAGGATGTGTATCCTATGCCCCGGATCGACGACGCCCTGGACTGCCTTCAAGGAGCCGAATACTTTTCGAGCCTTGACTTGCGTTCTGGTTACTGGCAGATACCGATGCATGAGTCCGACAAGGAAAAGACGGCGTTTGCTACTCCCGACGGCCTATATGAATTTAATGTCATGCCGTTCGGCTTGTGCAATGCTCCGGCAACTTTTGAGCGGATGATGGACTCAGTGCTCAGAGGACTAAAATGGAAGACCTGTTTCTGCTATCTTGACGACGTGGTTGTCTTTTCCTCGACATTTGCTGAGCATCTCCAACGCTTGGACGAAGTGCTTACGTGCATCTCCAATGCTGGACTGCAGCTCAACTCAAAAAAATGTCGTTTTGCGACCAAAAATATCAAGGTACTCGGCCATGTCGTTAGCAAGGACGGGATACGACCCGACCCCGACAAAATCGCTGCTGTTTTCGGATTTCCGCGTCCATGCCAACAAAAAGATCTGCGCAGTTTTCTCGGGTTGGCCTCGTATTTCCGTCGCTTTGTCCGGAACTTTGCCACCATTGCGGCCCCCCTCAACCAGCTCCTACAGTCCGGCATAGCTTACGTTTGGTCGAATGAGTGCCAACAAGCCTTTGAGGTATTGAAAGTGGCCTTAACGTCTAGCCCGGTACTCTGCCACTTTGATGAAAGCAAGCCCGCTATCCTCCACACAGACGCAAGTGGCCACGGAATCGGCGCTGTTCTCCTTCAACGTGATGCTCAGCTCCGGGAGAGGGTCGTTTCCTATGCTAGCCGTTCGTTGACACCCGCCGAGAAGAATTACTCCATTACAGAACAGGAATGCCTTGCCATCGTTTGGGCTGTTCAAAAATTCCGGCCCTACCTCCATGGCCGTCACTTTACAGTGGTCACAGATCACCATGCACTATGCTGGTTATCTTCCATGAAAAACTTGTCTGGGCGCCTTGGTCGCTGGGTTCTCCGCCTCCAACAATATGATTTTTCCGTTACGTATAAGTCCGGAAAGAAGCATACGGACGCAGACGCTCTGTCTCGTTGCCCATTGACTTCTCCGTCGACTGCTCTCCAGGAAAGCCTCGACCACGATGTCCCTTTGGCACCCATCACTTTCCCTAGCTCTGCTGGACGCGGTGACTTGCCCTCGCTACAGCGAGCAGACGCATATTGCCGCCCCATCATGGACTACCTCGACGGCCGTGTGCCGCCTCCGACCAGACGTGCACGTCGTCAACTCGCCAAGTTTCAACTCCTCCATGGTGTCCTTTACCGCTAAAATTACCAACCCAATGGCAACAAATGGGTCCCTGTAGTACCTGGTCCACTTAGACGTCGTATCCTCGAAGAATATCACGATGCGGCAACCGCTGGGCACCTTGGCGTCGCAAAAACATACGAGCGAATACGTAGCCGCTACTTTTGGCCTGGCCTCTCTGCAGCTGTGGCCAAGTACGTCCGCTCGTGCGCCTCCTGCCAGCACCGCAAACGTTCGACTACTCCTCCGACCGGACTACTGCAGCCTCTTCCTTGTCCTTCGGCTCCCTTTGAGACCGTGGGCATCGACTTGTATGGACCGCTACCTGCGACCCAATCTGGGTACCGATGGATAGTTACGGCCGTAGATCATTTGACTAGGTACGCCGAAACTGCGTCTATTCGCTCTGGCACCGCCGCAGAAGTGGCAGACTTCATCCTGCACAACATTATTTTGCGCCATGGAGCTCCACGCGTCCTTCTGAGCGACCGCGGCAGGGTTTTTCTCTCAACCGTTGTTGCAGAGCTTCTGCGTGCTTCGAACACAGCCCACAAAACAACGTCCAGCTACCATCCCCAGACGAATGGTCTGACTGAGCAATTTCATCGAACACTGTCGGACATGCTCTCCATGTATATTAGTCCTGATCATCGTATATCCATGTATATCTATGTATATTAGTCCTGATATTAGTTCATGATTAGTCCGATATATTAGTCCATGCATATTAGTATGCTCTCCATGTATATTAGTCCTGACTAATGAAAAAAGAGCTGGTACATTGACTACTGATAACTGTATTTGTTTCATTTCATTTGCAAGATTTAGTAAAGCCACAGCTAAATACAAGAGGTAACTCTGAATAAATTCAGTGAGAAACTTGTGCTTCCATCAAAGGAGGCCAAGCTGGCAAAGAAGAATGCAGCCACTAACCCATCGCCACAACAAAGCAACCTGCAACCACCTTAATTCGCATGCACGCGCAGTCTTTTTTTATAAATTGTGGAAGGTATGGCATGAAGTGTTCGTCAGAATATGGGGTGCAGCATTAATTGCTGCTGTAACTGAAGTTCATTATATATGTTATCCACGTGGTCATAAGCTCAATCCATATATAGCCATATATAATGTTAGGCGGCCATATACTGCTTACGCATTGGCCTCGCCCATGTGTGACCACGTTACGAATTGGGCATATAAGGCCATATAAGACACATACATTTATGGCCCCACCCATACATGGCCATGTAAGGAATTTGCATATATGGCCATATATGGCACACCCATTTATGGCCACATATGCTCAGTTCCTGACGTGGCCATATATAGCATTTTCGTGAGGGTTGCTAAGAAGTTGGTCGGGATGATCATGTTGATGTATTCTGTGCCAAGTGGTTATTCATATAAAATTGACTTTTGTCTTCGGCTTCCTTGGTTGTGCGCTAAATGCGTCGTAAAAATATCGCTTTTTCTTCGTCTACAACTGTTCGTATTTCTTTCCAAGTGCTTTTGCTACAAATTCAGCTCGGGACATAACACTTCTTTCCCGTTGCCAAAACAATTCAGCTCAGTATCACACTCCACCCTGCTAACATCCACCCGAGCACGACAGCGTCGCACAGCACCAACAGCTGCGCCGTGCCGCGCTCGCCGCTTCTTTGGATTCCCAAGCTCCCTCACCCTCTTCAATTGCGCCATAGGCACAGCCGCTACCTCCGAACACGATCTTGTAGCGCCGGCTGATGACGGGACGACGGAGGGTGAGATCCTATATTATTTCTTACAAAGTGGGCGTAGTTCAGAGAAACCTAGATATCCATATTAAAAGCTTGTTCTAGCCTCGTCAAGTCTTCGTTTCACTTAGTTAATATTTTATTTAGCTAAAATTGGTATACTATTCGTACAAAGCCTGCCTTTGAATACTGTTGCTTCCCCGATTCCTCGCGGTTTGATCGTTCTTCTAGTCTACGATGTTACCTTAGCTCACTTGGCATTTCGGACGCTCTGCAGTGAAGCAGGTCGCCGGGCGATGTCGGCGGGTTGTCAAAAGCCGCTTGCCGAAAACGGCTGAAAGCTTTCTGCTCCTGTGCAACGTTCAGAAAAGACGGCACGTCCGCGTTCTTATCCATCAACAAGCTCGCTCTGATATGGTGAGGGCAGCGCTACTCTAAGCCAAGCGTCACAAAATTCTCCTACATGTCTAGAAGGGTCTTACCACCCCCATCACCCCAACTTGAATAGGGCGCAAGCCGTTTCCCTCAGACTATTACAGACCGGCACATATCCTTGTCTGGCAGGTCTACACGAAGATTACCTCGCCGTATGTCGCGATGACGCCTTCCCGTCCGCGAACAGACCTCTACTCTAGCTCAGATGCTCTGGGAGTGCGGTTCCGCATACCCGTAGTTCAGCTGGGAGGAGTGGGACTCTCTTCTGCGCCGCCTCGCTCTAGACAAGCAAATCCTGGCCGTCCGGCGGGCCCGTGAACGGACCGGTGGGGTAGACCTACCGGTCCCGACGTAGGACTAAAAGGGTGCGCGACGATCTCGCGTCATCGCCCGACCCCCAATAAAGTTATTTTATTCAATCACTCACTCACTTGGCAACGTGAACACCCAGCTGCGGGTAGCGCATTTGCGAAGGCAGCGGTGGTAACACGCAGCGGCGGCAGAGCTTGGGGCGTCCATTCACCTGATGCGTTGCAAGGCCAAGGCGTGGCTACGGTCAACAGAAGGTGAACTTGCTGGCGACGGCGAAACACGTATCGGCTGGGTTTCAAAGTTTTGCTGGAAAAGCGAAAGCGCCCTAGCAACCCAATGCAAGCATCGCCGTCGGGCCGCTCCAACGTGGCGTGGTGAAGATGTCTCCCGCGAAAGAGAGCACAGGAGGAGGGGTTTCTTCGGCGAAAAAAAAACGCTATATATTGATGTAAACGCAATGCACCTGTCGGGTCGCAAATACCGCAAATACAGCTGTCGTTCCGACAAAAACCACATTCGGAGAGTTTTTTGGAGATTTGCATTTTAGAGTCCTTTACACTGTTCCTCGTTTGTAGTTTAACTAAAACGTTTATGCGGACTACCCCCCAGTACCTTCATGTCAGGTTCCCGGTAATTTTTATTTTTATTTTCAGGATACTGTCAATCCCGTGATGGGATTATTACAGGAGTGGTGTCACATTGTAAAAGCAAACAATACACAGACTAACAATAGATGTTTCAAGCACTTGGGATTTCAAGCATATATCTCGGACGTAGTGCAAAATTCGGCGCAGTGATAGGCAAAGAGCCGTCATGAATATAAACATCGGTTGCATTGCTGGGGCAAGCAAATAAAAACAAATACAAAACGTATTTGCACAGACAGAGTTAAAACTTGCACCATCGTCAACTCAGGAAATCACGGCTACATAAAACTCAGTACAGATTTACTCGCTCGAATAACAAATTTGTCAACTGTCGGCTGTGTCAACACAGTGGGGTGCACGGCATTCGAAGCGCGTATGGCTCGTGGAAAAAAAGAGTGGCCAAAAACATTGTTCTTGAAGGGATACTCATCAAGTGTGTGACATTGCTTATTTCGTGTTTGGCGCTTACAGTTAGCTAGGTGTTTATTTTCAAAGAGTTGTGTAGCACTAGATACAAAAATCTCAGACTAGGAATCTTGGCGCTGCTCGCCAGGGTGGGCAGATCCGCTCTTTTCAAAAGAGCAGGAGGTGAATCGGTACGCCTATAACGGTTATAGATAAAACGAACTGCTTTACGTTGTACTCTTTCAAGCGCGGCTACATGTTTGTTTGTGAAAGAGAACCAGGCCACACTCGCATATTCGAGGATTGGACGTATAAGCATGGTATATGCTAGAAGTTTTGTTTGGGGTGTCGAATGTCGAAGGGTTCGCTTAAGAAAAAAACACTTGCTGAGTGCCTTCTTTGTAATATGTTCCACATGCGCAGTCAAATTTAGCTCGGACAATATCAAGATGCCGAGATATTTGCAGACAGCGACGTGGCAAAGTGGGACATTTCCCAGCGAATACGAAAAATTTGCCTTCGTTTTTTTTCTTTGTTATTGACATGGCGACAGTTTTCTCAGTATTTATTTCTATTTGCCACTCTCGACACCAGGTTCCGACCGTTTTTAGCGACTCATCTAGTTTTAACTGATCCTGATAGCTGTATATTTGCTGGTAGAGGATACAATCGTCTGAGAAGAATCTGATATTTACTTCGGCTACGTCGGCGATGTCATTAATAAAAAGAAGAAACAATATGGGGCCCAAAACAGAACCCTGGGGCACTCCTGATAACACTGGAACCGTTTCGGACACATGTGCACCATATTGAACAAATTGGTAGCGGTCGGTCAAGTAGCTTTCGATCCACTTGGTCATAGGTCCGTTGCCCAACATACTGGTAAGCTTTTGGATCAGTGGGAAACGTGGTCAAAAGTTTTTGACAGATCTAGAAAGACTACGTCAATCTGCGATTGATCGTTATTGCCATTGGCAAGGTCATGCAAGTTCTCAATCAGTTGTGTGACAGTAGATAGGCCGCGACGAAAACCGTGTTGATTGGAATAGAGAATAGCATTTTCTTCCACGTATGCAGTAAGGGACTGTAGAATAGTATGTTCAAGCATTTTGCAGGAGGTACACGTAATAGAAATTGGTCTGTAATTAGACGGACAAGACGAGTCACTACTTTTGTGGATGCGAAGAATTTTTGCAATTTTCCATTCCGATGTAACCTGGCAATCTTTAAGCGATTTGGAAAATATAAGAAAATGGTATTTACACACTTATTCAGCGTAACGCTTTAAAAACGCATTGGGCATCCCGTCGTGTCCGCAACCTTTTTTCCCATCAATGTTCAATAAAAGTGATAGCAAACCCGGCTCACACAATTGGGGCAAGCCTAAAGTACTTAAGTTTTTATCCTGAAACAGAAGCGGCGTATTTTTACCATTGTCAGCTGTGAATACAGACTGGAAGCAAGTGTTAAATGAGTTAGCTTTAATTAATTCCTCCTCCGCTGAAACGACAGTAGGGGGGTTGTTTTTTGAACCAAGATATTGCCAGAACTTTTGGGGCGCATCTATTATAAACTTACTTAGTGTTGTGCTGCAGAAGTTTTCTTTGGCACTACGGATTTTTACCTTCAATGACCTACTACAATGATATTTACCTTCAATGACAGTGGTACGTTACCTTGAATTACTTTCAATGACAGTGGTAAGTCCCATTCGTTGCGATGCTACTCTTCCAGGTACGACTGCGCGAAAACCATGCTCATGGTCGTTTTTGACAATGGCGGGCAGTACCGTCTTACATGTGTATAGGTCTTTGACCCACGAAGGTGAAGTGTCTGTATACAAAAACGCATATATTTATCCAAAACAAGGTTGATTTTATTAATCCCTAACGTGGAATGACTACATGGTCCAAGCATTTATTTCCAAGCATAATCAGGTTAATAATGTTCATACTGGACACTCCTAAAACGAACAAAAGCACGGCGTAATGCACCTGTTATGAATCAGCCCGCCGAAGCGGTTTGTGCAATGCTCATCGGCTGTGCAGCAAAGCCTACACTACGTGCGCCTTTCAAGCTGGCCCCCCTGTCCGTGACTGACGCTTGCAGCCGACGGATTGAACGCGTCGCTACATGTCTAGATCGCATGCGACTCGCTATCCGGGCGGTTCAAACTTCGGCGTTTGCAGACGAGGCATGCTTCAACCTGTCCGAAAGACGCGGAAGCCGCTGCAGGGACGTCCTCTCTCCCCTCTCTCGGACTGAGCGTGCGCCGCTACTACCGACCGCTCACGAAGTCTGGAAAGAGTGTTGTGTGTGTCTGTGCCGTTCGTGTCGTGTGCACAATCTAGAGGGAACGCTTGTTTAGCCGTTGGCGCTTCGGATATAAATAAGACCCCCCAAGCACTGTAATTCATTCCTGTTTGAGCAGTGAATCAATGCTGTCACTCTACTCGAGTCCGGTACTGTAAGCTCGCCCGTCGGGGCATTGTTCTTTGGCATCGCCCATCTGTTGCCATAAAGTAAACAAGTAAAGTTTGCTTTAGGCTTCTGGTCAACAACGTTGGCTGACCTTTTGATTCACCACGCTACCACACGCACGCCGGAGTGGACGGAGCTCTGCTCGGGTACGCCCTCCCAGATGCAACACGCCCAAAGAGGTACAAGTCGGATCTATCACCCGTTATTGCACCATAGTCGGAGTTTTAAGATCCCACTGCTGTAAAAAGCTGTGCACAAAGCCATGCCTTCAGCTCTTTATAAGTGGATGCATATGTAGCCTTTGTGCAGTTTCCCAAACTCTTCGGTAGTTTGAATTCCTACCCCGTAAGGCACTTTCTATGATGATCCAACTACCTGTAACAACATATGGTCTGCTAAAAAGATGCACTACAGGTACCTACGCGAGAAGAAAGTTTACCACGGACAGCTGTTCAAGAGTTTTGTTTAAAACACAAGGCCATAATAACTTAATACAATGCGCGTAGGTGTACCTGGAGGACCACAGTGATTAGCACGAGGTGGCGGGTTCTATTCCCGGCCGCGCGGCCGCTTTCCTGCTGGAGGCGAAAACCGAAAACGGCCGTGTATACACCATTTTCCATAAGCAGCCAGGAACGGAGGCAAATACTCTCAAACCAGTTCTCTCGGCGGCCGACCAGCGTTGCCTGAGCGCGCTGGGCTGCTAACCTCGCTCGGCGCGGTGTGCTCCGCAGCGTAGTTCAGGAGCATTTCGCCCCTTGTGCTTAGTTTTTGCGGATCTTTCAACTGTTTTAGCCAATGCTGCGATGCCGTTCAAGGCGCAAACGTCGCTTGGTCAGCACTGCGCAGTGGTGGGTTATTGAACAACCAGAGAAAGCTAGAAACAGTCGCTGACAGCACGCATGTGCACGACACTGCCTGGAGAAAATGCAGTGCGGTTGCGGCGTGTTTTTGCGGCATCGCTTCCCAACGCACACCGAGTTGAGATATCGGTGGATTCCGTTGATAAATCGCAACGACTTTGTACCAACGACCAACTCCAGGGTTTGTTGGGTGCACTTGGACGGCAAGCAGACGGAGCAAAATCCATTTATCACACGCAAAGCTGCGACAGGGAACGGAACCCCCTGAAATGTTAGAAGCAACTTTATCCTTTACAATTCAGTATTGATTGGTTGGTTGATTGATTGATTCATTCATTCACTATGGTGTTTAACGCCCCGACGCTTCATGGGTGATGAGGCGCGCCGTAGTGGAGAGCCGCGGGTTAATTTTGACCACTTGGGGATCTTTCACGAGCGCCGATACAATACAACACTACAATAACTTCTTGTTCCTTGTAGTAAATATAAAATACCACATATTGTTTGGTCATTACAGCCGATTGGAATTAAACAATCCCCTTTTCATCTAATCTAACCTTTAAAATCAGGGCGGTTTGTTTACTTTTTGCAGGCCAACGAAATTACACTGCCAAACGATATGAAAAGATAACTTTCTCCATGGCACACTGCTGGTCGATAGCAGGATAAGCAGGCATCCAAATGTGGAAACGCAGCTCGAGATACGCGTGAACGCTGCGTTTGGAAAATAGCTCAACCTGTTCACAACGCGTTCAAAGGAAAAGCTTCTATTCCTTTTGCGTTGCCACAGATTATAAAGTATTACAATCACAAAACAGTGCTGGTCGCGTAAAGCATTTGTGGTGCAAGCAGCGGTTTCACAAAGGTGGGCTCCGAGCGACAGGCCACATGCGCTGCGCAGAGTTAGGTCAATCATGATCACGATCATGATCAACCAATATATTAACTCACCCGAACGTCAACCCTTTTGCTCAACCTTCGAAAAGTAATTTGACTGGTTGTGCGGTCGGGTTATTTTTCCGCCCGGGTAATTTCGTTTCATTAGTAACCGTAATACGTGTAGTTAAGAAAGATTATATTGCATTGCAATGTCAACAGTAGCAATCGCCTCGTCGAAAGTCCATCGCGAGCACGGATTACCGTGACCCACATATGCTGTGCGCGCTTCGCATTCGACGTCCGCGCTTCCGTAAACATGACTAATCGGTGAACATAACAAGCACGGTGACATTGAAAACAGGTATTTACTCCCCGATATCGATTTCTATGTCAGTCGGTGCCATACCAGTACGTTTGCATCGCGGAACTGCGGAGCACCACCGGCACCACCACCACACTGCTACTGCTGCTCGCAACTGCCGGGGTCGGAATTTCCCGCTCTGGCAATAAATTAGGACCTAAAATCTGTCCGCAGATGATGAAAACAAAACAGAACACACACACACACACAAGCACTGCAACCGCTAACTTAACGCCAAACAACTACGGTTCACTCGGTAATGCACGGATACCGAGCAGACGCACGCAAAGAACGGCGCACTTAACAGCCCAGCGCGGAGGTTTCGGCGGTCGCTTCATAGACGGCGCTAGCGTCTGGTCTGAAAAAGCAAATGGCGGCGCCCACCTCTAGCAAGGAAAATGGTGTAAACGAGATTTCAGCGCACGTTAAAAATCCCCAGGTGGTCAAAATAATCCGGAGCCCTCCATTACGGCGCGCCTCCTCGCCTGCGTTCCGTCGGCGCGTCAAACCCTACAATCAATTAAGCGCACAGTGGGTACAGATCAAAGATGCATACGCGGCATTACTTACATTCCCCTTCATTATTAATTCTCGTTTTTAAAATGTCGTAAGACCAGAATTCTTCCGGGTTGTCCATTTTCGGTGAGCGGTGCGCCGCCTTGAGGGCATTTCTTAGGGACGGCTGGGGGAGCAGACTACGCCGCAGTCACACGCTGTTGCTCCGTGTCGTACGTGGATATTAGTCGTCCAAGCGGCATCGAAAGTCGGTAAGTGTCATTTATTCCGTATGTAAGCAGCGCAAAGTTTAACAATGCTTTAAAGAAAACGATGAAAGCTTAGTTATGAGAGGTTCGCCCATAAATTCAATTCCCAACCCGCTGAGGTGGCGTGCCACCCCACACGTGTTCCTTCCTGACGGGGGTTGCCTGCCATGCTACGTTTCGCCGTGCCAGCAGGACGCTTACGGTTTATCACCAATTGATGTGTATCTTCTAAATTCTGCGCAGGTTGCCGTGAATGCCTTTACTTGGCGATGTTCACAAGCTTCGTCCGGGCGACGTTGTGCCATTGTTGGCTGCACCAACAATAAAAGTAAGTGAAACGTGCTCATTCAAGAAAAGTAAGAAGTGCACCACGAGAATGAAGTGCCTCTGTGCGGTTTCTATTAGCCGGTAAAATCTCCTCCGCCCCTTCAGTGTGGCCGCGAATCGGTATTCACGCTGAATCGCACCGTTTTTGAACGTAGCCAAATTGCGCGAGTAAGTATGGTCGGACGCACACTCAAGTTCCATCCTTATTGCACGTTACTGTTCTCTGCAAGTATGTACTGTTCATTTAGTAGAGAGGAAGCGGACAAAAATCAACCCGTCCCCTATGAGGAACTCGGGTACGGGAAAAATGCATCCGAAAGCAAAGTAGCAGCCTGGCGGTGGCGAAGCACGCCCAGTCGTATCGGGAAATCGCTGTTCGTGGTTCCAACCCGCCGCTGAAACGAAAATAACGTTGGTGAAAGCTTGATGTATCTATAAAGTTGCCCATGTTTTTATAGCCGTCAACAGTGTTATGCGGCGGCAGATATTCTTAAAACATATTTTACTTTTATGAGGATTTAACATCTACGACCTGCACAACTAGAGCGAATATTTCAGGGCCTGGTTTCATAACCAACTGAGTATGATTTTTTAGAGTGCCTATTGAATCACAACGCGTTCCCGCACCTACAGCAGGAGACAATGCTCAGAAGTTTTTTCTATCGCGCCATCGGAGGCAGCTGCTGAAGGCGCCAACCCACTGACTTCTGAGCGTACGTAGGAGACATTCGGCAAGCATCGCCCGCGCATTCCCAATTGCCTCCTACCACTCGAGACCCTCTCATATCACGTGCTCGCTCCATACAGCACTTTCTATGACGGGAGAGCTTGTATGACACTTAAACGAGGTTTCTTCCGGTTCCTGGAGCTTTTGTGTCAGCCCTTGAACGTAACCTGAAAATGCGCGCCAACCGGCGGAACAATGAAATACAACTTCTATTTTATGCCTCTGCGTGAAACTTGTTAGTTTTTCCCAAGGCTCCCGACAACACAAAAAAGGCATGTTTATTAACAGCAACACGAGGAAGGCGTGGCAGGGTTAGTGAAAGGTAAACAAATGGCCCGATCGAGGCGCAGTAGGATATCGGTGCACGCTAAGCTGCGCCAAACATTTATTGAAGGGCTACCGCTGATTTTCATACGTGTAAGTAGTAAGCATACATAGTTAAAAAGAAGCCAGAGACCATGATATTGGTGACGGCGTCGCTTGTAGCCTGCCGGACCGCACACTGTGCTTGCGAGTATCAGATGGCATTACTTTAGATATGAGTAACAATTTGCTTACGTTGATCGTCCCCTGTTTGCACTGTTACACTGCGTGTTGCAGTAAGGGTGAGGAAAAGTTCACTTGGCGATTTTTAATGAATATTCCGCGCCGCAACAAGCCACGGCTTCAACTCAAATGGCAGCGGCTACATGTGTCTGCTACTGCGCCGGCAGTCCCCAAGAAATTTTCGCGTGGCGGCGCATACATCGTTGAAAAATAGCGGCGCATGCGTACGATGGAAAATCTTGCGTATAAGGAACGAGAGAAGTGCGGTTTAATCATCAGGTGGTCGATGTACAAATTCAAGATGTGCTAATCGGCAACCACGCACGCACGCACACACGCACGCACGCACGCACGCACGCCCGCACACACACACACACAAAAGCACACACACACACGCACGCACGCACACACACACGCACGCACGTGCGCGCACACATGAACGCACGCACACACGCATTCACGCACACACACACAGACGCGCCCGCGCACACGCACACGTAAACGCACACGCACACACGCACACACACACACGCATGCACACACACACGCACACGCACGCACGCGCGCAGGTATACTGAAGTACTCAGGAACACTTTTGTGAAACGTTTAATGCCGTTATTTTCCTCTATTTTTCCAAAAAAATCAGAGGCAAAATTCCGAGTATTGAATAGTAGCTGCATGTATTGACGGCATGCCTTGCACATTGCTACTTGATTGTTGATTGTGGGGTTTAACGCGTCGACGCAACGCAGGCGATGAGGCGCGCCGTAGTGGAGGGCTTCGGATTAATTTTGACTACCTGGGGATCTTATCGTGCGCCGAAATCTCGTACACATGGGCGTTTTTGCTTTTCGCCTCCATCAGGAAAGCGGCCGCCGCGGCCGGGAATCAAACCCGCGACCTCGTGCTCAGCAGCGCAACGCCTTAGCCAGCACATTGCTACTACCAATTGACATAGGAACACGCGCCCGCGATCACTAACAAGATCACGAGCCGCTCGATGACACACATTGATGTGATCAAGAAGAAATAAAGCGACGTCTCCTGCTGCAGCGGCTAGCAATGCAGCAGCTTCGGCATTGCGCATCGTGTTATCGATAGCGGCAATAATCCAGCGGTTTCTAGAGTTCCCCAATAGCACATGTCTGTAGAGGTCAATGCAAAATAGTAGGACGGTTTGCGGGACGCGGTAGTGGTTTTAGGGGCTGGCAGGAGTACCTGCCGGAGACTTTGGCACTGGCATATGACACATAAGTGGACGTAATTGGAATTGAAGTTGTACATGTGGTGCATTTAATAGCTTAAACGGTCCTCATAGTATGTGTGAACAACGCCAGCGTGGGCGAGGTTGAGCCAGCGTTATGACACGCACAAATGTGAAAACGGCGATGGTGAGGGTTCACAAGCAGGCAGTTGTACCCTTGAGTGAGATATTTGAACAGGTAGTGAAGTCCGTCAGGCAGGGCTCATTCAATAGCTTGCCTGTACACCGCATAGAATTGTTATTGACAGAACGAGCATAAAAGAAAGACATAATGGAAATAAATGAGGATTCTTGCGTTGCTCACGGTTAAGTCATATTAAAAAGACGAAAGACAGGAGCCATTATTCAGAACGCATGCCAGCTCACGAAGAAGCGACGAAAGGGATATAGGCTAACGTCTTGATGTATACTGTCGGACGGATAGATTACTCGTATGTAGAAGTTTTGAAGCCGCAAACCCCGACTCTAGAGGCGCTCGCACGGATATTTTAAGAGCAGCAACCAGATTGCATGGTGGTGTCTAACTGCCTCAAAAGGTCGGTCATACTAATATTGTTGAAACTTTCCAACAGCCCATACAATGGCCAGAGAGATATTTTCTGTGACCGACCAGTTGGATTTTGCCATGGTCAGCGTGCAGCTGGCATAGGCAAGAACGTACTAACAAAAATGTGGTTGTTCCCTCTTCCATAGGAACTGGTAAAATACGAAAGTGAAATGTGCATTACAGGAGCAGTGGAATGTTTATTTTGCATTGGCATGAACTTGCACCATATTTAGAGCACCGTCAACGACAGGTTGTAATTACCAACTGCCTAACTGATACAAAGCCCATTCATTCAGATCTGACAAAGGGCAGTATACTTGGCATATAGCTACTCAACCTGTTGAATAACGATGTTTTCCGCTGAATTGGTTGTTTATGATGACTACTTATTCCTACTTTTTGTGTCCCATTTATTAGGTATAACAAAAAAGGCCAACTGTACACTGGCTTGATTGAATTCTTGGAGCAACAATTCTTTAAAACGATAACAGTAAAATAAAGGCTATATTCGTCAACCTTTAAAACAAAGCACTCCGCTCGCCCTCCCCCTTTAGCTTAATTGTCAGGGTACTGAAGTTGTTCAATCAGCAAAAGCCTAGGCGTAATACGTCAACAAATTATATGCCCTGCGATTTACATGGTGATAAAGTAACAGGCAGACTGTCCAGAATAACAAGCTTGATTGATTGATTGAATAATTGTAGGGTTTAACGCGTCCACGCAACGCAGGAAATGAGGCACGCCGTTGTGGAGGGCTCCGGAATACATTTTTTTACCTAGCGATCTTTACTTGTGCCGAAATATCGACCACACGGGCGTTTTTTCTTTTCGCCTCCCGCCATGGCCGGGAAACGAATCCGCGGGCTGGTGCTCAGCAGCACAACACCTTAGCCACTGAGCCACCGCGGCGGGTAGTAACAGGCATGCTATCTAAGATTTGGTTTTTGGTGCCGCGAGCACTTAAGGTCATGTCTTACAATGTTTATTTCTGTCTATTATTTTCGCACTGCCACGTGGTGTAGGTTACTACTACTGATTCTAACGCGTCAAAACTGATACTAATACAAAAAGGTACTCCGTATAGTTGCTGATGCATCTTAACACGCACAATGGCCCATTTTGCACTCCTTGTCAATTACTCCTGTAAAGACCTCTATAGGCTGCAATTACTCCGCCTGTAAAAATGTAAGAAAAGTAAAAACACGTACCTGGACACAATAGGCCGTATAGCTTGAAAAAAACTCCCCTAGCGTAATATTGACATTTTGATTATACCCTACTCCAGCACAAACTACTACCTTCAAAAGTTGGGTTATCAGCCACCTCAGTTACTGAACTGATCAGGTGAAGTAAAGGCACTGATAAGCAATTCCGCGTCGGCAACTGTTTTCATTTTGTCGCTTTTTCGTCTTTGCTGCTCAGACCTACGCGGAGAATAACTTTTGCACATAGTTTAGCTTTTCTAAATATAAACTTGAATGGATCATGAACTTCTTCACCCAATGATGGTCGGCAGTATGTAATAAAATAAATAAAATAAATAAATAAATATCTGCACACTGCGTATTTCACACGGTAGAGTTATAGTTATATAAAAATTAAACGCGAAATTTAACTTCTACAAAATTGTAAGTAGGAATCATTTTGTGTATTGCGCGTTCTCTATAACGACACTTCCCTTGTATATGGGGTGCTCTCCTACTGGAGCCGAGCAATCGTGGTTTGATTATGCCATCAGTGTCTATAACTATTGTGAATGATGATGTTGAAAATAAACCTATAATTTAATTGGATTGCTAAGCTCATCGATGCTTCAAAAGTGAATTATCGTGTCATGAACAGTATGCGGATTTTTAAAAGTAGCATATAAGATGGGTCCCCATCGATAGCTTTGAAGATATGCCTTATTTAGTTGGATGCTTTGCGTAACAAACACGATGCCTCCGACAGACGAGATAGGCACTACTCTCAGGTGAGGATATTTTTAAGAGGAGGAGGCCATATAAGTCAGGAACGCACTAAAAAAAGGAAAGAAAGGATAAACCACGGGCTTCTAGGAAGCGGCCTTCATTCGTAAAAGGTTTTTTTGAAAATCACATGTTCTAGCGCATATAGAAAGCGACGGCTCGCGCGCACATGGTCCCCTTTGTTTTCATAAAAACGTTCGTCAGCAACACCACAGTTGTTTCAATTATTCTTGGCTTGAGCCGCTTGGGTTCACAATCACGATCAAAATCCTCACAATGTACCAGCAAGTGTGAACGAGGCCCATTTTTCATGGATAGGGCACGTTTTCTAAGACGGTCATTGAAGCATCGGCCGGTTATGCCGATATATACCTTACCACACAACAGTGTAATTTTACAAACAACACCTATCACGTGTTTGTTATATGTTCTGCGCTTCTTTTGAAGGCGTAAATCTTGAGGGAAGGGCGGCAAGTTTTACAGTCACTGAAAACAAAATCGCCACATTGTATCTGGCTGCTACTTTACTGAGGTTGTGCGTCAATCTAAGCAAGGACGGTGTAACCTCAGGCCTTGGTTTATTTCGCAAGCGCTCGGTGGTAGCCCTTTGTGAAGCAGCTTTCGTTTTTCTGAACAAAACCTCCAGCACTGCAACATCGATAGAGCACAAAATTCTGCTGCTTTTCCGTGCTCCATCCCTGCTGTTTTCAATGGGCACAATTCCTTTTCCTGCGTGGCAATTCTCTATTACTGCCTGGCTATTTGATGAAAAGAACTGCTTTTCTCGGCCTCTATTATGAAATACAATTTCTCAGAAGATTTGTGCATCACGTAAACATAAGGCACAAAGTGCGATGGCGCATTTCGCCGTATTGGATTGCGCGGAATTCAACGGTTCTTTAGATGCTCAAGTAGAATAATTGCAGTAAACGTGCTCCTCCACAAAAGCAATGCTTATGGTTAATAACTAAAGTCTACTGTAAAGAGGCAGGTTATATTGATATTGGTATTGGTTATGTTCAGCCCATCCTTCTCCTGTACGGATGGCTTAAAGTTTTCATGACTGCGTTAAGATAGGTAACTTGGTCCTGCTTTTCAAACAGAACCACAAAATGCCCAACATGTACAACCGTTAGGAACCTTCTAACAGTTGATCAAATTAGCCATCAAAATAGACAACTCCCAAAAAAGGTTGCACAATGCTGGGGCCACACAATAGCGCAAGCACTCTTCTTTGCTATGTAGATAATATTTTCAACCATAATGCGGGTATCGCTGAGGTAAAATTGAAGAAGAACCACGCAGTTGTTAATAAACATAACGGCGGCATTTTGAACCATTATCTCGCTGATGGCTTTAATGGATTCTGTAAGAGGAGACGGAAAAGCCGCTGAACATTGTGTGGCACCAAAAAGAATTCTTCAACATCTATCCAGAAAGCATTACATATGTGGGTCCATCCTTGGTAACATCTGTTACAGCGGCAGAGTTATGACGTTTAACCCGGCCATGCACGCCTAGAAGGACCCTAGATGGTGAAAACAAGTTTGCTCCAGTAGCAGATCATGGTGGCGAGTGTTTTCATACACTATTCTCGCAACTAGCATTTTTTATGACGGCAGAAAGTGCCACAAACGCGAAAACAGGTTTCGATGACCCTTGCGCTTTTGGCAACTACGGTGTGTGACGTCACAAGGGTTTTAATGGCGACAGCTGATGAGGGAAGCATGTATAGTTGTTTTTCTTATATAAAAAGTTCCTAAGTGATGGAACACGTCGAGTAAAAGAAAATAAAATCTTTTCGTGCGCTCATCTCATTTGCAAACTACACCCTGCAGCGTTTTACATTTCAATGCGGGCTGCCTCCCTCAACATTCAGTCAGGCGTGATTCTTTAGATTTGTTTCAGTAAAGCATTGCTGCGTAAATATAAGACGGTGAACTTCCCAGCTTCTGCAAGCAATATTTATGGCAGAAAGCGGCTAAACTCCCTCCATTAGAAGCGGCAAAAGGAACAGCATGCACTGCAAGTAATTTAGCGGCACTCCTCAGGTTGCAATCTGCAGTTCTCTGTGGCGCGCGGATCTATTCATAAGGCGTGTCCGCGCTACGTTCGTATCTTATTGGTCTTCAAAGATGCCGTATTTTCGGCTGAGCAATACAAAGAAGTTTTGCTCCGGTTGCCGCAAGCTGCTGCTGATAATATGTAAAGCGTGAATCGCTCTGAACTGTAATGTTCAAGGCAGATAGAGCGCGGGAAATGATGAGCATTCGACATGGCTTCCGTGAAGGAAATTGTTATTCCAAGAGCTGTTATCGACTGCTGTGATCGATCAAATGAGGTGAGGTGGAGGCGCCCAACTTATACGAGCTAGCCGGGGCAGCGCGTTTTATGGCGCTGCCGCTTTTAAGACAGTTCGCCCGCAGGCGGCTCGGGATGGGTCTGGGTAGCCGGTATAGGCAGGCACACCGGCAAATTGAACATATAAAAGGATCTGTCATTCCGCGGGTAAGCAGCCCAAGTCGAAGTCGGCCTCCTCGCCCAGAGAAATGGTGTTTGGGGTGGTCCTGGGTTGTAAAATTAACAGCTAAAGATTCCAGCGTGAGAACCATTACCGCCGGCCGTCTACGCTCCAGACCGCACCGGTGTTCAAATGCTACGCCGCAAAAAAAAATCAGGGAAGCTCCTTTTAACACGCAAAGCTATATTGACGAACCTTTTCTAGCGGAGCATCAGCGGTCACATAATTAGGTTTTAGTGTCGTAGTTCATTTGAATAGCTCCGGGGCTAGCGATCGTCGTCATATGCTGTGGGAAACCCGGCGTCCCAGCGCTTTCCCTAGTCCGTGCAGTCCGCCGCCGGGGCGAGAAGAGAAGTTTCGCTCTTCGACGCCCAACTCAGCTCGTCGTAGCGCAGGTGCGTCGCAGCGGTGTCGTGGCGGATACCCCTCATGTCAACGGTTTGTCGGGGCGTCGGGGAGCCGGTCCGGGCACGCATGACAAAGGAAAGTGCCTTTTTGGTTCGAGCGGTCAGACACCACAAACGTGAGTACTGGAGCGCCGGCTTTGCCTTCCTTTGTCTGCCCCCATTGCGCCTTTCTCCTGATCTTTGACAGTCGGCTGGGTCAGGACGAACGAACAGTCGAACTACATTATTGGAGCACCCAACGATCGCGGGATTGGCCATTTCGTTGTGTCTTTTGTGTTCCTTGCTCCTCTCTGCCGCTACGCCGGTTGGCGGTCCGTGGCGGAGTTTACTGGAGCAAGCCTTGCGGCCATCTGGAGTGCAGGACAGATCGCCATAAAAATCATGGTCCCCAGAATGTATAGAAGAGGACGTTGTCTTCGTGGCGTGTGGTGGGCGCCAAAACATTATCAGCAATGTACACTTTCACGAGCTGCGTCATTGACTCGAGGCAGCCGTGGCGGGACCTGAGAGACGTCTCAGGATGGAACGCACACTCATAGCCATTTCTCCAATTATCCACAATAGCTTCTGGAGAATGCGGTGGCCGCGGTGACCTCTTGCAAACAAGCCGTCGTTTCATATTTCGGATTAGCGAGAGAGAGAGAATAAACATTTATTAGAGCAAACGGCGGTGGTTGATCTGTCACGGGGTGGGGTGGGTTCGCCTCAATACAGGTACACTTGGGCCTTGGCTGCAGCCCTGGTACGGGTGACCAGAAAGATCTGGTAAGCGTGACGGCAGCTGGTCAGCAGGCCCTCCCACTGCTCTGGGGAAGGTTTGGGATTGGGGGTAGCGATGGGGTGTTTCGACAGGCGCACACTGTGTGGTAGGTAGTATTAAGAAAGGGGCAGAAGTGACAGGTGAGGCTGTACTGGGTAGATAGCTGGGATGATTGGTGCGTTGTAATAGGTGTTTGTTTGTAATAGACGCCAGATGATTGCTTTCTCCTTGGTTAGTTGAGGGTGCGGTTGAGGTAAAGTGAGGTGAAGACTGCGATAATGCTGCAGGATGTCCTGCTAGCGTGATGGAAGCGCGGAAGGAGGAGTAGGCTGTACCGTGGGTTCTGTTCCCGAGGGAAATGACCGGTGTGGAAGGTCGCGGGCAGCGGCGTGAGCCGCCTCATTTCCCTCGAGGGACGAGCATTAGGGATGGAGTTTTTTCTACATGGGCCGTAATGCTTGACGACAGAACTGCATGTTTGTTTTGCTAAAACCACTACGGAAGCCGGGGACTCGCCGGTCGCTGTGAGTTGCGCCTTCATGAGCGTTCGACATTTTCTTCGTATTTTTTCAAGCAACGGCGAACTTACGGCCAGTAACAACAGCTCCGCTGTTAAAATGCCAGAGGAACGGCAGAGAGAAATGTCAGGTTTAATGACTCACTTCTCAGCAAATTACGCATCGTTTTTCATCGAACGTCAGCAAGAAAGCAGCGAAGCGAATGAGGTTCCAGTTTACTAAAGTAAATCAGTCCCACTCAACATGATCGCTGTGAAGCCGGGAGTGCTGTTGTTTTCGCGCTTGATTTCATCGTGCATGCCGGGGGCCTTCCTTCGTTATTTTGAACAAGTCGTTTTGTTTTTCCGTGGGAAAGGTTTTTCGCTCACTATTGTTAATGCCAACCCTACCAGCATTCGTAACTAACTGGACGTTGGGACTGTTTGTTAAGTATATAAAGTGCAGAGCACTTAAGGGACCCAGCTTTTTGTCGCAGCTCATTCGCTGTCAGGCAAGTAATACAGGAACGCAACCTAACAGAACTAAATAGAGCCCTTCGGCCAAACAGAGGTTTCTAAATAGAGCCCTTCGGACAAACACAGGTTTCGAAAAGATACCCTTTTGGAAAGCGGTTTATTTGTCCATGTAAGCAGATACATAACATGCCTCGATGGAACTACGCGTCAAGGAACAAAGGTACCCGCTTGCCTTTCGGCTGAGTCTTCCGGCTAAAAGTAAAGAGCATACTAGAACAAGCGGTTTATGCGTCATAACCATTAGCAACTCCCTACCCGCTGGCAATTGTCATACACGCCCCCTTTTTCATGGCAAAAAAAGCTGCAGGGAAATTTGTGGCAAAATATATGTAATTAACCGGGAGTCCCCGCGTCAATTTCGTTAATAACGCTCATTAGGTTGACTTTTATAATAGGTAGCGAAATAATGCAGCCGGAGAAGAAAAAAAACGGCGTGGCGTGTTCGAAACGGCGCAGAAAGGCTCCAGCACGTGGGAGAGAAAAGAAAGCCAAAAAGAACAGAACCGCCGCTCGGGACATTGATGTCAAGAGAAGAAAGAAAATTTAAAAAAGCATTGGAGCTGTCCCAGGAGAACACGCACGACCACTGCGAACACGATAAAATAAATTGCATTGAACGGACCTGTGTTCATTTAAGAAAGAAAGGAGTGAGACAGAGAGGGCAAGAACGTAAGGGGTAAAGAACGAAAAACGGCGCAACAGCCCGTGTGGCGAATCACATCTCTGTCGTTCCGACCACATTCACACTAAGTGGAAGTCCTTTTTTTAGCGCAGAGCACTTTAGGGGCCCGGCTCGTCGTCTTACCTCACTCGCTGTCACGCTAACTGTACCTCGCAGAAACGCGGCGTCAGTAACTCAGAGCCCGGCGGTGCCACGGACCGAACCCGAGACCCACGGTGGTTCACACCAAAACAAGGACTTCGGAAAGGTGCCCGTTTTTCCATCGATTCAGCCCTCCGGCCAAAAGAAGCGCTTTTTGCAGTCGTAACCACTCGAAACACATGAACCGCTGGCACCCCATTGCTCAGCTCAAAGGAAACTGCAGGTTAGTTTGAGGGAAAATATACGTCATTAACCCACAGTCCCCGCATCCATTAAGTTAAGAACGCCCATTGGCTTGGTTTTTACGATGGTAAGCGAAAAAATGTGGCTGCAGAAGAAATAAATCCGCGACGCGTTCGAAATTGCGCATAAATGCTGCAGCAGCTGCAAGATGAAAGCAAGCACAAAAAGAACAGAACTCCCGATTATGCCGTTGATTACAGAAGAAACAAAAGGTACAGAAAAAGATGCGAGCTGTCCCAGGGGAAGACGCCGAGTGCCGTAAAGGCTGGAAAATTGAACTGCGTTATACAAAACCTTGTTCAATACTGCAAGAGAAGAATAAGACAAAGAGGGGAAGAGAGTGAGCCGTTATTAAGTTGTAACCGAGTGTAACACTCTCTATGTGAGCAGTCGCAGCCACGGAGCAAGATCGGTCGCAGCCACTTGCTGAATGGCAAGCCCAGCAAAAGAGCGCTCAAATGAGTCTGCCGACGCTGAGCGGTTTAACAACCACCCGTGGCTGTCCACTCGCTCCGCCTATACTCGGATACAAGTCAAGGAAAAAGGGGCGTCACCCAATCTCCCCCTTCTAGTACCCCCTTCCAGCCAATGGTGTATGTCTATCAACGTGCCGAAGAACAACGCCACAGCCCGTATGGCAAATCACTGCTGTGCACTTCCGACCGATTTTACATTGAATAGAACTGCTTTATTTTTGACTGAAATGTACGGGTAGACTTTTCCCTAAATAATGAAGATATTTTTGACTACTGCCGACGTTTCCCGTCGTTTCGAATGGTCCTGGCAATAGAAACGTCTTGTTCAAGTATCTTCTTAATTTTTGGTTGGAAGGCTGAGGACAAGCGGGTATCTTTTTGAAGCCTCTGTTTGGTGCGTGACGCTTCGTGACTGCGGTGGCTGTATTCCATGACCGCGGAGTGGCTGCGATGAAGAGCTGAGCCCCTAAGTGCTCCCCCCTTAACAAACATTCATTCAGCCTTGAGTTTGCCTTTACGCTGCTTGAACAGGTATCCAGTGACAATAGGTGGCCACGAAGCCCTTTCGTTCGGGATAGACCTGAAGAAAATCACAACCCTTTGCATTTGGCAATGAAAAAACATTAAACTATTTATTGCGGTGCCCGTAGTCCGTCAATGCCCTTTACAAGCTTCCTTACATCATGTCACTTGCACTTAGGACTTTGCTACTCATCAGGTATGCAGAACTCACATCACTGGGATGGATATTTTTGCTGACGGGATCTGTGGCTCTCTAGTTGCACATTCCGGATGTCATAGCCAAGAACTCCCCTTCCTTGTCGCTGTGCAGTAGCCTCAAGACGTTTTCTATGAAATATTTGACACGCGGTCCTTATGCTGACGTTCATCTTGAGTAGGCGAGGTGGGGCGGCGAAGACTGTGCATATCGTCGTGAAAACATGATTTTCGTTTTCGGCCTTCATGTCTTGGCCACCCTTTATATTTTGGGAAAGAAGCATATGGGTGGGCATCCTGTTCCTAAGCTGTACTTCAGCCTTTTTTTGAAAAAAAGGAGCTATCACTTGGGTTATTCTGGATAAAACCATTCGCTTTCAGGGTTACAGCTCCACTCGGTTTTTTTCAAGTGGTCTCCCTGCGGTGCACCATTAGTGTGCCTTAAAAGTGGCCAGGTATTCGTATTTTCCTTGTGGTTGCGGCAGCAAAGATAAGGAATTCCCAGGAGAATTTTTTGTTCTTTTTTTTAATTAGGCAAATGGTTTGCCCGGAGACCGTTACAGGGATGGGGTTACAGCAGAAATAGGCCAAGAATGTACATTATACAGAATGTACACAAATTATACATCGGTATTATCACTTGACAAAATGTATGAATTTAACACCGCAGAACTATAACAACAGTACATACCTAACCGTAATATCTATCAGTAAACGAACACAACCAGTTTGATAGTTTTTTTTATATTGCACATTTTACTGAGGACACCACTCGCTTCAGTTTGTCCTCAAACTGTGTTACAGAGTCCATCTGGATAAAGGTTGTTGGTAGTGCGTTTCATTCCTTTATTGTTCGGGGAAAAATGATTTTGGCGTATGCATTAATGTAAGGGGTATGCATTAATTGCGTATGAATTATGTAAGGGAAACGGCGCCGCATCTGGGATGGGTGACTCACGACCACTGATAGTAGAGGCTGCGATCATCTGGGCTGTTTTCTCCTGGGCCCCCAGATCCTGTGAACTGACTGCACCGACCGCCTGCCTATACCTTGGCCTACTGAAACCATTCTGAGGCCAAACTTGCATGAAATCGGCGCTTCAATCTGGCAACGTGGAACTTCAATATCGGCTCGTGATGTCAACGGTGGAGCATATAAGCGGCAGCCTTCAGCCACCTACTTTGGGTACGGCGCCGCATCTGGGATGGGTCGCCCAGGGCCACTGATGTTGCATGTTAGTTACATGAAGGGTGCTTCCTGTACCAAGTGTAGTCATTCCTGTCTCATTGCGGTGTCGTGCCCACCAGAGTTTTGTGATGTGCTGAAGCGAGTGTTGTGTTTGTCGTAATATTTGTCTTCTGACGCCTTGAAAACGTTGCTGATGCTTTCCGGCGACGTCGAGTCGAATCTGTGACCAATGAGTAAAGCTGAAGCTGATTCGTTTGCTTTCACATTAGAAACAATAAAAAAACTTGAAGCTGATCACGCTTTGATTTCAGCTGACCTGAACCAAATAAGTGGCGAGCAAGAAACGACTAAAAATGAGAATAAATTACTCAATGCTAAAATGTCTGCCCTCGAGGCAATACTTGCATCGCAAATAAATGCCGACGGATCCACTGGCAATGCTGTGCTGCAAGTTTCAAATCGGTTGAGGGAAATCACGTCTAGATGCGACGATGGTTAATATAGGCAGCAGCGATCTAATCTTCTTTTCTTTGGAATGGAAGATAGCAAAAGAGAGGAATGGGCCGATGCCGAGGAGCAAATAATTAAACTTTACTCTGAACGACTCGAAATAACAACTAGTTCTTAGTTTAACTGGTTCACAGGCTTGGCAAGTTCACCGAGAGAAAAAACCGACCAATAATTGCGAAACTAACCTTCTTCAAAGATAAACAGCAGTTTTTGTCCCCTGCACGGAAATTAAATGTGCGACGTTTTCAATCGGCGAACCGTTTTCGCCGGTGACGCGACAGGCCAGGCATAAATTGGTTGGCTTTGCCAAAACCCAAAACAAGCCTTTCAAAGTATCAGTTGACCGTCTGCACATCAATAAAAAGATCTACGTCTATGACATCAACACTTACGCAGTTGGGCTAGCAAGCAGTTAGCTAATGTCGAACAAGTGCATGCAAGATTACAATGTAACTTCACTTCAAACCATTCCAACACTATCGCTATTATCTACTAATATCCGTAGCTAAGGAGAGAAAAGTTATATAGTAGAATCCACAGAGAAATAGTAGAAAACGTGGGTAAATTTGTCAGCTTTAGCAAGACAGAGTCACGGCTGTAGTGGTCAAGCTAAACAACCACTACAGAATTAAGCTAATACAGGCATATGCGCCAACATGCATGTCGAATACTTTAGCATTAACGAAAGAGTAACACTCTGTGCGAACGATAAGGGTGGAACATAATAAAAGCTTCTGTGACAACAGCTATGCGGTTTATTATCAAAAGTTCACAAATGGACTTCGAGTCAGCAATGAAGGAAGAACAATTCAGTTCGCAATTGTGATTGGAATCTTTGATGACGATGGCTTGGATTTAATGGCACAAGGCCAACGGGGGCAAAGAGCGCCAAAGACAAAGTTATTTGATGATGACAGGGATGTACAGTTAGATGCTAAATTGTATCAGCAAAACAAAAGTAAAGCGACATAATATCCATGAAGATGGCTGGTGTATCGGGCAATTATGATTAAGCATGATTTAAAAGAAGCTGCCAAATCCCGAGATCTCATAAAAACTGAAAAACACGCTCAACAGAAAACACAGGGTTGCCGCCCAAGAAGTGTGATGGGTGTAGCGGTATGTGTTGTCTGCACAGTTCAGGAAAATGTTTGCGTCGTGTGGTGTCAAGCGCCTTGCATTGAATGAGTATGCGAACTACCGATAGGGCCTCGCCGAACCTGCTGCACGGGGGTCTAGAAGATCGCGTGAGCAGATAGGAGTGCGTTGCATGCGTTTGCCCTATCCCCAGCCTAGCCAAGGCGACTTCCGTGTGTCTGTTATGTTAGTCAGTTGTGTACCATCCCAAGTGTGGCTTTATTACATGTAGTTTGTTTTTCTGTTCACTCCAGCGTGCTTGCCATTTTCAATGCACGTGTTTTCTTACGTGTGGCTTCAGGTATATATATGGTACCGTTGTAATATCTACAGTGTTCATAAGTGCAGCAGCAGTGGCTGTCTCCTCTGCCAACTCGTTGCCAGCAATCCCAGCATGTCCTGGGACCGAGCACAGGACCATTTCATGCTTTTGCACATAGACAGACATAATGGTGTTGAAAACGAGATTACTTTGTGGTTTGTACTGGGTTTGTGGGATGACAGCGCTTGAACAACACTGAAGGAATCTGTATAGATAAAATGGGGAATTTGATTTTCAAGAGTGTGTTGTTCAATGGTAAAATTCGATAGGCTTCTGTTAAAAAAAATGGTTGTGTCTATGATCATGGTTCTAGCTGGATTGAAATTCGGATCACGAGCAGCGCAGACCCCATAGTGAAGGTTTTAGAACGGTTACTGTAAAATTCTGGACATGGGTATTGAAAATGCACAGACAGAAAGTGGTGCAGTATTGCAGCTTGTGGTACCCGAGTGTTGTCAAGCTTCATAAAAGAAAGGTCACAGAACACAGAGCGAACTTGCCAAGGCGGTAAAATGTCTTTAAAGGATGACCTGTACACATCTAAAAACGAAGTGCTGAGATCCGTGGCTCGCTCTAACACTCTAAGCGAAAAGCCCAGAGGAAGGGATGCGCAATTTACAAACAGCAGAGGTGTGGATGTATTTTTATAGACAGGATAAAAAGGATGGTTATTCAGCGAATAAATTTGAAAAGCATAAATCAAGTTCATGTACGTCCGTTGGTTCTCATGGCACCACTTGTTACAATTGACATATAGACTTAGAACAGGACTAGTGCAGAAAGCACGCGACGCAAGACGCACCTCAAGTGTAGCACTGGGTCAAGCCTTCGCAATGCAGTTTTACTCGCCGACCCATACACCAGGCTGCCATACTCCAAACTCGACCCAACCAAAATAGTGTACAGGGGCAGCAGGAGTTTTTAGTCGGCTCTGTAGGATTGGTGGAAGAGAACCGTAAGGATAGTCGTTGTTTTCAGACATTTATGTTTCATTTCCTTGATGTGGAAAATGAATGTGAGTTTATGGCTAAACACAACACCTACATACTTCTGCTCCTTATTCAAAGGAATGGACACACCATTAAGAGTAATGTTTTGCTCCGGATGGGTCCTACGCTCCCTGGAAAATACGACTGAAGAGTTCTCTCCAGGATTAAGTTAAAATTCGTTCTTGTCTGCCCAGCCGGCGAATTTCGTGACGCCCAGCAGGACATGACATTCACAGATTGACATATACCATGATTTAAAGATATTTGGACGTGGTCTACATGCACGGAATATGATATTGTTGGTGGCAATGCCTTTACAAGAGAGATCATCTTAAATATGAAAAGATGGCAGCTTAACACCCCACCTTGTGACATGCCATTTTCTTAACGTGAACCTTTGAGAGTGCGCAACCAACTCTCATTCGAAAGGTTCTTTGCGACAAGTAACTAAGAAGGGTATTTAAAATATTACCCGAAACACCGAATGACTTGAGGTCACTAAGGATACCGTAACGCCAAGCGCTGTCGTAGGCCTTCTCTAGGTAGAAAAACACAGTTACATAATACTGCTTATGCACGAAGGCGTCCTTGATGTACCAGGCAAGTGCGAAAATTCGATCGTTCGTCGATCGCCCTGCCTGAAGCCTGCCTAGCAGCTCTCGATAATACCATTGTACTCAAAGAAGTACACGAGCCTGCGGTTTATCATCTTCTCGAGAATCTTGCACAGCCACCTGGTCAGTGCTATGGAACGATAGGGGGGACAACGGGTGGGTTCCCTCCTTCAAAAAAGCCACTACTACAGCCTCCCTCCAAGAGCTTGGAATGTGCCCTGAAGGCCAAATTTTGTCGTATAGATGATTGAACGTTTCAAGTGTGTCTGCGTGTAACTTTTGTATCATTGGATGTGTGATGTTGTCTGGGCCTGGAGCTGAGGGTTTACACGTGCTCACAACACCAATCAGCTCACAAAGCAAAAAATCGGACTTGTAGGAAGTTGTTGATCGGTCACTTTCATGTACAGGCTTCTTTTCGGCTGTGAGTTTGTTTCATGCAGGCGTTTGTGTAGTGTGCTGAACTGGACACGAGTAGGAAGTGTTGTGCAAGTGTGTCAGCCTGGTCTTCGAGTATGTCCCTGTTGTGCTAACCAGAGGCAGGCTGTGTGTTTGTTGTCCTTTGAGTTTACGCTCGGGTCGATACCTTGCTTGTGTCTGTGCATGAGTTTATTGAAGTTTTGAATGAGTGCCAACTATCTCGTGTTGCCTCACGGCGCGCAGGTTTTCCCATCGCCTTTGCCATTTTGAACAACAGGAGGTTACCCGACGTGGGGTGCCGACGAAGAATACCCCCAGGCCTTGTTCGTGACCTCTCGGGCCCGCCTACAGGCCTCATTGCACCACGGCCTCCTCTGAATGCGCGTGGCAAAAGAGGCGTGGGAATGGACTATTCGGCGGCTTCGAGGATGGGCGCCATGAAAAGTTCGGTAGCTTCGTCAATGTGTAGGTGTCGTATGGATGCGTAGTGCTGCTTAGATGTTTCTGAGAATGTACTCCAATTTGCTCTTGCTTCATTGAATGTGTTCTGTGAAGATGGAGTGCGTGGGCCTTTCCTATATATTGTTATTTAGGGGTTCGCTACTCGTAAGCAATTAGTTTATTCCCAGAATTAGGCATAAATCACAGAGCTAATGGCGATGCCAGTACCAAGCGGGACACACAATCGAGTTTCGTCTTCTTTGACTTCCATGCGCCAGAACACGCGCATCTGGTTTCGTGCTGTGGTGGGATTGGCGGCATCGATAGTCTGCAGTGTAGAGCTCCTTTCTAGGCTGTCGCTGAATCGATGGGCTGTGGCAATATGTTAATGAGGTGGTGCAGAACGAGTGGTGCAAAATGACGTGCAGAACGAACAGCCAAGTCAAGGTGTGAGTATGTAGTGTGTCTTAAGTTGTGGTAAGAGGTTGTATGTTGGAAAGGCATGGTCTCGATGATGTTAGGAATTTCTCTATCAGGCGACCTCGGGCATGCCTGCCAGAAGAGCCCCAGAGAGAGTTGTGCATATTAAGGTCGCCTGGGACGTGTATGGTTCGGGCAGCTGGTCAACCAGCCCCTCTAATTCGGAGCTCGAAAGTGCAAAATCGGGAGGAAATAAATAGAGCATACGGTTAAGAACCTATTACATATTATTCTGCGGATTGCTACACCCTCAAGGAACGCGTTCAAAGTGATAGGGTGGCATGGTACGGATTTTCTGGCGATTATTGCCACACTGTCCGAGGAGTGTCTGCAGTCATCACGGTCCTTTCTGAATACCATATAACTATTCAAGAAATTTATGTTATTGAAATTTAAATGTGTTTCATGGACACACATTACACTTGGCTGATTTGTAAGCAGTATCTCATACACATCGTAGAGATTATTAAGAAGGCCTCTCCAGTTCCATTGAACAATATTGTGTCTTCCCATTATAAAGTTTTCAGAGCTACTGGAGTATGACTATTTACGGAAGGTCTTTCGGCGCTTGCACACTTGGAAGGGGTTTTTAACTTTTGTAGGGGTTTGGATGAAAGGACACGGTCCTTCCGCTGTGAAGCAGACAGAAATGGTGCCACAGCCATCTCGTCATCCTATTTCGGGGTGTACTCGGAGGATCGGACCCGCTGGACTTGGCTCCCTTTCCGGAGCCTTTTGTTTGACCTGTGATTGACGGCGGCGTCAGGAGCGCCCCGGGTTGCACAGGCGGTGCGGCGGGGGTTGTAGCGGCCGCGGCAACCTCTGTCTTCATCTCCTCCGTAGCGTCGCATGTGCTTTGGGCGGGTGGAGAGGAAACCGTGGATGCAGCAGCATCCCCAACCGACGTGGTTGCCACCAAAGTCGCTGCGGGCTCCGCGAGCGGTGCGGAGGTGGGTTGGGGTGGCTGAGGCAACCTATGGGGGGGGGGAAGAGGAGGGCGGGACCAAGTTCGAATCTCGGTACTGGGTCCCTACCACAACCAGATGCCACTGAACCACCCGGCGAGCCGCATCGGCGTACTTCCCCAGACAGAAAGAGGCTAACCTTTTTCGCACCTCTGGAAAGGTGATGTTCTTGTTGACTTTTAAGGTGATGATTCGTTTTTCTTACTTGAACTTTTCACAACTCCCAGAATAGGCAGCGTGCAGTTCCTGGCAGTTTGTGCAATGGTAAGAGTTTGTGCAATGCCCAAACCGCTTACACTTGAAGCAGCGGCGTGGGTTTGGCACGTAGGGTCGGGACGGACATCTCCTGAAACCTGTGTTGACCGACTTGGGAAGTGTTGAACAGTCAAATGTCAGGAGTATATGTTTGGTTGCTATCATTTGGTCATTTCGGCGTATTGTGATTCGCCTCACTGCTGTCACGCCCTGATCCCGAAGGCCCTTGAGCAGATCTGCTTCATTCTTATTTATTAGTTCCCTGGCAGGTATTAAGGCTGAGATGGGAAATAATCGTGATGTCAACATCGACTATGCGCGTTTGCTTGAGGAGGTTACAGCTTTGTTTGATTTCGACCTAAATCAGGACTTCTCCAGTTGTGAGATTCTTAGACTTGTACGACTTTTGAATAAGGCTTTTGAGAAACTTGGAAACCAGAAAGACTGACTGGGAGGTTATAGATTATCACTTATCCAGGTATTCCCTTAACAAAAAGCGCGAGAAAATATGATGCTTTGGAAGAGAGATCGAAGGCAAAGGAAGAAAATAAATTTCGGTAGGGCTCCTTTTCAGGGACAAATCATATTTGGGGTTGGTTGAAAATACCATATGCTATAGTATAAATTCCGGGGACGGGGACACTACCTTCTCAAACCTTAACCTGATATCTTGAAAGGTACTGCAGCTGCCTGCCTGGTAAACAGACAGGGAGCCCATCCGCCGACGTCTCCGACGGCCACCGCTCGTGGTTTCTCACCTCCCACCTGTTTGGGGGCTCGGGGTAGGTGGTGTCGCACACACCGTCACCAATAATAGTCAGGGTGCTCCGTGCGGGGGTGATGGGAGACTTAAACGCAAAGGTCGGTAAGAAGAAAATTGAATAAAAGTGAGTGATACACTTCTGAATAGGCAATTGCGACGGTCGGGGTGATACACGGCTGAGCTTTGCTGAGAAAAATGCCCTGATGTTTTTTAAACCTTCCTTCCAGAAGCAAAAGAATAGGAGATGTAAATGGAAAAGTCCCGATAGCACAACCAAAAACGATGTTGACTTCCTTTTAAGTGACAATTGGGGTATCGCGCAAGATGTGGATGGGCTAAGCAAGAATCGGAGAAGCAATCAAATGATGGCTAGATGCTTGCTAAGGCTGAATCTCTGAAGAGAAAGAAGGAAACTCGCGAAAACTGAGAAACCACACATGAAATAAGCCTGAGCCGGGTAGCAGGAATTTAAAATAGCTCTTCAAAATTAATGAGCGCTTCTATACGTTCACAACGAGGGAAGTTTAGGCAGGCCAATCAACAACCTAATAAACCCATTCGGAGAATCAGCAGCAGTTGTAGCAGACACAACACGTAGATAACCAAGTGAGAACTAACTACGAAATCGAAGGAACTAATTGCCAAACCTGTGAATGGGAAACTGTCAAGCACTCAGCATCGGATTGAATGAGCCGAACTGTCAAAACTGAATAACAGAAGTAAAACAAATGACATTCGTGCATAAACCATGACAGTGATCGAGGAAACGCTGCAAATAGGGACAGCCTAAATAAAACAACTAAGCGAAAGCTAGCTGTCGGCATCTGCAAGGACAGGATGTGCACACTCCGCACAATTATTACGCACAATTTTGACGAAATAATAGAGGTAGCTGATTGATTCTACACCAGGCTGTATGCCAGCGACGTTAGACCAGGGGAAACTACTAAGAGTACAAGCTCAACCTGCGATGTCACAGTAGTACCTAAAAAGGAAGTCGAAATGGCTCCCAAAGACATGACAGTAGGCAAAGCTGCAGGTGAGGACACATACCGTTGATCTTTTCAAGGGAGGAGGAGATAGTCTGCTGGAAAGCTTCTTGTACTATTGTCGGAATACTAGAAGCCTCAAAATTGCCCATAGTCTGGAAAAAATCAAACATCATTCTGATTCACAAGTAGGGAGATCCCAAGGACCTCAAGACATACAGGCTCATCAGCATATTTCCAGTTTTTTACAAGCTGTTTACCAAAGTTATACTGAGCCGCTCATGTGGAAGCCCGGACTCTCAACGACATAGAGCGCAGGCTGGGTTTAAGAAAAGGCATTCAAGCATGGATGACATCCATGTTGCCAAACAGGTGATAGAAAATTCTGTAGAGTACACTAAACCTGTTCACAAGGCGTATATGGATTACGAGAAAGCGTTTCATTTCGTGCTCACCACAGCCGTTTTAGAAGTGCTTAAAGACCAGAAAAAAGAGGAAACCTACGTAAGACTTTTAGGAGACATATAAGGAATGGACGAGCAGGATAACCGTCCACAACCAAACCAATAAATTTCCTGTCCGAATAGAGTAATACAGAGAGTTACCTTGTCTCCATAAGTATTCACGGCATGCCTGGAAGTAGGTATTTAGACAGCTTGACTGGGAATACATATGATTAGGATAAAGGATGAATACTAGAGCCACTTGAGGTTTGCGTGTGACATAGTATTACTGAGCCACACTGGAAATCACCTGCAAACAATGCGTGAGTAACACAAAAGCAGAAACCACAGCCTTCGGGATAAAAATAAATAGAAATAAATCTAAAATAATAAGGAATAAACACTTCAAAAACGTCCTCTTCAGCTTAGAAAACGAAATGCTATAAGAAGCAAAAGAATAGAGGACCTTTGTTCAACTGGTTAGGGCTGACCCCAACAAGGAGAGAGAAATACAGCGCCGAATAGGTATTGGTCCGGGAGCAGTCGGCAAGCCGTCCTAAATAATGAAACGTAAACTACCTCGGTCGCTCAAAAAAATTGCAACCAGTCTATACTACCTGTGATGACATACAGAGGTGAGACTTGGCGCCTTACTACACAACTAGAAAGCAAGCTCAGGTAGGCTCAACGGGCCATGGAACGAATAATGTTAGGTATAACACTCAGAGACAAGAAACATGCTCCCTGGATCTAAGAACCAAATATAATTGACGATATCATAGTTCAAATAAGGGAAAAGAAATGCACGCCTGTGGCGACGACTACAAACATAGACATACTACAACACAACAATACTACACAACATATCACCAACCATGAATCCTACGTATTGCCAACCTGTAAAACCCCCAAAACCACATACCACCTTCTCTTGGATTGCCCCTATCACCACAACCCATCCCTTCCCCTTCCTTGAGCAGTTTGGAGTGCGAGCTGATCAGCTGCCTGCTAGAAACGCAGGTTAACCTCGTGTCTCGAGCAGGAGCAGCTGCAAAAATGGCGGCTATCCGGACAAGGAAGGCAACCCACAGCAGCATTTTCTCAACCAATAAATGTTTCTTTCCTCGTCCTCCTCCTGGCTATGTAGTGATACGAATTGAGAACCAGTGGAAAATTAGGATAGCAGAATGTATACCAAGAGATGGGACTAGAAGGTGAGGGTGCGAATGTGGGCGAGTCGGTAAGGATCCATTATTAAAACAGCGGAAGGGACAGTACGAGAAAAGCTGATCGTTGAAAAAGGGGAAGGCCGATAACACGATGGAGGGATGAAATGTGGAACTTCGTCTGGAAACGGCTCACGACTCCCCGGGCATTATTATTCAGATGCTGCTGCTGCCTCGTACATCGACGCTCCTGCTTTTCTCCACGAATGGCGCTTGTAGTTCACCTCATCATCAACTAATGAATTGGAGCGCCAACGCTCTTATCACCACCGCTTCTGGACAAGCCACGGTTCTTCATTTGGCAACACGCGACGGTGGCTACTGATAACCTAGAGTCTATAAAACAGTCTGGCAACGACGCTGCCTTGCGCCACGGCACCATTGGAGAAATGTTTCGCCACTCACCGGGCATGTTTTTCAAGGTAACTTACTTCGATTGCAGTTGTTACCGAGATCATGATGTCTGTCTTTTTGCGGTGTCGTGTCCACCCCATATTTTTAAGCGTTTCCGTGCAACTGCAGTCTATATGGCTCGGCTTTTGATGCTTGCAGGAGACCTGGAATCAAACCCGGGTCCTATGACCAAGGCTCAAGAAGAAAAGCTCGAATCTGTATTGTGTTCTGCACAGAGGTTACAGGCAAGCAACAGCAGCCTACTTGAGGAATTATTAAAATTATCCAGGTTGAAGAACGACATACTGCCCTTAAAAAAGCGCGTGGAAGAAATGGAATCAAGAATGAAATCAGCAACGCTATAGCGCGCTGCCTTGTCTAGTAGCGAATTTTCTTCTAAGTTCAAGATAAATTCGATGATTTAGAAAACCGCTCGCGCTAAGCCATCGTCCTTTTCTATGGTTTTGACGATTAAACAAGGCTGAAGCATGAACGAGTCTGAGCGCCTCGTAAAGAAATTTTCCACTAGTAAGCTCCAACTAACTGCACTCAATATAGTTTCGGCGCACTGCATTGGCCGATTTTCCTTTGACAAGCCGCGGCCAATTATAACTAAGGTGTACAACGAGAAAGAAGCAGAAACGGTGATGAGCCGCGGAAAAACTCATTTAGTATTTCTCGTGATTATTCTCAGGCTGTTCGCGATAAACGCCGGAACCGTCTGCATTTTTATAAGACCATAAAAAAAGACGGTTATCGGCTCCGCCTATCCTTTCATAAGCCTGTCGTAGCCGCTGATACGTACACTTGGGATTCGAACGGCGATTGCGCAGTCGTGTCTTGTAACCTACCCTAGCGCTGAACATGTTGCAAGACCTTGAGCAGGCACAGCAAACCAGTGACGTTCTCGTTCACACCCTGCAACGAACCGGCCATTGTATTCTAATGTGCACCACAGTTATTTCCACCGTGATTTCAAGTTTGTTTACTAAAATTGGGAGTGTCATGTAAAAAAAAAACGTGGCGCTTCCGTCACTGATCGCTTTATGTTCATCATCTGTAATCGCGCTAACTGAAATTTGGCAGAATAAAACGTTACCCGACAATATTATTCTTGTCAGTACTAAGAATTCAATATTTCTTGCTCTGCCCGTGAACATCGTAGAGGCGGCGGTGTGCTTCTTGCGGTCAAAAAGCGCCTAATTGTTGTGTCGATTCCAATCACTCCACCTTTTGAGTGGGTATGGGTGTCATTGAAGTATGGCATATCTAGTGTCATTACTGGTTTTTCTTATTGCCCCCCGGACATGAATAGGTTGTTCTGCAAATGAATTTCGTTAAGTGCTGAGTGAAATCTGTACGCGTTTTTTAAATTCAGTGATCGTAGTGTTAGGGGACTTCAATTTTCCCGTCAATAATGGGTTAAAGTTATCTTTAAGTGCCAGCAATTCTGAAACTCATGCGTTCTTTGAGTGTTGCCTTGGTTTCTCGCAGGTTCAGCTAATCACCGAGCCCACAAGACAATTAGCCACCTCAGCAAACATTCTTGACCTAAGCGCGACCAATAATTTCTATCTTTTTTCTCACATCATAAAAATCTATGGGATCTCTGACCATTGCATCTTCACGGGAAATCTCAAGTATTCACTTCATATGAAAAAACAACAAAACACAGGTGTGGTGTTACAACAGAGCCAACTTCGATTGTATTAACCAGGAGTTCTTCATTATTTCAGGAGAATTTCTACGCGAGCATTTTTCATGTTCCATCGACGTAAACTGGACTTTTCAGAGATAAGTTTTCCAAGCTCATCCACAAATACATACCAGTTGTGACAATATCTTGCACTAACACCGCTCCATGATTTTTCAATCAAATTCGTCGCCTAAATAAAAAAACGTGTCTACAGGCAAGCAGATGAAAATAAAGAGTTAATTTTTTGGCTCCTGTACAAAGTCTGTGTCCGGCAATATGAATCGCTTCTTAAAACAATACGTTGTCAATTGTGCAGTCATGATTTTCCCTGTATGTAAATAACAATCCGCAAGGGTTCTGGCGCACCATTAACACCAGATGACATCTCATCCCATTAACAAATGCTTTTGACGGTCAATGGTGACATGATTTCAGAGGGTGGCTGTGCGGAGGTCCTGAATGATAACATTTGTGCCGTATTTGCACGTTAAAACACTGCTAATTCGCCTGATGTTAGCCAAGTCACTCATAACACAATGTCAGAGATTATCATTAGCGAAGCCGGTATTTGATACTTACTAACCAACCCAAAAATCTTTTTTTTTTGCACCGGCTCACTTCGGTTTCAATAACACAATGCTCATGAATGCTTCTGATGGTATTCATCGCATCTTGTCCGCCCTTTTTTCACCATATTTTTTATCTGGTATAATTAATTAAGATTACAGAATAGCGAATGTAACAAGAACATTTAAATCCGGGAAATATTTATCACCGCTTAACTACCGACCTATATCCATAAGAAGCTCTACACGTAAACTTGTCGAACATATAATCCGCAAAGAATTGATTGACTAGTTGGAAGAACATAGTATCATCTTTATATGCAAACACGGCTTCAGAAAAGGGTATTCATGTGACACTCAGCTTGCTAGATTATTTAACGACCTTCACTCATCCGTCGACGCTAGACTTCAAATAGACTCAGTATTTCTAGATTTTTCTAATGTTTTCGATCGGATACCTGGCCACAGATTGCCAGTAAAATTTACGCAACTGAATGTTCATCATCTAGTAATCGCATGTGTTAAAGACTTCATGTCATCGACAATTCGATTCACATTGGCTAAAAACATTAACTCTTGATTCGGTCAAATCCACTCTGGTGTCCCCTAAAACAGCGTCCTAGGTCGTGTACTGTTTCTAATTTTAGATGCGACTGCATCTCATTCACTCGCCTTGTCCATGCAGCGTCGTCGGCGTTGTTGTCGTCCGCCCCTCCCTCATTCTCCTCGCCGCGCGAGCTGCGCTCTCCGCCGCTCACCCCCTCTCCTCTCCTATGCCCCTTTCTCGCAAGGGGCATTGAATTGGATTCGAATGAATTGGCTTGGCTTGGCTTGGCTTGGATTGAATTGGATTGGATTGGATTTTGATTGGATTGGAATAAAGTGGGTTGTGTTAGATTGTGTTGCGTCATAGCCGCGGCAGACACACTGGCGCCGGCACATGTGCAGTACTCTCTCTTCCGCGGTCTCCTCTCCTTCGCGCGCTGCGCATATAACCGGTGTGCCGCTCTCCGGCGGCCTTTTGGCCGACGGTTGCTCTCCGCTTGCGCTTGAACCCCCCTCAGCGTCACATCACACCAGGGTTCCCGCGAGGGGAGGTGGGCGTTTTTTTGTTAATGACCTACCCAAATGAATTACTTTGAGAATCAGACTTTTTGCAGATGACTGTGTTATTTATCGTAAAAAAACTGCGTCACTGACCAACTAGCCCTGCAAACTTACCTTGACTCTATATCTACTTGGAGTCCTACTTGGTTAATGTCGCTAAACAATTCCAAAATTAAGGTTAGGTATTTTACTAATCGCGCGTCTCGCATTCAAACTTCTTATTCATTTGTAACGCAACTGTCGAGCTTGCTAACACTGAAAAGCACATGAGCCTTGACCTCCGCGCTGACGTGACATGGAAGCAGCACATCAACCTCTTTCTTGGTGGATTGATTGTAGCGTTAAGGCGCCGACGCAATGAAGACGATGAGGCGCACCGTAGTGGAGAGCTCCGGATTGATTTTGACCACCTGTGGATTTTTAACGTGCCCGTGTGTACGAGATTTCGGCGCACGTTAAATATCCCCAGGTGGTCAAAATTAATCCGGAGCCCTCCACTACGGCGCGCCTCATCGCCTGCGTTGCGTCGGCGCATTAAAGCCTACAATTAATCAATGAATTAATTAATGGATTTTTAACGTGCGCCGAAATCTCGTACACACGGCGTTTTTGCTTTTCAGCTCCATAAGAAAAGCGGCCGCCGCAACCGGGAATCGATCCCGCGTCCTCATGCTCAACGCCTTAGTCAACATCATTCGGGCACCCACCAACCGCTCATTTAGCTCTTTAAAACAAACTAAAACATACCTCATCACACTTTCTCAAACTTTCATTCAAAACAGTTGTCAGGCCTAAAATTGAATACTCATCCGCCATTTGCAACCCTGACAAGCTCATCTAGTAGACCGAAATGAATCCTTTCGAAATCAAGGCGCTCGTTTCATCTTTTCAGATTATTCACGTCATACCAGCATCAGGGCTCTTACACTTCGTGCATCCTTACCAATCCTTTCACATCGGCGTAAACTATCACGGTTATTGTTGTTTCATAAACTGTACCATCACCCTTCACTTGATGTCGATTTCTTTTCTTTGCCATCAGCCATTTTCCTCCGACGTGACCATGCCTTAAAGGTGATGCGTGTAAGGTGCCACACGTGGACCTATTCGCAATCATTCATACATCGCACAATTATTGATTAAAATGCCCTCCTATATTATATTGCAGCAGTTACTAAACAAATCAAATTTCAACAGCTAATAAGCATTACCATAGCATTTTAACTTCAATAAATGTTTTGTGAGGTGTGCATAGGTGTTTTTTTTGTTTTTGTTCTTTTTGCTTTTGCTGTGCAATTTTTTTTGCTACGCACCTACTTGTATCTGCTTCTTTTGGCTATAACTTGTTTGTTAGCTTTAATTGCATTATTCTTTTCAATGTTTCTCGCCCCCTATGTGATGGGTATTTTGAATGAATGAATAAATAAAATAAACTGTGACTCGATGAGCGCAGGACAGGAGTGGTTGGAGATCGATGTTAGAGGCCTTCGTCCTGGAGTGGAGCACAGTAGACCAATGATGATGCTGATAATGAGACCTTTGGCGGTTGTGCAAGTCAAGTACGCATAATAGAGCTTCTCGCAGAGTGCAACGCTATCCGGTAGGGTTTCCGAAGGACGAGGGGAAAGTGTTACATTGGCTCCTACCCTCATGCAACATTTGCTAAAACATTGTGCATATTTTTTACATTATACATATAATTTTACAGTCAGAAAGAGCAACCTACTTTTAAACTTATAGGGTATATATGCATGTGAACCAAAAGGACCCTTTTTGTTTTTAGCTTTAAGGAAATGTTTTTTGAGGGAGGCGTTTAAATTTGATAGAATACAGACAGAAAATGCCTGGGTAACAGAATTGGTAGAGCGACTGTGCAGATAGGTGCTTGCCCAAGGTCCGAATCCACGACCAGGACAGCTTTTTTGCAACTGTGATATTTTTTAAAGCTCTGAGCTTTTCCTTATAGCCGCACAGCATTATTTTAGTTGAATGGCTGGTTTCCTTAGCACAAACGTCCTCTCCCTTAAGAATTTTTACTTTATCTGGTTCACTACAGCGTCCATTCTTTCGCCTGATTGATCAATCAGCTCAAGCCCTACAAACGGTGCGTCTCCGGCACAGCTCAATAACTACATCGACAGGCCACTATAGGCAGTGGTGCCGGATTCGAATCCTCCACTAACACAATTTTTAACTCGGAATAATTAGAGAAACGCGTAGAGTTTTTTCTTGTAGCCACACAGCAGAAATTCATCATCAGCAGCAGCAACAACAGCAGTTTATTTACTTCCGCTGCAGGACAACAGCCTCTAACATTGACCAGCAACCACTCCTGCTCTCCGCTGGCGGAGTGCATTCTTGATCTCCGAATTTGCTTATTTCCTCTTTCCATCGAGTTATGGGCCTTCCCCTTCTTCTAGATATGTCTCTTGCTATCCAGTCTGTTACCCTCGTGGTCCACCTGCAGCCAGTTCGCGTCATTACATTAGCAGCCCATCTTCCTAATTTGAACTATGCTATCTCCAACTCCAGTTTGCTCCCTCCTTCCGAATGCTCGTTTCCTGTCCCTTAGTGTTACTCTTATGCTTCTTCGCTCTATGGCTCATTGCTCCGAACTACGTTCGGATTCCAGTTGTTGAATAAGGGGCTAATTTTCCGCTCCGTATGTCGTGACAGGTACAATGCAATGATTGAATGTTTTTGTTTTTTAGAAATAGGGGTAGCGTACTTTTAATTTGTTGTTAGTGCAATTCAGGAGAATATTTCATGTTTCTTCGCTCGGTAAGGTACCCGTTGTAGACTTAGCCTGTCGGTTGCCACAAAGCTTTTTTACGTCTTCCTTCTTGTTAACCCGGAATAAGTTGCTTTTAATAACTGCGCCAAAGTGCGTAAAGGCTTCTGCGCCACAGGTGCTGCCACGGAGATGCTTAACTACGACAATGTGCGCTGATGAATAGCGAAAATGAGGCAGAGAAACACAAGGCAACAGCACCGTATCTTTTTTAGTTGTTTTTGATGCTCTTGAAGTGTGCACAGAAGTTAGCATTGGTAGGCTTTGCTGACAACGCAAATTTAAGCGATTCTGCGCGCAGAAGCGCAATGTTTCGATTCTATTTTGGCCCTTTTAGACTTTTTGAATTCCCCTACCTTTAATCTAAAGAAAAAAAGAATTTGAGGTATGTCTAGGTTTTTTGAAGGCAAGCCAGTTGCAAAAGCATTTTCGGATACTCCAAACACACCCTTCGTTTCAGTCTTTTTATATTTTCTGAATCTTCCTACACGAAATGAAGCCTATTGATGGGTCTACGTCTTGCCCCCCGGAAGCAAATTTACAACAAATGCGGGACTTACCCAACGAATTCGAAGAATATGACAGTTTTCTGAGAGATCGGGGTACGTTAAGTAATTTCTGATGCCAGCCTTGACAAGCCTAATCTCAGGGCTAAAAGAAGTGCCCACGAGCCAGCCGTCTGGGGTATCCCGCGTAGAAATGATGACTTCATCATTTTGCTGCAGGCCTAAGGGCGGGAAACTCGCTGTCACGTTTTCGTCCGCCTCTAGACCAAAGGAGACCACAACGCTGAAAAACAAATGACGTCAGATCGACACTAAAGAACGGGTAAACATAGGCATAAACATAAGAACATTGAAAGTGTCTTATATATAGATAAATCATGTGTTATCCATGTTCCTATTTTCGCTGTATATTTGAAAAATATTTTTTTATATGAAATGTTCCTTTATCAGCACTTTTTTGCGGTCGACTGTGGTCGGGATTGAAGACGTCGTCTGTAAAGCCACACAGAAAAGTATGCAGAGACAAACTTAGGACGTAACGAGTAAGTCGAGAACCATCGGTCAATACGAACTCAAACCATTATTTTTAACTACGCTTATTCCAAGCCCAATATAAACCAGAAAGAATCCATAAGGAAGAAAAAAGAGTAAAGGTTACAGCTTGAAGTAAAAAGTTGTGTGACTATGGGCTTTTCAAATTTGCAGCAACCATCTACCATGTACCGTAAATATATTCACAGTACTCACAGTAGAAACCGGGGGTGGGCGTGGACAGCATCATCTCTAACCAAGCGCTAGCCAGCTTTCGGCTTCTTTTTCATCGTCGCCTATGGGCTGCAGTCTATCATTTTACCACCGGGGTTGAAGCGACTCCCAAGTCCGGCGGGTATTTGGGCGAGGCTAGCAGTTGCTGTGGTTCGGCTCTAGCCGTACGACGTGCATAACGTCTGTACGCGGATGGGCTGCTGTACAGTAGCTATTTCATGCGCCACGCCCGTAACTTTACGCAGCATTTGAAGAGGTCCATTATAGTGAGGAAGAGGCATCGTTGAGAGGCCGACTTGTGGTCTGGGTGTCCGCAAATGTACTAGGGCCCAAGACGAAACTGAACTCCACGGTGTCTCTGGTCAAAGATGAGTTTTTGGGAGGCCTGGGATGCCGTTAAGCGGGGATAGGCGATCTGACGTGCTGCGACAGCCCTCACTATGGCGTCGCGGCCATTATCAGTTGGTAGGGTTGCAGGAGAGGGTACCAAATTATCCAAGGGCAACATGGGGTGTCGGCCGTACAGAAGGTAAAACGGGGAGTACCCAGCAGTAGTGTGTCAAGAATTGTAAGCGAATGTTACATGCGGTAAAACAACTTCTCAGTCTCATTTGTCAGGGAACGTACGCGGACAGAAAGTGCGCAGATGTTTAATTGGGTCTCTCGGTTAAGCGATTTGCTCGGGAATAGTAAGCAGTGGCCACATTGTTGGGAGTACAAGAGCAGAGAATGTGGTAGAGAGAAATTAGCCGCCTCGGTCAGCGCGCCGTGAAGAAGAATAAAGTCATAAAGAAGGAAGTCCTCGACGTCACTTACGCAGATAGTTGGGAGTGCATGCGTCATGGCATTTTGAGTGGCATAATAAGTGGCAACCGCTACGCACTTGTTCCTGAAGGGGAAGTAGTAAACGGCCCAAGGAGGTTGAGGCCAACGCGAAAAAATGGCTTCTCGGTGATATCCAGCGGTTGAAGTGGTCCGACTTCAAGCAAATATGGTGTTTTCCGGCGTTTGTACATTGTAAAGCCCTTACGTAGCGTGTCGCACAACGGTGAAGGCCTGGTCAAAAGAAACGCCATCTGACGTGGTCACACGTCGCGTAACACCCAGATTCCCAGCTGTGGGATGGTCATGGATCTGTTGAAGAGAAGTGCAACAGAGGTGTTTTGGTATAACTGGCATGACTTCAGGACTACTGAAAGAAAAATTCCGACGGTATAAATCACCACCTTGAAGCACATAAAGTCGGCAGGACGGGTCCGGGCTACTAGAAGGGAGGCTATCGGTGATCGCACGTAAGTAATCGAAACGGCGTTGTGCATCGTACAAATCGAAAATGTATGAAATAACGTCTTTGGTTTTTTCAGAGCCTAGGCCGGGTTGACCAACTGGATAGCGGGAGAGAGAGTGACCGGCTTGGTACAATAGTACCGATTCGTAGACGACTGTGAACGTGTATTATGAGCGGCGGAGAGTCCAGCGCCCAAACAGTATTTAAATGTATTTTAACGGTGGTGTATTTAAATGACTTGAGCCAGCGGAAGTCAAGGTGGTCACGTACAAATAGAAATGCCGGCCGTATAAATAAGATTGAAATGTCGCTACGGCCCATACACGGGCTAGGCAGCCATGTTCGGTAATGTAGTAATACCATTCTGGACCGGAATGAAGAAAGCTGGCATAGGCGATCGCACGGTTGCTGCCACTCTTTTGCTGAGTGAGCACAGAAGCAATTTCATGACGGCTTGTATATTTGCGAATCTCAGTTGGGGCGGAATAATCCACATGTGCAAGAATGGGTGGTTTAGTAAGGAGCGCGACCAGTGTAGAGAAGGCTAGGGCTTGTGAATCACCTGACGTAAGGAAACGATCTGTTTAAGGAGCTCGATGAGAGGTCAAGCTATGTATCGACGCCTAGATAAATCTCCCGAATAAGGAACAAATTCGATAAAGATGCAGATTTATTCCGCGAATTGAGGCAAGTGGAAAGTTTGTGATGGCGCGAATTGTAGCCAGGTCAGGCCGAAGACCAGTGGCATCCACTGGATGACCGAGGATGTAAGATGGCGGCGACTAAAATGACACTTGGACTAGTTAAGCTGGAGTCTGCGAGAGCGATAAATCTCAAGAACTGCGCAGAAGTGGGGGTGTGTTTCAAAGGCCGGAGAAAGAACGATAGCATTTGGCGAGTACCACAAACAAGTGTACACCTTAAGGCCACGTCCATCATTCGCTCCAATGTTGCTGGCGCGTTACATAAGAGAAACGGCAATGACCTTAAACTGGTAGAGACCGTCAGGGGCAATCCAGTAAAGGCGGTTTATGTCTGTACATGTCGTCAACAGAAATGTGCCAATATCCGGACTGAAGATCGACCAAAGAAAAGTAGTCTCCATGAAGAAAATCGTGTGCGTAGTCAAGACGCGATAGCGGGTAGACGTCTCCTTTTGTAATCATATGTAGTGACGGTAATTCGCGCAGAAGCGCTATGTGTCGTCCTTTCTCTTACCCAGCACCCCCGGTGAGGTCCAAGGGCTGGATGTGGTCTCTATTACGTCTTTAGCAAACATTTTCTTTACTTCTTGCTGTATAGTCTGGTGCTCATACACGAACACACGAAAGGGCCTTTGACGTAGGGGAGTGGTGTCGCATGTGTTGATGGTGGGTTTAAACGTGTAGTTTTCCCAAGAGGCAATCATTTATATACAAAATCCCGCTACAGGCCTCGCGCGCTGCGGTTTTAAGCAAACACGCGGCGCCACCTGGAAGGGGCGCCTGAGTTTTTTTTCCAACTAGAATAAACATACATGGATAAGCTGCTTGTGACGCTGATATGCACAAAGCACATGGTATCCGAGAAGAAACAAAAAACTGAACCCTAGTTGCATTTTCGCATCTGCACGCTACTTGGCGCGTGACCGCTGCAAAAAATGCCATACTGGGAAAATATAAAGGTAGCCTTAAAGGGACACTGAAGTGATATGTAAACATTGCGGGATTACTAGCGCAAATTGTAGCCCGGAGTCCCCAGGCCATGTTTCGACCACTCCGGGCGCGTTTACGCGATTTTATTTAGTAGAAAAATTAATTCGAAAATGCTGTCCTCCTCTCTTTACGCTCGCCCATTTTCTGTGGCGTTTTCGTGTGACGTCAGGAGGTGCCGAGCTCGCAATTGGCTGGGCTACTGCACGGCTCCCCGGCCTTCAGACAGAGTCAGTCGGCCCAGCGTTTCGTCCACCGGCCGCCGAAGGGTCGTCGCAATTCCTTCGCTCAGTTGAAACGAAGCCAGGACACGTTTGTGAATGGAAGAATGTGCCTTTCTTTACTTGGTTAGTTTGTACACTGTATCTAGCTCCAAGTCAAGGTCGCTTCACAGAAGCGCTGCACAAGCGCACATGCGACGCTTCGCTGACTGGTACGCCAGTAGGAAAATATAAGGCCTCTTGAAGGCGGGAGAAGAATCAGCGAAGTCAATATAGGTACAAAGGAAATAAAATCAACTGATATTTTTACCGTACAGCGTAAAACTAGGGTGCGGGAAGCACTTTTTTGCGCTGGGCGAACAACCACAGCGGTCAGCAGCACGACTACGCATCTGCGAACGCTTTTCCGTCTACGAAATGCAGTTGCTAGACGTGAGCTATTGTGGAAACTCGGGGTACGCTTGCTGAACGAGCGCAATACAACAAATAGTCACCTAAGCTGCTTGAAATGCCAAAACTAAATAAAAGTGTAAACGTGTTGTACAATATATACCTTATATAACCAAGGTCGGCGGAGCCGGTCTCGTGGCATGGTGGTCTGGGGGGCAAGGTGTGTTATCGCAAGTGTTTTGCAAGTCACGAGTTCGAGTCCCCGCGGGTACGTGCTTTTTTTTTTTGTAAGTTAACTTTTTCGTTTTCTGCCGATGTTTTCTACATTGAGTTCACCTTTTATTTTGTGCCGCAACGTTCATGGCTCCACCAACTAGTTCAGTCTCCGGGGCATCAGGGTCTGAGAGGTAACGAGGCCGCGCACGCGGCTGCCCGAGCGCTTACCCACCGGGCGCCTCACCCATGCTCTCCCGGCTCGGAGATTAGCAAGCCACTTCTGCGGTTTAGAGAAATCGTAAAACATTACTGCGATAACCGCCGGCTTTACCCAGCCCCTGCAAAGGGTCTGAGCAAGGCCGATGAGCGAATACTGCGGCGCCTGCAGACGAACACATTTATGTGCCCTGCAGTAGCAAAGCATTTCGATCCTAAAACAGATGGGCGGTGTCTGCACTGTGGGGAGGTGTCCGACACCTTCCACATTGTGTGGGCATGCCAGAGCAACCCTGCGTTATCCCCCAACCTTTCCCCTACGAGAGAGGCATGGGAGGCGGCCCTGCTCAATTGCTGGGGGCTGGAGTCTCAAAGGGCTCTAGTTCGACGGGCGAGTGTGGCGGCCTTGACCAATGGGGTCCCGGAATAGGGACTGCACCTGTGCGGAGCGCCACAGGCCCTAACTCTCTTCTAATCTGATCAAAAATAAAGTTTCACTCCTCCTCCTCCTCCAGAACGCGCGCAGGCTGGCACTGGCGCGCTAGCGAGTTCTCGTTGGCGTGCTGTTCCCATAAGCACCGACTGCTTGCGGGCAGTGGGCACAGGCCAGAATGAACAGACCCTTGGCCTGGTGCGAACACGGTTTTTACGGTACAGGCATGAGTGAGGCAAGCTCCAAATATGGGGGAAAAGCGCCTGACATTTGGGCGTCTGCGGGTACGCGGAGGGCGTTTATGCACTGCGTAGGCCTCGGCTAGTGAATGCTACGATTCCAAGCCGTCCTGGGAGGCTTATATTTACGAATTTTCACAGCTGACAACATGGCAGAAGCGCGGTACGATGATTTCTGAGATATTGAGAATGCCCATCCAACAACGCCATTGGTTGTGTTTTACAGAACCGAAACCGAAACCGAAACGTGTTTGATTGCTAACCTTGGGCATCATACAATCACGGTGCCCCCTCCTCCCAACGTCACAGCCTTAGTTGGTGCGGCCGCCGCAAACCGCGCATGGTAGTTTTTCTTCTTTCGCGCTTTGTAAAATAATTATCCATTTGTCAACCGGATAAACGATGAAAAGTGTGCTAATTTGAGCCAGTCTACGCAGTCCAAGCAAAAACGGGAGCTTGACAAATTCACTTCAGTGTCCCTTTAAAGGGTCAGTGAAGTGAATTTGTCAAGCTCCCGTTTTTGCTTGCACTGCGTAGACTGGCTCAAATTAGCACACTTTTCATCGTTTATCCGGTTGACAAATCGGTAATTATTTTAGAAAGCGCGAAAGAAGAAAAACTACCATGCGCGGTTTGCGGCGGCCGCACCAACTAAGGCTGTGACGTTGGGAGGAGGGGGCACCGTGATTGGATGATGCCCAAGGTTAGCAATCAAACACGTTTCGGTTTCGGTTTCGGTTCTGTAAAACACAACCAATGGCGTTGTTGGATGGGCATTCTCAATATCTCAGAAATCATCGTACCGCGCTTCTGCCATGTTGTCGGCTGTAAAATACATAAGATAAGCTTTCCAGGACGGCTTATCCCAGGACGCCCTCCGCGTCCCCGCAGACGCCCAAATGTCATGCGCTTTTCCCCTATATGTGGAGCTTCCCTCACTCATGCCTGTATCGTAAAAAGCGTGTTCGCACCAGGCCAACGTTCTGTTGATTCTTGCTTGTGCCCACTGCCCGCAAGCAGTTGGTGCTTATGGAAAGAGCACGCCGCGAGACCTCGCCAGCGCGCTTTCTGTGAACTAGTTCATGGAGCAATGAACGTTCCGTCCAAAAAAAGGTGAACTCAGTATAGAAAATATCGGCGGAAAACGAAAAAGTTAACTTATAAAAAAAAGCACGTACCCGCGAGGATTCGAACTTGTGAATTGCAAAACACTTGCGCTGACATACCTCGCGCTCCAAACCACTCGGCCACGGGGAGGGCTGCCGACCTTGGAAATACAAGGTATATAATGTATAACCAGTTTACACTTTTATTTAGTTTTACATTCCAACCATCTTAGGTGACTATTTGTTGTTTTGCGCTCGTGCAGTAAGCATCCCCCAAGTTTCCACAATATCTCACGTCTAGCAATTGCATTCCTCAGACGGAAAAGCGTTCGCAGATGCGTAGTCGTGCTGCTGGCCGCTGTGCGTGTTCGCCCAGCGCAAGAAAGTGCTTCCCGCACCCTAGTTTTACGGTGTACGGGAAAAATATCAGTTAATTTTATTTCCTTAGTACCTATATTGACTTCGCTGACTCTTCTCCCGCCTTCAAGGGGCCTTATATTTTCCTACTGCCGTACCAGTCAGCGAAGCGCCGCACGTGCGCTTGTGCAGCGCTTGTGTGAAGCGACCTTGACTAGGAGCTAGATAGTGTGTACAAACTAACCAAGTACAGAAAGGCACATTCTTCCATTCACAAACGTGTCCTGGCTTCGTTTCAACTGAGCGAACGAATTGCGACGACCCGTCGGCGGCCGGCGGACGAAACGCTGGGCCGACTGACTCTGTCGGCCGGGGAGCCGTGCAGTAGCGCAGCCGTGGCGCAGCCAATTGCCAGCTCATCCCCTCCTGACGTCACACGAAAACGCCACAGAAAATGGGCGAGCGTAAAGAGAGGAGGACAGCGTTTTCGAATTAGTTTTTCTACTAAATAAAATCGCGTAAACGCGCCTACAGTGGTCGAAACATGGCCTGGGGACTCCGGACTACAATTTGCGCTAGTAATCCCGCAATGTTTACATATAACCTCAGTGTCCCTTTAAAGCGCAAAGAGAAGGAACGCCACGCAGGGACAGAACAATAAAGAGATGGGCAAACCTCTGAAAATTCGGAGACTCGTATCAACGATTTTATTTGAATGACTCCTAAATATCTCTGACATACGGTCTTGTACAAGCAGTACTTTGCGTTTCTGGCACAGCAGGGCGAAAGAAACGAGGCCAAGTGGGACTTCCTGCGCAAAATATTCTTGCTCAGAAAGACAACGTGCACTAGCACAACTACTTACGCAGGCATATACTTACACGAACAGCACGTACAGCTCCATAAGCTATAAAACGGGGTTACATTATTCCAAAGTGTCTTTTTTCATCTCCACTACGAATGCGGCGGGAACCATTTCTGCGAAATTATTATTCGAAATGATTTTTTATCGCCACTATGAATGCGGAAGGAACCATTGGTGAAAAATTATATCTCGCTCTGTGTGGTCTATTGTGTCCGTGCCTGTGGCTATGTCGATTGAATGAAGGGTAAACCGTTTAGAGGCTTTCATGAAAGCTCCTCACGAGCATCTCCGTCCACAAATATTCGTATGGTTAGCACGCGTTTATCAACGCATGAAAGCATTTACAAAAGCCTGAAGAGTAATTTTTACGAGCCCATCTAACGAATACTCATCGTAGTTTCGCCAGTGTTAAGTAGCGTTTTGCTGCGCAGTTGTGTTTTCGAATACCTGCCTCCAACATGAATCTTCGTTCTCTTGAGCCGTGTATCCTTGGTGTCGCATTTACACACAAACTTTTCGCCGAAACTTCCCACACACAACGAAGACTCCTGACACGGACAAAAACAGTGGAGTTTAGACGCGAGAAAGTCGATTCAACAAGCACCGTGAAAGTCGCATCGCCCGTAACACAAGCTGTACGCCAACTTTTAGGTGATACCAATTACACCAGTTATGCCTTGACCCGCACCTAAAGCTGAACAAATGAAAGTTTTCTAGCGCCGTTTTGACGCCGCCGCCGTCGAATGCTCTCGGGGTGGGCGGAGGCCCCAGAGACCTGGAGTGTCTGGATTCGTGGAGTGATCGCACCTGCTCGCACATAGAGATGGGCAAAACGGCTCACTGCAGTCAGCGGCTCAGAACGGGTTTGTTCACTGAAGTGAATCGGTTCATCTGAACGGCTGAGCGGTTCGTTAATTGGTGCTAAGCATAATCTCATATATTGCTTAATTTACGTGCAGTAAGTTTTCCTAGTTGTGGAAAACTTTCTTTTGTCATAGCATCCAGTGTACGTGTACACGAAAAACTGGCTTCACCATCATTACAAAGTTGTTATTTGTCTTTGGCATTTCTAGATCTCTCTCGGTCTATTTGTCAAGAAAAGATGTACATTTTGTGTCAACGTTTTTAGCTCACACGCACACTCTCTACTTGTGAGCTCTAATGCCTGATACAATGATTCTGGAAAACACGATACAAGAATCTAATCTTAATATATGAAATGTAAATTGTGGTTAATGAACAACCCTTTGCTCAGTTCATTCGAAGCAAGACGGGTCCGCTTCTTGGCACCGATAATAAATGACGCGAAAGTCGCACGCAACACCCGGCTGGGTCGGCAGCCCTACTAACTCTACCAGAAAGCGCTGACACGATTCGCCCACAGCCACCTGGTTCAGAACGGTTCTCTGACCGAGAGAGCAGCCGTTGAGCACCGGTTCTTTAGGAGAGCCACTCTGCCATAGAACCACCGGAGCCGAGAACCGCCGGTGAACTGAGCGGCCCAGAAGATCAGCCTGGTTCTTTAGTCGGACTACTGCTGAGTGTACAAATGTAACTGTGGTGAATCATATAGGTCAGAGGAGTTCATTTTCTTATTGGTTTCAAAATGCAGACGCAGTTCTTTCACTGCTGCCATTGCGGCCTCCAGATCTGTCATTCATCAGAGCCGCCACCGCGGTTTCTCAACCACCGTTCCCAAAGAGCAGCTCAGAAGCTCCGGCTCTGAGAAGTGAGACCGAGACAGAAAGACGTTTTATTCCTGGACAGGCTAAGTAAGTACAGTTAAGCCACGGAAGCGCAGCTTTATAGGCCCAGGCGTACGACCAGGGCCCACTGGGACTGGGCGTCCGAGCCCGCTAGGGCATACAGCCAAGAGTAGGGGGGTTGGTAAGGGGAAGAGGAAGCAGGGCAGGGCAGTGCCAGATGGCGTGGGTGGTGTCCTCGTAGTCCCCGCAGTGTGGACAAGCGAGGGTGGGAAAGAGGGATGGCGACATGTGGGTGAGGATGGATTGAGTGGGGAGGAAATGGCTTTGGATCTGCCTCCAGAGGGATGATTCAGCTGGCGATAACGAGGGGTGACGGGTGGAAGGAGGGTGCGTGAAACACTGTGATGGAGGGTGATTTCACGGAAGCTGAGCAGTGGCTCAAGGTGAAGAGGGGGGTGTGAAGCGTGGAGGGGGCTATGCTGAGGCGTCTGGTGAATCAAAGCTCGGGACGCCTCGTGTGTCTTCTCTTCGCCGCCAAAGCCCATATCGCCAGGAGTCCACAAAAGGAAGATGGTGTGGTCAAGATGGGGGGTGGGAACAGAGAATTGTGTAGGCGAGCGGCGAAACGATGCCCCTGCAGAAAATTATAAGGACCGTTTGTGAATTCGTTAATATGAGGCTAGGGGTGGGTTCAGCGTGGTGGCCAGGGCAATTGCTGCTTCCTCCGCCTCGCGGGGAAGGGCACCGCGGATGGTGGCTGTGGTAAAGGGGTTGGGGTGTGGTTCACTGCTGCTATGATGTATAAATGCCGGGGTTGCTGTTCTGCATCATCAATGTATACCGTGTCCAAGTAGAGAGGGAAGTGTTGGGCATGGTATCGTGCTTCCGCCAGGCGACGGTCTGTGTGATAGGTAGGGTGCATGTTGTGGGGGATAGGGATGGGATAGAGAACCTGTAGACTCTGCAACCTCAACCTACGCTCTGAGAAGAGCCGCCCTTGAAAAGACCGGGTCCATGTGCAGCTTTCCCGCTCATGGCAGTCCTTTCAACCGTGATTACTCTGCAATTTTTTAGCGAAATGCAAATGTTCTTTTGCACAGCTAATATTTGAGGTGAATACTTGCTTTGTGCACAGTTTCAAGTCGCGCACGTTGCGCGACTGGGTTCCTGAGCCATCGGAACTATCCCATAGAAATGCATGGGGAGTTAGATTTGACATCGAATTACACAAAAAAATATTCTGAAACCTGAAATGTTATTTTAGCGTTTTAATCTTCACGTTGACGTCTAGCTTTATGCCAAATATCATTTTCCTAACGTGGTTTTTCTAGGTTCCCGAGAGGTTGTAATTTTGAGCGAGAAAGCTGGGTATGACAAGTTCCGAAGAACGGCTCAAAAGATCTCGCTCTCCTGATTCGGACTGTCTGTTCACACGACAGGAGGCGCTGCAAGAATTGGGAAAATTAGCTCCACCTGGCAAGACAGGGCAGTTAGTTTCTCGCGCAGATCATATATGGCGCGAAACTCGCCCCAAAGAGCCGGCCCATTTGACCAAGCCCTTCGGCGTAGATGGCTCGCCTTCCTCCAAGGCTGGCTCTGCTGCGACTCGCCCCGTTCGACACGGCTCACTCATCGGACGGGAAGGAGCTTGCTCTCTCCAAAAGAACCGCCGCTCACTTTTACTGAATCACGGCTCACCCGCTCTTCAAAAAGAGCGGCTTAAAGATACTCCTCGCTCCTCAGTGATGCATCTGTACTGTCACACACACAGTATCGCTTCCAGGAGGCGACACATACACATGCACACTCCTGCAGCCCTCTCGTTCTCCTCGTAAGCGCGTTCACGACATTTCCAGTTTTTGCCGTGTGAGCAACACTGGCCGAGGTTGAGCACTTTCGCGTGGCTCCTGGAGAGCCGTGCTGCGCATGCGCAAGGAGTAGTGACGTCACACGGTGCACAGAACGTTGCTCGCTGTCCGGCGTCTCTCACACACCCAACGCACCCGGCGTCTTCGCCGACCACTGTTCCGTACGTGGCTACCCGGTCCACTTGATTATGATGCGAGGGGTGGCCATGTGTGGAACCGATGGCCCGTGCGTCGCAGCAACACCGGTGTGCGCCTGCGTAAAACAGCTTAGCTGTAGGGCGATCGGTGGCGCTGCGCCGGAGCCGCTTGATAAATATAAATGTGTCGAGTAATGCGTATACCGTGTGTGTGCCATTTAGCAGCAGCAAGCATGATAATCAAGCTAATCCTGGACAACCAGGAAAGCTAAGGATAACCAGTTGAACCTTAGATCCCGCTACGTATATCCTGGCATAGCCGAGCTAAGCCACTGCTAATTTCCATTTTTGTCTTTCATTAGTGTGGCTCCACTTGGTGTTCAGTTGAAGTTGTAACAAAATGGTAGCGTGTCCGTGCGCAGCACGGATAAAATACCTCGCATGTATACAATTGGTTTTGGTGTGATAAATCGCTTTCCTTTCGCCGTTACGAACTGGTTTCTGTTTAATAAAGTACCGTATGGCAGTTCGCATCAGAATGCAACAGAATACTGGTCATTGTTCCTTTCTCTTGCTGATAATCGTACTCCGCTGAATGCCACGCTTTGGGACGTCATCTTCGCGCTGAATTCAGAAGTTTGGCCTTTGTTTTCCGCAACATGTCGCTGAACACAGCACAACAGTGGCGCCACCGTACTAGCGCACTAGGCCCATACTCGAACGACACATGGCGAAGGTCTGCATGCTGTGCCGGAGTGAAGTCACAGGCAATCATTTGTTGAAATACGTGCTCTTGCGACCCTGAAGAATAAGATCCATAAAGAGAGCGCGACGAGTGACTGGGAGACAAACTCAAAACTTCGGAGTGCTCGAAGGACGAAACCGTTGCAATCGATATCCCGGAAGGTATCACTTGCGGGGATGTGCCTAAGTTGATGACGGGAAGGCGAAATTGGTTGCTCTTAATGGTCACCATGGTGTAAGGAAGGGCCACATAACGGGCTAGCAGAACGTCTGTGATAGGAGCAATGATGTAGTCACTGTCCGGGACAACTGGCGAAGGTGACAAGAGTATACGGGTTGCTGCTTGTGGCGACAATCGCATGTACTTCGTGGAGAGTAGACGGGAGGAAACATCACCAGCCGGTTAATATAAGAATGGATGTTTGAGACTCACAGAACCCCTGGCACAATCAATTAGGGTTGAATGTTCAGATAAAAAGTCAAGGCCGAACATGAGGTCATGGGGCCGACGTGGGAGCACACTAAACAAGAGAGGGACGTAGTGTTTGCTAAAAGTGACGCGGTAAGTGCAAAACGAAGTATGGTAAGTATGGCTTCCATCACCAACAGGCACAAGAAGAGTTGGTGCAGGGCCTTTTGGTAGATACTTTGAAGGGATGGTGGAACCTGGCCTTGAAGATGCCTACTCGTATTTGAAAAGAGCCGATATTGAAATGCGTCCTCAGGTTGTCTTTTTACTGAAATCTTTACGGCGCATTCCCTTACCTTGTCTTTCCTACAAAATTTATTCATTAAACTGTTGCTAGTCCAGCGTGTGTGTTGTCCTGGGACCCTATTCCTGAAGGCTCGAGTTAGCTCGGTCTCGAGTTCCCAGCTGCTCGAGTTAACAAAGTAGTGATAGTACAGCATTTGATAGACCTCAAGCGACACCGGCGCAATCCCGAGGCGCACGCTTGGCATTATCAGCGTCCCCAGTTCAGGCCGCTCCCGTTGGAAGAGCACGGCTTGTACGAACGTCCGCGTGCACCACCGTCTACAATCGAGTTACAATATACACTCCGTTATGTAAAGTAGATAATCCAGCTATTCGTTATAAAACTCCATCCTGGCCTTAGACGTCATTTAAAGCTCCGCCCTCTAAAAGCGGCTCGGGGCGGCTCCGATGTTCTCGGTGTTCTGTTCTTCCACTGAAATATGTTTGCTATGTGGTTTGAGGGAGGCTCCAGTGCAGCTCAGCGCAAGCCCAAACCAAGCAAGCCAGGCAGTTCACTGTGCGAAGAAATCCACCCTTCTCCCGACTGTCAAACGTCCCCGCACGGGGCACCTTGAGCAATCTTGGTGACGGTACTGGCGATACCGCGGACCCCGAGCCCCCAAACATAAGCTGGATCCAACCGTGGCGATGTGTTTATAGGTGGAGGGTTAGAAACCACGAACGGTGGCCGTCGGAGCCCAGGTCAAGCTCCGGCGGATGGGCTCCCTGTCTGTTCACCAGGCAGGGAGCTCCGGGACCTCTTTGGCTACCAGGGTAAGGTCAAAGGAGAAAGTACCCCCGTCTCCCTGCTTTTTTCTATGCCATATGGATAAATCAAAACCCCCCCCCCAGACGTGATCGGCCCCCGAAAAGGGGCCGCACCGAAGTTTCTTTTCCACCACTTGCTAACTTGAGTCCTCCGAAACCAAACAACTATCCTCGCTTCATCGTGATGGAATCTGTAGACCAATCAAAACCTCTTGCTTCACAGTCTGTATTTCTCATTTCAAAGTTTCTTGACGGTATTGTTGGAGGGTCGTATAAGGCCAAAAAACATCGAACCGGTGAAATTCTTGTCGAGGTGAGTAGCCAGGATCAGGCCAATAAACTTCTTGCTCAAACCAGCATCGCCGATCTGCCAATTCGAGTCACGCCCCACCGCAGCCTAAACAGCTCCCAAGGCGTGATTTCCGAGTATGACCTACTAAATTAATCTGAAGCTGACCTGCTGGAGGGCCTTCGTAGTCAGGGCGTAACAGCGGTCAGGCGCATAACCATCCGCAGAGATGATAAACAAATACCGTCAAAGCACCTCATCCTAACCTTTGACAAGTCCATCCTTCCAGAATTCATCAACGCAGGTTACATCCGATGTTCAGTCCGGCCGTACATCCAGAACCCGCGGCGCTGTTTCCAGTGCCAACGGTTCGGGCACGGCACAAACTCCTGTCGCGGCCGACTGACCTGCGCAAAATGCGCCCAGCACGACCACCCGTCTGACAACTGTAACGTTCAACAACTTCTTTGCGTAAACTGCCAGGGCCCACATGCGGCCTACTCCAGAAAATGTGAAAAATTCCAATTAGAAAAGAAAATCATTAACATCAAGGTCACTGAAAACATCAGCTTCCCAGAGGCGCGAAAGAGGTTCGCCTCTTTCTCCCTGGGGAGGTACGCCGATGCGGCTCGCCGGGGGGCGGAGCGGCGTCTGGTGTCCACAGGGACCCAGTTCAGCGAGTCTGACCTGGTCCCTCCACCGCCCCCCCCCCCCCTGGGGTGCCTCAGGCAGCCCAATCCGTTGCCACGCCGCTTGCTGAGGCAGCAGCGGTTGTGGTGACAACCTCTTCTGTCGGGACCGGTGCCGCTCCCGCCTCTGCCTCCCCGTCCTCCAGTGCGTTGGAGGTTGCCGACCGGATGGACACCGGGGGCCCCGCATCGGCTCCGTGCCACCTCTAGTGCCCCGGACGCCCTCGGCGGTGGCGGCTCAAACGAAGGGCTCCCGAAAGGGGGCCAAGTCCGAGGGGCCTGGTCCGCCGGGCACCCTTGTGGCATCCGACGAGGCGGTGGATGTCACGCCGTTCCTGCCTGCTACGCAGCGCAAGGAGCGGCCTCCGATGTCCAAGCAGACAGAAAAGCCTAAAAATCCTAGAATAACAGCCCCGAAAGACGACACATGAACAAACACACACACACACACACACACACACACACACACACACACACACACACACACACACACACACACACACACACACACACACACACACACACACACACACACACACACACACACACACACACACACACACACACACACACACACACACACACACCAGTTATTCTTAAACCTAAATAATGGGAACAGAAAACATCATCCAATGGAACTGCAGAGGCCTCCTTAAAAATCTTGACGATGTGTATGAGATTCTGCATGCCAGGCAGCGAAGTATCATGTGTCTCCAGGAAACCCACCTCAATTCTAAACAAACAAATTTCTTAAATAGGTACATGGTATTCAGAAAGGACAGGGTTGGCTGCACACACTCTTCAGGAGGTGTGGCGATTGTCGCCCGGAAATCCTTAGCCTGCCACCCTGTCACTCTGAACACTGTCCTTGAGGCTGTAGCAATCCGTACGATAATATTTAATAGGTTAATAACGGTATGCTCCATTTACATCTCTCCTGATTTTGCACTTCTGAGCTCTGACTTCGAGGCGCTGGTCGACCAGCTGCCCGAACCATACATCATAACAGGCGACCTTAATGCGCACGACTCTCTTTGGGGCTCCTCTAGAACGGATGCCCGAGGTCGCCTGATAGAGAAGTTTCTTACATCGTCCGGAGCATGCCTTTTCAACAAAAAACAGCCTACATACCATAATTTAGGACACAATACATACTCGCATCTTGACTTGGCTATTGGTTCCGCAGTTCTCTTTCCATGTCTTGAGTGGGGCGTGGGCACGGACCCATATGGTAGTGACCATTTCCCCACTTCATTAACGTATATAGGTATAGGCCCGAGCAGTCCATCTTCCCATAAAAGGTTTAATGAATCAAAAGCATACGGGAGCACATTCACACAAACATCTCAACTACACCACACATCCATAAAACACCTACACGTGGAGGAAGCCGCCCCACTCGTCACGGCGCACATCCTCGACGCTGCCGAAAAGTCAATTCCCCAGGCCTCCAGTGGGTCCCACACCCCAAGGAGGCCCTGGTGGAACGAGGACTGCAGGCGGGCGCGAGAGGCCCAAAACAAGGCGTAGGGTGTCCTTCGCCGGTACCCCACGTCACATAACCTCATTTCTTTTAAACGGGCAAAGGCTTTTGGGAAGCGAGTGCGTCGTGAGGCGAAAAGGGAGAGTTGGCGCACCTTCCTCACTTCCATCAACTCATACACTGACACACACAAAGTCTGGACACGAATACGAAATATAAAAGGACAACAGACACACAGCCTGCCCCTGGTTAGTACAACATGGGACACACTGGAAGACCAGGCTAACACACTTGCACAACACTTCGAACACGTGTCCAGTTCAGCACACTACACCAACACTTTCATTAAACACAAAGCATCATGTGAGAAGAAGTCCTTGCGAGACACTAATAAGTTCAACTCATCCTATAACACCCCCTTTTCACTTCATGAGCTGAAGGTCGCACTCGGTACTTGTAAACCTTCAGCTCCAGGTGCAGACAGGATTTTATACACAATGATACAACACTTACATGCAGACACACTTGAAACACTTCTTCACCTCTACAATAAAATATTTCTTTCGGGGCACTTCCCACGCTCTTGGAGGGAGGCCATAGTAGTGGCTTTCCTAAAGGAAGGGAAGGACCCTTCCTGTCCTGCCAGTTATCGCCCCATTGCCCTGACAAGCTGCCTGTGTAAGCTCTTCGAGAAGGTGATAGACAGGAGACTCGTGTACTTCTTAGAGTACAACGGTCTTCTCGAGAGCTGTCAGGCAGGCTTTAGGGCGGGGCAATCTACGAACGATCAACTCGTTGCGTTAGAGTCATATATTAAAGATGCTTACCTCCATAAGCAGTACTGTATGACAGTATTCTTTGATCTTGAAAAGGCGTACGACACTGCTTGGCGGTACGGCATCCTCAGCGATTTGAAGTCCTTTGGTATGTCGGGTAACATGTGGAACACGCTTGCCAGTTACCTCTCTGAAAGAACCTTTCGCGTTCGAGTTGGAACTGCACTCTCTAGAGTTCATGTGCAGGAAAACGGTGTTCCGCAAGGTGGAGTTTTGAGTTGCACGTTGTTTATTGTGAAAATGAACTCTCTTCGGAAGGCTCTGCCACCAACCATTTCCTGCTCAATCTATGTAGACGACGTGCAATTATCCTTTAAGTCTTGTAACCTGTCTGTCTGCGAGCGCCAAGTCCAGCTTGGTGTTAACAAGCTAGCTGGCTGGGCAGATAGCAACGGTTTTAAATTTAATCCAGTGAAGTGTACTTTTGTTTTGTTTTCGAAATGGCGCGGCATTCGGCTGGATCCAGACATCAAACTCAATGGTGTCTCAATTCCAGTCAGAAATGAACACAAGTTTTTAGGTGTAGTCCTTGACGAAAAGCTCTCGTTCATTTCACACATAAAACAACTTAAACATAAATGCTTAAAGGCCATGAATATACTCAAGGTTCTCTCCCACTCTTCATATGGGGCTGACAAACAACTTCTTTCACGTGTTTTTACCAGCCTGATAGGTTCACGATTAGACTATGGAAGCGTTGTTTATGGGTCAGCATGTAAGACATCCCTCAAAATGCTGGACCCAGTGCTTCATCTGGGGCTCCGGTTGGCATGTGGCGCCTTCCGGACTAGCCCGGTCGAAAGCCTCTATGTGGAGTGTAATAAGTGGAACCTACAACGTCAGCGAGCATACACAGATCTTCTTTTTGCATTTATTTATTTATTTTATTTATTCAAAGTACCCCTAAAGGCCCTCACGCAGGAGGGTATTACATAGGGGGTAGTCAGTGCAGCAGAAACAAACATATGAACAAAATATATACACTGGGAAAAATAGAACATAAAAAGGACAACGCATGCGCGAACACAAATATGATATATGTAATGTTAGCTCGAAATAACGCGTAAAAAATTAACTCTGTAGAAGCAACAAGAAACAAAACTTTTTAGAAAAAGAACAATCTGTCAGAAATTATACAATAAATAAGCGATAGTTTTGTTTTCAATTCACCACTTCAGTGAGTATTAGTTGATTAAAATTAACAGCATCAATGACGGCGGCTATGTGTGATGGCAATGCGTTCCAGTCAATGATTGTACGCAGAACGAATGACCGAGAATAGTGCAATGTACGACATAGTAAACGCTTCACTTTGAAAGGATGGTCGTGTCTGGGAAGAATGGAAGCTGGTGAAGAAAAGAAATCGTTATGAAGCAATGGGTGGTGATAAAGTTTGTGAAAAAGTGATAACCTTGCAGATTTTATCTATGCCACACAAAATTTTATCTATGCCACACCATCCTTTTAAATCGGTTTTTTATGATACGTCTCAGACTACACTACTCCTAAACCGACCATCGTTCTCTGCGCCCTTCTCTTACAGAGTTAGAGAGGAAGCGTCAGAGCTTTCTGTCTCCTTTTTAGACACCATACAAAGTTCTCAAACAGATTTTATAGCAAAATGGCATCTCCGCCCCGTATCATGCGACACATCCTTCACACATGTAGATAAAAACCGAGCTCCCACATGTGCAATTCTGCAGCACTTCTTGTATTTGCAGCAGAAGTATCAATTTTCTGAATTTTATACGGACGCCTCTAAAACTGCCACCTCTGTGTCCTGCGCGGCGCATGGGCCCGGCCTTAATGTCAGTAGAACTCTTAACAGTAATACCAGTATCTTTACAGCAGAGGCTTATGGTGTACTTCTTGTTGTTAATCATATCCTTCAAAGTCACATCCCACAATCCATTATATATACAGACTCCCTCAGTGTCGTGCGGGCGTTGTCAACAAAGTCTTCAAAAAATCACGTTGTAAATCTAATAGTCAAGGGTATTATGTCGGTGTATGTACGCAAATTTGAACTGGTTCTTTGCTGGGTCCCAGGCCACTGTGGTATAGCCGGGAATGAAGCAGCGGACCGAATGGCTGCTGCTACACTCTCGAATACAGTACACATAACCACATTACCCTACACCGACGTGAAACGACACATCAGACAACAACTTCGCAAAACATGGCAAACACACTGGAGTGAACAAACAGACAACAAGTTACACGTAATAAAACCACACTTGGGACCATACACCACCGACACACGTAATAGATACACTGAAGTCGCCTTGGCTAGGTTACGGATAGGGCACACTCATGCAACGCACTCGCACCTTCTCACGGGGTCTCCAAGACCTCTGTGCAGCAGGTGCGGAGAGGCCCTATCCGTGATCCACATCCTCATACAATGTAAGGCACTTGACATTACACGACGAAAACACTTCCCACAACTACACACACGACATATTCCACCACACCCGTCATACTTCTTAGGAGATGATGCCATGTTCTCTGTTCAGCGAACCTTAAGGTTCCTATCTGAAGTTCATTTCTTACAACTCATCTCTTATCACCCATAGTTTTACCCCTGGTCCTATACACCAGCCACCGTATTTATCTTTTAACCACTCACGTTCTTCACCCTGGCCCTTTACACCAGACGGGCTCATAGTATTTAACTGACTTTATCCGATTTCCCTCCTTATCAAATAATTTTGTATTTGGCGCTCTTTGCCCATGTCGGCCTTGCGCCATTAAACTTAAACCATCATCATCGACTGTCAAACGTGACCGGCTTTGTTTATGTCCAGACGGCGAACGTAGTATAAGACATCGCCTCAATTAAGCGTGTCATGACTCATGCGCATGTTTCAACCTTTTTACGAGTGCGTTTTATTCGTTGGAGGTATGTCATCTGTCGTCCAGTGTGTTTTTCCTGTGTATGAATACGGCTGCCGTTGGAGTCGTCTTGGCCGCTTATATCGTCCGGACTAGAGCGAGCACTTCGTTCGAAACGACCCTGGCAGCATTTGACTGACGGTGGCCTGGGAACTTCCTTTGTTCATTGTTTTCTGCTAAGCTTTGCTACTTGAGCATCAAATGCAAGTGACTTCGTTGCTGCAACGCTACCCCACCGGCGATGTGGATGCCAGGGCAGCCTTAGTCGGGTGGGGCTTCGGTCGCTACACCGCGCCCACGAATGGTGTGGGTTTGTGCGAGTGACATGAGAACTCGGAGCAAACACGGGAGGATTATTGCAGGGCCGAGTTGAAGTCGTGACGCTCGTGTTGGCGACTACTGCGGCGTGGTTCATTGTTCACGAGCGCCGTAGCAGGCATATATCTATACCGACAGAGTTATTTTCTTCAGCGGAAGAGGAATGTAACGCGCTTTTTCGCCTCTCGAAAGTACTACGCATTGGCTGTGCAGTCACCTGGCTCCCGACTCCCTTTGCGACGATATTGAAGCGACTTTCGCTCCATTACTGCCGATGAGCAAGTGTTGCGTGCACTGCGGTTTTACACGACGGACGCTTTCCACGGAAGTGTTGGTAGCGGCCGCACCAGCTTCCGCCCTCAGTCGACAGTCAGCTGGGGTGTGCGCGATTGGATGACTGCGGGCAAGTATTTCGCCTTTTTTAGGTGGTTAACCGGACATGGCTTCCGCTTGTTCTAACATGCATTTATCTGTTTGCAGCCAGAGCGTATGCTTCAGTCGCGACCACTCGATGAAAGAAGGTCTCCATCGAGTGGCTGTGCTTCAGTTATCGTCGGCTAGCAAACCTTCCAATGTAACGTTGCATGACCGTGCGCTTCATTTATCATCAGCGCGGCAGCCGGTTTCTTTTAAAGCATTTCGTGCCGCGCCATTCTTGCGAAATCTTCACTGGCAGGATGGTGTATATTCAACGCGTGTTTCCTTTATCGGAGGCAATCTTCACGCATTGCAACAGGTGTTGTCCAGCGTCTTTTTCGTCTTGAAGGAAGCAGATCATGTAAAGCTTGCGAAGGGAAGCGGTGAGACCGAAAGAAACAGGGTAACGCCAGAAGGCGTTAACGCTCGAAGGTAACGCCGGATGGCGAAGGTATTGAGTCCACAAATAAAAACAAAACCAACAACTGTAGAGAGCTTCGTCGAACAAGAGCTGTGAAGAGCAAAGTGAAATAAAAGAAACAAGTTTTAAAAGCCGTTAGGCTTGAATGGAGAGCGCTTAAACTTGGACTGGTAAACAAGGACAAGAAAGACTACAAAACAGTACGAAGCGCAAACTAACAACTGATTTATTAACGTACATTAGCATATATATACACCTGCTTGTATGAAAAAATATTGCAAAAAAAGATACAAAAAGATACAAAAATGTTTGAGCTTATGTGATTACAACTGCACATACTTGTTCTCGTCCTTGTTTACCAGTCAAAGTTTAAGCGCTTTATATTGAAGCCATGCAGCACCAGCTAACTCCTACAGATGCCCGGCTCACGTTAACTGAAAAGCTGTGGTTGTTGCTATTCCTTTCTTCGTAGCACATGCCCAATTGGGTGACTTGCCCGCATTTGAGAGCTTTGAGGAACGAATGGGCTCGGTTTTCAAAATTTACAAACTGTGATTTGGAGAAGTAGAAGTTGTAAATAATGCGTTACAGGTGAATGTGATGGCAATTGTGAAGGACAGGTGCACATCAGCTGCGCAGATCCCCGATTAGCGGAGGCTGTTCTGTGTGCAGTCAGTTTTGTTTTTAGGAATCGTCAAGCTTTCGCTATTCAAACAAGTAATCAGGCTTGAGGGTCCCCAGAGAATTTCGTATCTGGAAGTGGACAGAGGGTTTCGAGAACACTGAGCAGCAATTAGTTTGAATGCGGCGCGTTTCCATCACAAGCTTTCTTTTTTTTGCCAGTCGGCCTTAGTCACGTGATTGCGCCTGTCCGTAGTGATATGTTTCTGGGAAGAGTGTAGGGATCTCTGAAAAAGTAGATTGAGGGGCTTGTTATGAAAGTTTTACGGTACGTGGATGATTTCCTTATGGGGGTTGACAGGTCCCCTTGCAAAACGTGTTCTAATGTTCTGGAGGCTTTCAATGAGTGTGGTCAGGCTCTACGATTTACATTTGAATTGCCCAAGATGGAGTGTTCCAGTTTTTGGATTTACGACTGATTTTCAGAGAAGAGAACGTCTGCTATAGGTGCTCTCCAAGGTCTGTTAAAGCACTTTTAAGCTTTCAGTCGGCACCCTGAAAAGTGGTGAAGCAGGGCATTGAGCTTTCGTCCCTGAAGTCGGCCATATTCAAATCCTGCAAGCATTCAATGGCTACCAGCGTCTTAGAGAACGTGGAGAAGCTGACAAAATCTGGGTGCCCTCATCATATAAATTCCAGGGCGAGTGAGAAGCTGCTGAAGTTGGTAAAGTCTGAGAAAGAGGCCGAAATACCGAAGGATAAACCCAAACACTTCGCCGTGGTGCCCCATGTTTAGAGGATGTCTCAAGGAAAAAAATGGCAGGGCGGTACGACGTGAGCGTAGTGTTTTCCGCCGATAATAAGTTTGGTAAGATCTCCCCAAGCAAAAAGGCAAAAATACGGTCAGGGGACATGTGGCATTAATAACCAAGAGAAGTTCGTAACGCGTGCCACGGGGGTGGTTCATTTGATCCCCCTTGTCTGTCGGAATGTATACATTGTACAAACGGGACGGTGTTTAAATGTGAGGCCTAAGAAGCATAACTATTCAAAAGGAAAACATGACCGGAGCCACTTGTCTTCCCATTGCCGCGCATGCATTCCTGATTGTATCCCTCGGTTTGAGCGTACAACCATCTTATTCCGACATAACAACCAGAAAACGCGAGAAATTATTGAAGCCAACCACATCATAAAAGCTTGTTCCGATTGCTTCAGTCATCCGTCTATCGCCCTGCTTAGTCAAGAGGTCGCATACTTGGATGCGCAATGAGCGCGATTTCGCTAGCTCTTCTTGGTATTCGTGTTTGGGGTGGGAGTGGAGGTCTTAACCCATGTGTGATGCGGTTATCTTTGCTGTTTCTCGCCATTCATGCGCCTCAAAGTTTGTTTTGTGGTGTTGTTATGGTTTTGTTCTTACGTGCGGGCGAGAGCGCCAAAACTGTGACGCATGTGGGGCGTGTCGATTAGGCGCTTCGGCATATAAGGCTTTGACGTGTGTAATAATAAAATAGTTGCAAGTCTGCACTTGTGCTCTCTTCATGTGTTGTGTCCGCGTTTATTTGCGCACGGTTTGGTTTAAAACAAAGCTTTTTACCACTACCCCCAACGGGTTCTTTCGCGACCGTTGGTGTCAACAGAAAACTCCCGCGAAAAAATAAGAAGTTATGGCACGGCCAGGAACCGAACCCTGAACTAATCGAGTAACAAAACGAGAGCCCGCTGTCTTACCGATTGAGCTACGAGCCCATGCAGAAACGCAAAGGACAGGTGGTGCACTCACAAAGCACATCTGCGGGTTTGATGATGATGATGCTTGGTGTTTAATGGTGCAAGGCCAACGAGGGCAAAGAGCGCCAGAGAAGGAGTTATTTAATGAAGGGAAGTGATTACCAGAAGAGGTAAGTATAAAACGTATAAACTGGACATAGTAAAATCAATTAAAGATACTGGTGATGGCTGGTGTATAGGGCCAGATTTGATTATGCATGATAGGAAATGAGGTTTAAAAACTTAACGTCTGACACATACTTAAACACGCGGTTTACAGAAACCATTGCATCGTCACCCAGAAACAACGATGGGTATAGGGGAATATGTTGTCTTTAGAGTTCCCTGATGTGTTTGTGTCATGTTGTGTCAAGTGCCTTGCATTGTATGAGTATGTGGACCATGGATAGGCCCTCCCCACACCTGCTACACAGGGGTCTTGGCGATCCCGTGAGCAGGTGCGAGTGCGTTATATGTGTATGGGCTATCAGTAGTCTAGCTAAGGTAACTTCAATGTCCCTGATGTGTGAGTCAGTAGTGTGTTGTCTCAAGTGTGGTTTTATTACGTGTAGTTTGCTGTGTGTTTGCTCCAGTCTGCTTGCCAAGTTTAACAAAGTTGCTGTCTGATGTGTGGCTTGATGTCTGTGTAAGGTAGTGTAGTCATGTTTACGGTGTTTCAGAGTGCAGCATTGGCGGCCATTTCATCCGCCAGTTCATTTCCACCGATGCCAGAGTGGCCTGGCACCCAGCACACAGTAACCTGAAGGTTTGAAGAATACGCCAGCATAATTGATTTCAAGACAAGGTTAACTATATGGTTTTTCGATGACTTTCCGGATGATAATGCATGGACGACGCTCAGCGAATCTGTATAAATGATGGATTAATGAAAATATGTTCAACTGTGTGATTTACAGCCAGAAAGATGTCATATGCTTCTGCCGAAAAAAAACTTGTCTTTGCATTCATGGTTCTACCTCCTTCAAAAATTGGGTTCATGAGCACCACAAGACATCGCAGTGAACATTTCGGAAGCATCACTGAAAAACTCTGCAGCCTTGTATTTATCCTGCAGATACAAGAAACGCTGCTGAATGGCAATTCTTGGTGCCCTGTTCTTATTAAGCTGCGTAAAAGACAGGTCACAGAGCACAGGGCGCATATTCCATCGTAGTATAAAATCAGTGAAGGGTGTCTTGTGAATTTCTAAAAATTGTACCTCATGTTTAGAGGCTTCCTCTCTTACCCTAAGTGAAAAAGGCAGAGAGATGGATGGACGACTTAAAAGCAGTTGTTGTGAGGATGTAATATTAATGGTGGAATTAACAGGGTGGTTAGTCAGGGCCATGATTTTTGAGGCATACAACAAATTCATTTAAATCCTCTGGTGATATAGGGACCATTTATCACACTCGGCGTAGAGGCTAAAGCACCCCATGCAAGGCGAAGCCCCAGATGCAGCCCGGGGTCGAGCATTTTCAGTGCCGGTTTTGTTCCAGACCCATAAATGACGCTTCCATAGTCCAATCGGGACACCACTAGGCTTGTAAAAATACGCAAGAGGAGTTGCTTGTCCGTTCCATATGACTGGTGTGACAAGATTTTGAGAATGTTGAGAGCCTTTAGACATTTATGTTTCAATTGCTTAATGTGAGGGATGAAAGTAAGTTTTTTATCCAACACCACTCCTAAAAACTTGTGTTCCTTCCTCACAGGAAGCGAAACGCCATTAAGCGTAATGTCTGGGTCCAAATCGATCCCACGCTTCCTGGAGAAGACAGCACAGAAGCTTTTTTCTGGGTTAAGTTTGAACCCATTTTTGTCTGCCCAGCTGGCAAGTTTTTTGACAGCGACCCGGACTTGACGCTCACAGATGGATATATTGCTTGATTTAAAAGATACCTGGGCGTCGTCTACATACATTGAATAAGAAATTGTAGGTGGCAATGCCTTCCCAAGGGAGTTCATTTTAACTATGAAAAGAGTGCAGCTTAAAACTCCACCTTGCGGAACGCCGTTTTCTTGTAGATGAACCCTTGAGAGTGCGCTACAAACTCTCACACGAAAAGTTCTTTCGCACAAATAACTGGCAAGAATGTTCATCATGTTGCCTGAGACACCAAATGACTTCAGGTCACTAAGGATCCCGTAGCCAGAGACGGTGTCATAGGCCTTCGCAAGGTAAAAAAACACCGTTGGGCAAAACTGTTTATGAATAAATGCATCCTTTATGTAAGACTCGAGCGCGACTAGTTGATCATTAGTGGATCGCGCTGCCCTGAAGCCTGCCTGGCAGCTCTCGAGAAGACCATTGTACTCAAGATAGTACACAAGTCTCCTGTTTATCAGCTTCTCGAGGAGCTTGCACAGGCAGCTTGTAAGGGCGATGGGCCGATAACTAGCGGGAGAGGAAGGGTCCTTCCCTTCCTTTAGGAAAGCCACTACTATAGGCTCCCTCCAAGAGCGAGGAATGTGCCCCGAAAGCCGTATAGTATTGCATAGATCTGTGAGTGTTTCAAGGGTGTCTGAATGTAGGTGTTGTATCATGGTTTATGTGATTTTGTCTGCACCTGGAGCTGAAGGCTTACATGTTGTCAGGGTGTTCTTCAGCTCATGAATTGAAAAAGGAGAATTGTAAGAAGTGTGTGACTTGTTGCTATCACGCAGGGACTTTTCCGCAGACGTTTTGTGCTTCATGAAAGTGTTTGTGTAGTGCGCTGAAATGGACACGTGTTCAAAGTGTTGTGCAAGTGTGTTGGCCTGGTCTTCGAGTGTGTCTCCTGTTGTGCTAACCAGGGGCAGGCTCTGTGTCTGTTGTCCTTTCAGCTTGCGTATATGTGTCCAGACTTTGTGTGTGTCCGTGTATGAATTAATGGATGTCAAAAATGTGTGCCAACTCTCTCGTTTTGCCTCAGGGCGCATACGTCTTGCCATCGCTTTTGCCCTTTTGAACAAGAGGAGGTTTCCCGACGTGGGGTACCGACGAAGGATACCACACGCCTTGTTCTGGGCCTCCCGCGCCCGCCTACAGTCATCATTCCACCACGGCCTCCGCTGGTTGCGCGGGGCCCCAGAGGCGTGGGGAATGTACTTTTCGGCGGCGTCGAGGATGTGCGCTGTGAGTAGTTGGGAAGCTTCTTCAACGTGTAGGTGTCCAATGGTTGTGCGGTGTAGTTTGGATGTCTCTGTATATGTACTCCACTTTGCTCTGGCTTCATTGAACCTATTATGGGAAGGTGAACTGTTCGGGCCTTTACCTATGTATGTTAATGTGGTTGGGAAGTGGTCAGTACCATTTAGGTTAGTGCCAACATCCCAATCAAGAAATGGAAAGAGAACTGCGGAAACAGTAGCCAAGTCGAGGTCTGAATATGTGTTGTGTCCTATATTATGGTATGTAGGCTTGTTTTTATTAAATAGGCATGCGCCTGAGGATGTTAGGATTTTTTCTATAATGCGACCTCGGGAATCCGTGTTAGAAGAGCCCCAGAGTGCATTGTGTGCATTGAGGTCACCTAAAAGGATAAATGGTGCAGGTAGCTGATCTACAAGGCCCTCGAAATCCCATCTCGGCAGCTGGAATTCAGGGGGATGTAAAGGGAGCATCGTGTTATTAGCCTATTCAAGATTATTGTACGAATGGCAACAGCCTCAAGGACGGTCTGTAATTGGATAGTGTGACACGCCAGGGACTTTCGTGCAATGATGGCCACACCACCAGAAGATGTAGCCCCACATTCCCTGTCCTTCCTAATTACCGGGTAACTATTCAAAAAGTTTGTATGTTTGGAATTTAAATATGTTTCTTGTATACACATGACACTTGGCTGATTGAAGTGCAGTATTTCGTACACATCATCAAGATTTTTAAGAAGGCATCTACAGGTAAATTGAATTATGTTTTCTCTTCCCATTATTTAGTGTGGGAGCCACTGGATTGTGTATGTTTATGTGTCCTCTTTCGGGGCTGTGACTCTCGTCTTTTTGGGCTTGTCGGGAGGCTCTGGCGTCGGGACACGTTGCTTGCGGTGCACCGCAGACAAGAACGGTCCGACATCCGTTTCGTCGTCTGATGTCCTCAGAGTGCCTGACTGATCAGGCCCCTTGGACCGCGCACCCTTTTGGGTGCGCTTTGACTGACCCCTGCATTCTCGCGAATGCCACGTGATAGCATCACGCGACCTCTCGTGCCGCTGTGCGCTCCGCCCATGGCACTTGCAGCGGCCACGTGCGCGCCTTGTGCGGGCGCAAGGAGCTGCAAAAAATAAAGGAAGCTCCCACGAACCTATGAGACCTCACTTCTAGTACGCGAATGTGCTAAAGCCTGTGGCCTCCAGTGTTCACCAAAAAGTCAGAGATCATTTTCCGCCACCCTCACGCCAAACGCCTCATCAAGGAAGACATTCAAATACTCCTTGAGGGCCAGGCCATCATTCCAAGCCCCTACATCTGGACCCTGGGTCTACATCTGCAGCCCAGCACAAAGAGGGACGTATCATTGCAGCGCGACAAATCACAGCATCAACGAAATCATACACATGGTCAGGCAAGTTGCCATCAAGAAGCGAAGCCTCAAGGAAGATGATACCTTTCAATTAATTCAAGCTTTTGTCCTCTCTAGAGTCACTTACGTCACCCCTCTTTCTTCTTCTCTGCAAGGATGACATAAAAATGCTTGATAATATGGTAAGAAAGGAGGTTGAGCAGAACATTGTTCTTCCCATGAGTGCGTCCAAGGAAAGGCTGCTTAGGATGGGGCTCCCCAATACGGTGGAAGATCTGATGAAGGGCCATCTTTCTAACTAGAATCTCTGATTAAGCAGACCTGCAGTGGGTCGCCGCATCCTTCACCAGAGTGGATGGGCAGCACAGAACGTCACACCGCGTGATGTACTGCCGGACTCTTGGCGACAAGAACTAAACAGGCTCCCTTTGCTTAGAAATATGGACCCTTCACACGACGAGGGTCGCCGAGAAGCACAGCCTCAAGCGGTCAGCACCATCCTACGCGGGGATCATGCAGTTATGTATACAAACGCCTCCCAACATCGAGGGTAGCGATACGCCATCATCGTGGCTACGTCCAGAACCAACCTCCTTGAGTGTGCCTCTCAAGTCCCAAGGCATGACAGCAGCAAAAGAGGCTGTCATCGCCTGGGCGCTCACTCAACCAGGGGTTCGTAAGCTAGTCAACGATTCCCATCCTACCGTAATTACCGGTCGGGGTGGGTGTCCTAAGCTGCACTGCGTGTGTAAAAACTACTTCCCATCAGGTTCCATTCAGGTTCCGTGACGCCCACTCACGCTTTCATGGACGGCAACGAATACGCCTACCAACAAGGCAGCGCTTTTAGCCCCCGGAAATGGAGCTGCACTAAGTCAGTCAACCGCTGGTCACGTTCAGGGACATAACCCAGGATTATCGCCTTCAAAGACAGACCCTACCCTCGCCTTACCCTGACTTTTCGAAAGACCAACAAACTACCCTCGGCTCCTACAATTCGGGTCCTTCCCACACCCGACGTGTACGAAGCTGAATTTAAATTTTACTCAGAAGTAGGAAAACGCCGCCGCATAATAGGGGTGTGCAACGTTAGCCCTGAGCACCCCCTTTCGTCCCATCAACAACCAACCTGAGCAATGGGAGAGGCTGCTGCCCAGTCCCTCTCTGCCTAACCAGCTTCAGCTGGTAAACAGAGCAAAGGTAGCGCGGACTGGATATGGGCTCCAGTGAAGGAACCACTCCCCTGCGGCGCCGTCTGGGGCATTCAAAATCTGAATAAAAGTATTTCCCCTCCTGCGCTTCCTCGGTCTCTAACGCCGATGTTGTCGCCTCTGTTGGCGGCGGCCGAGGCGTAGAAGTGGCATCGTTTAACCGCAGGTTTGAGCTTCCTATTAGATGCAAAGCATCTCTATATAGTCGACCCCCTGTCGTCCAGCCTCCGCACCTCTCTTCCTCTCCTCAACAGCTGTGATAACGCCGCTCTCTCCCTTCCTACTCTCCACACCACCTGTGCGATAGCGCGAACTGCTCCTCCTGTGCCCTCTGCACACCAGCTGTCCAATCACGCGCATGCCCGCTGCTCCTCCTGTCCACTCCCTCTGCCCTGGAAATAAACCCGTCCGCGCTCCGCTCAGTTGCTTCTTCGGTACTGCGCCGTCCGATGACTGGAAATTGACGCCAACGATTCCGTCAGTGAACTGGCTGGCACACCTTCAACTAGCGCTAGCCAGCACACTGTCAGAACCGCGAGCACCTTCGAAGACAACGCTGCACAGAGAAGAGCTCCCGACGCCGAACGTAAACGGCAGCGTCGAGCAGCGGATTCCTTGCTTCAAGAACGAGAAGCCGCTTTGAAACACCAGCGGCGAGTAGCTGATCCAGATGGCGTTCGGCAACGTGACAACGCTTCGAACCACCAGCGTTGAACTGCGCATTCCTCGCTTCGAGAACGAGAAGCCGCAAAACGTACCCCACTACTCGATAAATAAATAAGACATTTAATACGCTACTACACGTGCCCTTACTCTAACAACCAATTAACTCGATACTACTCCACGGCTTTGCATCCCCCCAGGGTTCCCACGTGAGAAGATGGTGTAATTTTTTATATAAAAAGGGGCTTCTATTCATGTGCTACACCAACACAACTAAACCAACTACTGTTCATGCATCCTGTATTGATTTAACCTTAGCAAAGCATATCTCTTTGAAGTAATAAAGGGTGTGGTTAAGTGCATTTCGCTTGTCTCTAGTTCCACTACTTGTAGAGCCGCGTGAGTTAATTAAGTGACGTCCCCGCACGGGGCACCTTGAGTATTCATGGTGACGGTGTTGGCGACACCGCGGACCCCGAGCCCCCAACATAAACTGTTACCTACCGTGGTGATGTGTTTAACGGTGAAGGGTAGAAGCCTCAAACGGTGGCCGTCGGAGCCCAGGTCAAGCTCCGGCGGATGGGCTCCCTGTCTGTTTACCAGGCAGGGAGCTCCGGGACCTCTCAGGCTATCAGGGTAAGGTTTGAGAAGAAAGTACCCCCGTCCCCTGCTTCTATACTATGATGTATGGCATTCTCTAAACCCCCCCCCCCCCCCAGACGTGATCGGTCCCTGAAAAGGGGCCGCACCGAAGTATCTTTTCCTTCATTGCCATCTTTGACATTTCCTGAACCAGATAATTTTTCTCGATTTCTTGTCATGGAATCCATCAATCCAACCCACCCTCTTGCATCTCAGTCAGTCTTCTTGATTGCCAAGTATCTTGAAGCCATAGTAGGAAAATCCTATAAGTGCAAAAAACAAAAGTCTGGTGAACTCCTAATTGAAATAAATGACAAGCAGCAGTCTGCAAAGCTTCTTGCTCAGACTAGACTGGCTGATCTCGACATCCGGGTCACACCCCATCGGAGCCTAAACAGCTCGCAGGGTGTGATATCCGCGACAGACCTCCTGAACGAAACGGATGCGGATCTCCTTGCCGGCTTGAAGGATCAGGGCGTCACTGCCGTGAGACGCATCACTATCCGCAGAGACGACAGGGAGATTCCCACTAAGCACATTATCTTGACTTTTGACCGCGCAGTTCTTCCACAACACATACATGCAGGTTTTATCCGTTGCTCCATCCGTCCGTACATCCCGAATCCGCGGCGCTGTTTTAAGTGCCAGCGGTTCGGGCATGGTACGAACTCTTGCCGTGGCCGAACGACGTGGACAACTGGACGTCGGACACCGCCTTCTTCGAGTTCCGGATGCGTCGTGGCGTCATAACTCGGCTTGTGCGTCTTGACGGTTTGGCACTATGCGTCGTCGTTATCGTCGTTTTCTCAACGGCAGGCCTGGTCATGTCAGGTACGCGTCGCGCCGTTTCGTTGTCGTCGTGTTCCGGAGTCACTTCCGGGTTATATCGGGACGTCGGGTTGAGAGCAAGTCGTGAATCATGGTCTTCGGCGCGTCGTTGCGTCGTTGGAGGGTTTTCCTTTTTACGCTGTTGTGCAACTTCACCTCCAGAAGTTGTTCCTTTTAGTTTCCCCGCGTGGGCTGGGAGATCTTCCACGTGGGAACTGAGCAATTCTACGGCGGTTCAGCGACTGGTATCGGTACGGCGACGGCAAACGGTTGAAACAGGCTGGTACACGGCTGGTATTGGACAGGTATTCTTCGATCTTAGACAGGTATTCTTCGATATCGAGGGTTCTTATACGGAGAACCCTCGCAAACCGATCCTCTAGTAGGGGCAGCGGCGGTAGATGTGGTCGGCCTCTCCGCACTGGTAGCAAAGCAGATGATTCTCGAGCGTTCGCCACACTTCGGTCTTCCTTGGGGCGGGGGGTTTCACCGCAGGTGGTCGGGCCGGCGACAGGGAACAACGGTACAAGGCCTGTGACGACAGGGCGCAGGTGGGCGAGGGCGATGGACAGCAGCCACGTATGCCATCGCTTACGGCCCGCGGGGTGCTTCTGGCGTCGTTGAAGTTCCCAGCGTTTTCTGCACTTCTTCTCCAATGACGTCGGTAAGAGAAGCGACTTCTGGTTGCGGCGACGTTGGGAGACGTTTCCGCAGCTCATCCCTCACTATTGCGCGGATCGTCTCCCGTAGGCTATCTTCTAGAATCCGCATGCTGTCGACGTAGTTCGCATTGGCCGTGCCGATAAAGTTGCTGTCGTAATGCTAAGCACGCATTTCGAGGGCCTTCTCAATTGTGCTGGCTTCGGTCACGAATTCGTCGATGGTTTTGGGCGGATTGCGGACAAGTCCAGCAAACAGTTCTTCCTTCACACCACGCATTAGGAAGCGTAACTTATTTTCTTCCGCTATGCAAGGGTCAACGCACCTGAAACGTCTCTTCATCTCTTCGACGAACACAACAATGCCTTCGTTAGGGTGTTGTGTCCGCGGCTGCAGCAACACTTCGGCAAGCTCTTTGCGCACAACCGTGGTGAACATCGTTAAAAATTGCGTTCTGAATTCGTTCCACAATTATAGACGCTCCCATTGTACTCGAACCAGATCCGTGCTGAATATTCCAGGTAGAAGAACACTTTCCGCAGTGTCTCCGCGTCGTCCGATTGGTTAAGCAGCCTGACCCGTTCGACTTGCTCCAGCCAGTCTTCGCGATCCTTCGAAAGCGACCCATGGAATGATGGGGGCTCCCTGGGTTGCTGAAGAACGATGGCAGGATTGGTAGCGCTGGTCGAGGTGCCTGCGTTGATCATGGTGGTGGTCACGACTTCTTCTTTCTATTTTTTATCCGCAAGCAGTCTGGCTTCCGGATAAAGTGAAGAAAGCACTCTGGCTTCCGGATGCGGCTGACACGAGTGGGGCTTGCTTGTGGGCTTGACGAGTGTTTAGGGTGCATTTACCCAGAACCTCTACCAGATGTCACGAAGTCAAAGACGACGCAGTTGTCTTAAAGGAAAACAAGTTTATTGGAGCGAACTTGTGCTCGCGTAACAACTCAAAGAATACTGAGGCGGCGAAGCAGCAGTAAAAAAAGTGACATGTGCAGGCGAGCTCCGGCGATTCGAATGCTGCGGCGTCTGCTCTGCAGGCGTTTATCTTTCGGCGCGAGTGTTTCTGGACCCGTCAATTTACATCCAGAACATTGTAGAACAAAGAGGATTATTCTGGGTTAGTGACGTTATGACGAAACAGCCTGCTTATCTGAACGTGATAGCCCGTGCGGCATAAAAAAACGAAGGGAAGACGCGCTTCGCTTGGGACACAGATAGCAGAGCCGAGCTTGGCCGGGCAGTAAACAAACAATAAATAAACAAACCTATACGTGGTTCGCTGCAATATTTATGGTGAGCGACTTAAGCAGTACGTTGGTGCGAAAGTGTGAACAAACTTCCTTTTGATCTGAACAACGATCATAACATCTGAAAAACAATAAAAAGCGATTTTCCGTCGTTATATGCACATGAGTGTCCCCTCTACGCGAAACACACGTGTTTTTTTTTTCTTTTTTCTCGCAGCACGATCATTTGCGTAAAATCTCAAAGTTTGCGGCCTTTGTTTCTGTTCAAAGGCCGCCTGTATGACGTCATAAATGTGTGACGTTTTATTGCTAATTATTTTTTTCTAACGTGGTTATAGTTCAGTATATGTTTCTACAATGATTGTTAATAATCAGGGTGCCTATATATGCATTCGTGAATTTAGACCCACAACTAGCTCTTGGCTATCAGCATAAGCACTGTTTGCAAATATTATGTACGTATGCTTCACATAAAACAAAATATTGAATGAATGATTGATTCAACTTTTAAATTCACCGCAGACCTTCACCTAAACTTAGGTTCTTCATTTCAGACAGACGCAATGTACTTAGATTTGTCAAAGGCATTTGAATTCGTCCCCCATAAACGACTAGTGTCAAAACTTTCGTGTCTTCCACTCGATCCGCCAATCCTGTCATGTATCACCTGTTGCCTAACATATCGCGTTCGGTTCACTTGTGTTGGACATTGCCGCTCAGAAAATTTTAAAGTAAAATTCACTGCCCTGAATAATCCATAAATTGGAATATAACTTCCCTTACCTTCGTTATACACCTTTATTTCAACCAGTGCGCTCATCAAACCGCCTCTTCAATTCTTTGGGCATTCAAAGAATTCACGGTTTCACTAATGCTTTCAACGAATCTTTCGTTCCCGTAGCAATATAACAATGCAAATGTCTGCCAGAATTCTTCCTTTCCGAGCAACACCCTTCGAAATTCCTCGAGTTACTAACCTCGTATATCCTAAATTAACCTGCAATATTCTGTATGTCGTTTCTTGTTCTATGCGTTATTTTAGTGTTCTTTTCAGTTGTTTTTACTTCTGGTTGCTTCTTTACATGTCTCATAAATATAGTTGCACGCCCACCAATAGTACAAAAACTGGACACCCGACGTTTCGAAGCCGGCTCGACTTCTTCAGTGATGACGCGGCTTACATTGCAGTGTCGCCTTATTACCTTGTAGAGCGCATGCCATGGAGGCGTTGAAAGAGAGACGACTGGACCACGTAGCAAGGTAGGTTTATTTGGAACGCCGTGGGGTCTCAATATTCTGATGCCAGAGGCGCGGGAGCCCTTCGGAGGGTGAGTGCGCCCGTGGGCCTGCGTCACGCTGCTGCCGCTGGCACTCTGGCTTGCCGCTACAACCTTTTGCCGCTTCTGGCCTTCAACGAAACCCTTCTCTGCAGGACGCAGCTCGTCTGTTTACACGGATGGGAGAGTCCCTCGCGGACAATTTTGGTTCCGTGGGGTTCGCTGTAGATACCTTGACTCAACGTAAAGGAACTTCGTATAGTTGCAGTGCTTTTCGAAAAAGGCAGTTCCCGCGAAGTCAGCTTCACGGACGGCCACCTCGCATTGCTCGGAGGCGGAGGCTGCGTTCTTTGTTCTGTCTGTCAACGTCGTTCTTGTATTGCTACTCCTCTCGGGGAAATTTTTGGCACTCAGCGCCAGGAGAGGGAAACTACACTCTGGGTACTTCGCCCATTGTAGCATTGCCCTTGGGCAAGAGGACTAGATTGCCCATTGATGCCAAAGGCTTGTGACCATGTGAGTGACCAAGCAGCAGCCAGCAGGCCGCCAGGCTGCCGTCCTGCTGGCTGCTGGTTCGCTGGGCACTGTCATGCGTTTCAAAGGTCAGACGTTTGACGGCCTCTATGTGTTCATTGCCCTTTTTGCTTTTTAAATTTGCTCTAGGGAACTGATAACTTCTTAGAAGAGCTGCTTTCGATCCCTCCTTCACACTCTGTTGTTTTAAGGTTGTCAATTGCAGTGATCTTAAATACGCAAAAACATTTCATGCCTGTACGTCTTCCCTGTCTCTACACGTATGGATGTCTCAATAATTGTCTGTATTACTGTCTGTATTCTTGTTATGTGTGCACTATTGTTTTTCCCCTCCATTAATGTTATACGCCGCAAGGGACGCTTAAGAGTACAATATTTATGATGTTGATGAATCGAGCGGTTGGAAATTTTCGACCGTTACAAAGTTCCAATTTCTGTTAAGCCTGAGCACCCTTAGCGAAAAGATTCCGTATTTTTAATGTATTTTGAATGCATTTAATACATATATTAACTTTGTATTTATTCTGCATTATTTTGTCCGCATTCCAACTGCATTTCGAATACATTTGCAATGTATTTAAAATGGACCTCAAAAATACGTAAGCAGTGCATGAAAAATATATATTTAATGCATTTTAAATGCATTAAAAATGCTCAGAAAATGTAATTTTAAATACGTGCAAAATGTATTAGTAATGCATTTTAAATGCACAGAAAATACTGCTTCCAATATACTCAAAATGTGTTACTAGTGTATACTAAATAAAACCTAAATACATTGAGAGATACCATGGCAATGTGTCTTAGGTGGAATTGTTAACGTTCAACTAGAAACTATCATATTGTGGTTTCAAAACGTTTAATAGGCACTAGGCTAAAAATATGCTCCATTGTGAAAATGTAAACCGGCCACGCTCGGAATGCGGGCCAGCAAATGACTGAAAAGAACAGCATGTATGCGCACAAATTGGCAGTTTGAAAGTTTTTATTGTACACCTCAGTCGAGTGGCCAATTTCGCCATTACTAAGTAGCAGGAATGAATGCCTTTCAGCCACCTCGGTAGCCAGCGCAGATGAAGCGTTGTGCATCAGAGTCTTCGTACTTCGGATTCTCCACGCGGGAAATTTCACCAGCACCTGCAGTGAAAAGAAAATGGGAAAATATTAGTGAAACACTTTTTTTAGAGGCAAATAAATGTCAAATCAATGAGGCCTTTTCTCTCGCCGTGCCAACGTCCCTCGCGAGCAAGGATTTTTTAGTTTCCCCTTGAGAAAAAAAAAACCGCCGTGAAAACAATGCCCCTTTGAAGGACGTAAGACAATTTATGTAATGGTAAGCATTGTTTATATTGTCATGCGGCATCGGATCTTCAATAGCATTTTTAAGAAAGAATGGTGGCGGGAAGGGAGGGTGAAGGAGGGGGGGGGGGGCGGGAGGCTTATGCTTGGAAATTGTCTAGGGATAAAAATGAGCGAAAATTAGGAAAAAAAAACAGAGCTAAGATAACAACGTTACCAAACATGCAACAGAGTTCTTAGAGTTATGCTACTACTTCTCTTTCTTAGGCGCTTGAGTTAACTTGAAACGGTGGCAATTCTAGTTTTCCAACTAACTTGGACAAAACTGGTCTGTGACCTCCCAAGACGCTAATAAAATAAGATAGGCAGTAATCTTATTAACTACAATTACTGTTATGTGTTCCATATTTCGGCGTCACCTTCTTCGGAGATTACGTTCTAAAAAAATAGTGCGCAGCGAAACAATTTAAAAATGCATGGGCAGGATTGCAGTAGAAAGCTTACATAAATGTCATTAGATTGGCGTGTGCACTCAACAATGCTTTCAAAGGAACGGCAAAGTAAGGTTATTTCAAAAAACAAGAAAAATTTGACGCTGTCCTTAAAATAACAAGCTCTTATATCGTAGGCACCTAACCGAAGCAATTAAAACAAGCAACGCCAGAAAACGGGTATTTGTGCTTGCACACACATGTAATTTTTTTGCTCTCCGCCGCACATCACCGGCAGGTAATTTTATACTTTTTGCTGTACACAGACAACGTCATCATTTAATTAGGGAGCAACGCGGAAAATAATTGTAAATGCTCGCGTCTTTAACATACAAAAAAAGATAAACACCTGTTAGCTTCAGGGACCATCAAGTAAAAATAGTTGCTTCATAAATACTCGTGACACCTAAAAGAAACTCGCTTAAGTACACCCTTTAGACGCAAATGGGAAATTTAGACTTCTAAACGCACACAACCGCCAAGCTGCCCATGCTGTTTTCGGTGCCTTTGGGCACATTTCTGAAATTCTCCGGTGGCGTGGTCCAGCGTTAGCGCGTCGGGTTCCGCGTGTCTGTCACTCGACCACGAGCGGCCGACGGGCCTCTCAGAACGCGCACACGTGTTCGTGAATGCACTACGAAATGAATACAGCAAGGAGGGAAAAAGTTGCAAGGAAACACAAAAGAGGAAGGGGCCAACGTCCTGAAGTTTCGCGAAGTTTTGGGGGGAGCAATCCAAGGAACAAAAAGAGACGAACCCGCCCGGGGGACCCGTTCCGGGAACCGAGGGGTCTCGCACAGGGAACTGGTTGCCTGCCTCGAAGTCCCCCTCCCCACCCGCATTCCTTCTCCTTCCTTCCTTTGCTGGTTCTTGGTTCTGGGTGGCGGTAGGAACAGAAACTGATTGTAACTTAGCGGCTACTCTCATACAGTTTGTCTTAGATGGACAAATAATTTGTAGTCCCTGGGCATGAAGCACCTTCGCTACTGCCACATGCACCAAAGATTACGTGGGTCGCTTTTAACACTTTTGGTCACTTCGAAACAGACGGCATAAACTCTTTCATGGCTTTAGTTGACAGAATGGCGACATGCGACCGCAAAAATCGCGAAGGCTGCTCGGATTCCCGCCGTATGGCCCGGCCACGCGCATTAGTCGGATGAATGTATGCCACAAACTGGCTTCCTTCCCCGTACGGCGGCTGCTGTGAACATTCGCAGCTGTGAGCGGCTGCTGCGAACAGAAAACAAAAGAAAGCTGCGTCCCTGGATACACTTCGCAAATTTCTCAAGCGCGTAAACATGGACGGCGGACTTTCTGTGAACAGGCTGTGCTAAAAACGTTCCTGGCGGTTATGTGTTTAATGCAAGTGTTAGTCCTCAATGAGTACTCGATCTACAAGGAAACTCGTAGCAACAGTCCCCCGTCCACTCAGCAAGGCCCGAGCTAAAATTAGGCGCAAAAAGGAAAGCACTAAAATCCATTTTTTACGTCTTCTTGCTGTCGTTGATTTGTGAGTACATTCCCTTGCATGGCGTCGTTACGGTAGGAAATCTTGCTCGCAGGTGGAGGTAAGCTTAACAACCACGTGCGGATTTTATAAAGGGCATTAGCACTCTTCGATTGCAAGGCAAACATACGTCAATTAATTGTAGTGCGACACCGTACGCGCAAATAGCCGGTATATCGTGCTTACCTTGGCTAGACGGCCAACGCCGCTGCAACGCGCCGTCCAAGCAGAGACTGCGTCCACCCGACGACCGCGAGTTGAGGAGTCCGAAACAGGACAGGCAAAAGAAACGCAGCGAAGGCAGACAAAACGTGAAGGAGGGGTACGCCGCTCAGCTCGCGCCGCAGGTGCCGGGCACAAAGGAGGAGGTAGTGAGCGGCAGTGAGAGGCTCCGAGCTGCTCGCCCTCCCAAGCATAGCCAGGGTTGTCCATCTAAGGCGAATATTTTTCAGAAAAAGAAAATTTTCCAGGCCTCCACAGCGATACCGTCGTAACAACGCTGGCAAAGTGCAAGTGTTTTCGTACATATATATACTCGTTGAATTTGATGTTTTTTATTTGCCGATTGCGTTGGAACACCGCCGCTTACATATTTGTACGCCGAGTTTCTCTCTAATACGCAGAGTTATGTCTGCTTTAGGCAGCGCAGTAAGTGAGAGTATCTCCCTCAGTTTCTTTTATTATAAGTAAACATCGCGGAGAAATTCTCAGTACGTTTATTCATTTGAGATGTATTTTATCCGGCCCTTCAGATATGCTTTACGTGAATCTTACAATTGAGCAACTGAAGCAGCGCCTGTAGTGTACTCGGAATGTATTTCGGCAAAGCTTTATGAATACATTTAAAATGTATTTTCTATAAGTATTTTTCATGCATTGAGAGTGTATTTCTACCATGTTCGTTCGACAAACGTAAAAGGCATTTGAAATGTATTTCGAATATATTCGGAGTATATTTCCATGCTTCAGCACACTTTTAAAGTATACTCAGAGTGCTGCTCTAAATGTAGTTAGGTAAGTGTATTTTTATAATATTTACAGTGCATTTACACCATGATCGTTTGGCGGGAAGAAATACATTTTCAATATATTCTGAATGCCTTAAGCGCACATTCGTGAGGTTCAGTGCATTTTTAATCTATTTGGAGGGTACTTAAAAGCACTGTATTTTTCCCGTATTTTTAATAATGTATTTTCAATATTTACTAAAAATTGAGAAAATGCAATTTTTAATGCACTTAAAATACATTTACAAATACACAGCATATTTGAAGTGCACTTCAAGCGTACTCGTACGTATTTCAAACGTATTACTTTTGGCTAAGGGCAATGCTTCACTATCTTCATCATCAGCCTCTCTACTTTCACTGCAGGGAAACGGCGTCTCCCAGAGATCTTCAGTTAACCCGGTTCTGTGCTAACTGCGACTAACTCATCCACGCAAACTTCTTGATCTCATCTCCTCACCTAATTACTTTCTGCCGCAACCTGCCATGCTTGACTTCTGTAGGGATACACTCTGTTACCCTCAATGATCAACGGTTATCTTGACTTCGTATTACAAGCCCTCCAGTCGACATTTCTCCTTAATTTTTACTAATATGTCTTCAACATACTTTTGTTCCCTGGTCCACTCCGCTCTCTTTGGCCCTTCAACGTTACATCTTCTGTTCAATTCTCGCAAAGTCATCCTCATTTATGTTTTATCGTTTTAAGGAGCCCTCAAGTTTCTGCACTCTTGGTGAGTACCGGTAAGATGCAGCAGTTATACACTTTCGTCTTCAGGGACTATGGTAGGCCGCAATTCATTATTGAGAATTCCTGGCGAATGCACTCCACCCCATTCTTATCTTTTTAATTACCTCTGCCTCATGGTTGGGATCCGGGGCGACTACTTGGCCTAAGTAGATAAAATTGCTTACCATATTCACTGCCTCACCACCTATCTAAAACCGCTGTCCTCTCTCGAGGATTTTAAGCATTACTTTATTTTTCTGCATATTAGTTTCACGCCTACGTTTCTACTCTGCTTGTCCAGTAAGGTAAACATGCTCTGCGATTCGCTCCCTAAGTTACTTAGCAAAGCAACGTCACCGGCAAATCTCAGGCTACTCAGGTATTCCCTATTAGCGCTTACGCCCACATATTCCAAATACAATCTTCTCAATACCTCTTGTGAACAAGCTGTGAATAATATTGGGGAGATTGTGTCTCCTTGTCTGACGCCTTTCCGTATAGGTATTTTAGTGGTCTTATGAAGGACGATGGTAGCTGTGGACCCATTCTAGATACCCCCTCGTATTTTTATGTAAAGCTATTGTACGCCCAGATACCGCAATTCCTGAATGACAGCTAAGGTTTTGTTCTCCTAATCTATAAAGCCTTTTGGGGTTGAGTAAATTCCGTGCATTTCTCTATAACCGGATTCACCGTGTGAATATGTTCTTCTGTTGAATAGCCATTATGAAACCATGCTTGTTCCAGATTGAATGAAATTCAAAGTGGCAGAAATTCAGTTGGTGATTGCCTTGGTAACTACCTTGTAGACGACATACAGTAAGCAGATCGGAGTGTAATTTTTCAAGGCGTTCATGTCACCATTGTTATGGGTTTAGATAATGTTCGCGTTCTGCCGAGATTCCGCAGCAGTCGCTGTCATTAGAGCAATGCTTATGTCTAGTTAAATACACGCACTCCGAACTTGCCAGCCTGAGGGAACATTGCAACAGATTTATTCGTGTGGCAAGCACGAGTGCTAGAGTCCTCAAAACTAATCCCATACCTCGTCCTCCTTACTTCATTGGGACCATAGATTGATTCTGATAGCAGTGGTATAGGTGGGTTAAACGATGTGGTTTAACGTGGCAGTGATTTCGGCCTTTTTTCGGATTTTAAAATGACTGGCAGGCGCCCGTCATCAGCTGGTCTCGTCAAGCCTTCGTACAAGTACGTGATAACTGCAAACCGGGAGCAACAAAGGACGCAGGCAGATTCAAGGGCTCGCATCAATATAGAATACAGCGCAGTGGCCGCCGCCGTGTAGCTGGTTGATTCACGACAAAATTAGTGTCAAAAATAAATTTACTAAATTCTGCAGGCGAAGCCGCTGTGTTTTGAAGTTTGTCTTAACACAGCAAATTTTCGCTGCCCTGCCTACACGTTGTGGGCGCACAAACGGAGTGCGCACGTACGTTCCCGGCACGCTCGTTGTCGGGGACGATAGCGGTCGCAGTCAGCGACTCCCCTCACCCCGTGCGTGGGGTATAAATGTGCGAAGCGCGGGCAAAGGGGGCTGTTTCGGCACGCCCACGAAGACGGACTGACCTTGCCGCCGCTCGAGTGAGATGTATTAAATATCTTTTTGTTCCTTGCCCTTTCTGGTGTCGTTTTGTGCACTGCCGTGCATGCCAGCAAGGCAGGAATTCCCATAGTGGCACCCAACGTGGTTTTGGCATGCATTGTGACAGTATCGTATCTGCAGTTACTTCTCTTGAATTTTTGACGCCTTCCTTTTTTTGTTTGAGTTGTTGTGCCCAGGAATAAAGCCTACTACAGACGGCAACGAACTTCGGTCGCGAGCAGTCGTTGGTGTCACGCCCCCCGAGCACGCCTTCATTGAAGCTCTCGAAAGGATAGTTGCCTTATGCGAGACTTTCACGCATGCGAGGCACTCCACAAACTCAGCGCCCCGGTTGCAACCTGACATCCCAGCTTACCGCGGGTACGACGACGCTCAATTCGTGGCAAATTTTCTTGACACACTTGATGTCTACAGGGCTGCCAACGGAGCATCCGACGCGCACATGCTGCGGCGGTTACTGCCATTGGATTTCCAAGGGTCTGCAGCCTGCTGGTGGCGCCTGCATGCAGTCACCGTTTGAGTCGTGGGACACATTTAGGGTACGTTTTCGGGCCGAATTTCTCCCACTTGGATACGAGACTCGCATTTTGGGGGAACTGGATCTCAGGAAGCAACATCCCAATGAAAGCCTGATAGAGTACGTACTCGCTACGCAGGAATTATACACGAGAGTAAGTCCTGAGACTACTGCAGCCGAACAAGCTGCTCGTGTGTTGCCGCGGTGCCACCCCTGTTTTCAACCATATTTGTACGCCCAAAAGTATGCGGATCTGAATGCGGTGGCGTCGAATGCGCACGCAATTCAGGAGTGCCTGCTTGCCAAATTGCAGTACGCCACTCCCGCCCCCCCCCCCCCCCCGCCAACACCGAGCCAGTCCTTGGAGCCCAGCTACGCCTGGCATGGGCCGGGTGCTTTCCCTCATGGTCGCCGCAGCCAGCAACACACCGGGCTCTGGATACGGGCGCGTATGCAGCAAGGAGGCGGCCACCAAATCGTTACCGAGGCCGCACCTCCGACAATGTGGGCTACGGGGCCATGGGCCACCCTGTCCTAGGAGACGCTAGCTACGGGGCCATGGGCAACCCGGTCCCAGCCAATGCTGGCTAGGGGGCCAGGGGCCACTCGGTCCCAGCCAACGCGGGCTACGGGGCCAGGGACCACATTGGTCTCATCCTACGCGGGCTACGGGGCTATGGACCACCCGGTCCCACACTACGATGATCGCTCGGGCAGAGAAAACAGCTACCTACGCAACCAGGACCCTCAGCACAGCACTGCCGGTGAGGACCAATTTCCGCGGCCGGGAAACTTCAAGGGCCAGCGCCGCTGAAGTCAGACAGCGAGTCGCCGCCGGCCAAGACACCTGGTAAACCTGTTCTTGTCCCCTCCATTGATCGCATGCAGTATCCGCGAAAGCTGGGTTCACAAACAATTCGTGTGAAAGTGCTTGGCAAGATTGTAACGGCATTACTAGACACTGGGTCTACGGTTTCCCTAATCGGCGACATGCTGTACTCCCACTGCAAAACAAAGCGGATAACATTTTGTCATGCGGTCGACGCGATCCTCGACGCGGAAGATGGTGTGTGAGGGGACAATCGCGAACACTTTCCTCTGTTGTTGTCATTCTTGTTGTGGTTTTCTCCTTTTGGGCTACGATGGTCTTGGACAGTTTTTGGTTTCGTTTTGTTCGTTAAGCAACACGATTTTTTCCGTCTTATATGCTTGTTTTTTTTGTTTTTTTTTCCTCAAGGTCGGGAGAGTGTGGGCGAACAAACGGAGTGCGCACGCACGTTGCCGGCATGCGCGTTGTCGGGGACGATGGCGGTCGCTGTCAGCAACTCCCCTCATCCCTTGCGTGGGGTATAAATGTGCGTAGCGCATGGAAAGGGGGGCTGTTTCGGCAAGACCACGAAGTCGAACTGACCTTGCCGCCACTCGACGGAGATGTAATAAATATCTCTTTGTTCCTTGCCCTTTCGGGTGTCGTTTTGTGCACTTAGGCATGAGGGTGCCCAGTGGTAGGGTGGGCTCATGGCTATAAAGGAGGTAGAACGGCGAATACCGAGCCGTTTCATGCGATGACGAATTATAGGCAAACGTCACATCAGGCAGCAAGGCGTCCCAGTCGCGGTGATCCACGGAGATGTAGCAGGAAAGCATATCGGTCAGCGTACGATCTAAGCGTTCGGTAAGCTCGTTAGTCTGAGGATGGTACGCTGTAGTTATCTCATGTTAAGGAGAGCAGGATCGGATGATGTATACGGTTTGAGAGACAAAGCAGCGGCCACGGTCGGTGAGCAACTGACGTGGAGCCCCGTGCTGGAGAATGACGTCCCAAAGAATTCAATCTGCCACATCAGTAGCACCGCTCAATGGTAAAGCACGCGTGATGGCGCAGCGTGTGGTGGAATCCGTTGCAACAGCAATCCACTTGTTTCCCGACGTCGACTGAGAAAAAGGGCCAAGCAAGTCCAGGCCGACCCGGGAGAAAGGTTCTACCGGGTGTCGAGCGGCGGCATTGTTCCCTCAGGAAACGATGTTGGTGTCTTCCGGCGCTGACACTGATCGCAAGAACTGACGTATCTGCGGGCGGAACGGTACAGGCCGGGCCAGAAAAAACGCTGACGTACTCGTTCATAAGTGCGAGAAATGCTGAGGTGACCAGCAGTAGCCATGGCGTGAAGCTTCTGGAGGACAGTGGAGCTCAGGTAAACAGGGACTGCGAGGAAAAGCTCAGGCCCGACAGGACGGGTATTGCGGCGATACAAAATGTTATCGCGAAGCACAATCATTCCCGTCGACGCGTCGATGTTGTCCATGATCGGTCGCAATGCTGTTCTTCCGGAATGTGGAGGAGTCCAGATATAGCGCACAGAAAGACTGCGTCGTCATCGTCATCAGCGTCAGATGGGTCGACCGGATGGCGAGACAAGCAATCAGCATCTTGGTGCAAGCGCGGAGTCTTGTATTTTACGTCGAATGTACATTCTTGTAGGCGCAATGCCCATCGACGTAACCTGCCTACCGGATCTCTTAGCGAAGAGAGTGAGCACAGCGCGTGGTAGTCTGGTACGGATGTGAATGGACGGCCATGCAGATAAGGGGGCAACTTGGCGACAGACAACCCAAGGGCGAGGCATTCTCGTTCCGTAATGGAGTAGTTGAGGTCTGGGGCGGAAAGAAACGCCTGGCATAGGCAATAACACGCTCAAGATCATCCTGTCGTTGCGCCCAGACAGCCAGAATTCCATATCCACTGGCATCTGTGCGTACTTCTGTGGGCGCATAAGTGTCGAAGTAAGCCGGAAGCAGACAGTGCGTGAGTACTGAGATGAGGTCGCTAAAAGCCGCAGCTTGCTCGGAGCCCCATGGGAAGGGAACGTTTTTCTTGAACAGGTTCGTGAGGCGCCTAGCCATATCAGCAAAGTTTTTGATAAAGCGGCGTAGTACGAACAAAGTCCCAGAACTCTTCCAGCGTCTTTCGTAGACCGCGGTGCTGGAAAGGTCTTAACTGCGCGAACTTTATCAGGATTGGAATGAGCCCCTTTTGCGTCGACAAGGTATCCGAGGATCGTGTTTTGCTGATGTCCGAAATGGCATTCCGAGGAATTCAGCCCCAGGCCGGCGCTTCGGAAAAGTGTTACAACTGCCGAAAGGTGTTCGACATGCGTAGTAACTCATGAAGAAAATACGACAACGTCATCCAGGTAACAGAGGCAGGTGGACCCCTTGAAGCCCTGGAGCAGCGAGTCCATCATGCACTCGAATGTAGCTGGAGCTTCACAAATGCCGAAACGCATCACTTTAAAGTGGTACCGGCCATCGGGTGTTATGAAGGCGGTTTTTTCACGGTCCCTTTCATCTACGGTGATTTGCCAATATCCCGACCGAAGGTCACTTCATAAAGGCAGTCAAGGGCGTCGTCTATGCTTGGCAGCAGATAGACGGCCTTCGTTGTGACTGCGTTGAGATGTCGATAGTCAGACACAAAACAGGCATGTGCCATCTTTTTTTTTCACCGGCGCTACTGGAGAGGCCCATAGACTGCAAGAACTTTCAATGATGTCCTTTTCTAGCATCGTATCTATTTCTTGTTGGATAATTCGCTGCTCTCCACGAGAGACTCTGTAATGGCGTTTGTGAATGGGGCTTGCACTGCCGGTTTTAATCCCGTGGGTGACTGACGTGGCTTTACCTAAAGGGGGAATGTTAAGGTCTAAAATGTCCCAAAAGGAAGCCAGAAGGCAACGGAGTTAATCGGCTTGGGCAGGTAACCAATCTGGGGCCAACATTTTCTCAAAAGGCTCCGTCGGTGCAGTAGCGTCCGGAATGTGAGCACCAGTATTTTTTCGCAATCGGCGGCCAATGCAGAAACATCGCCTTCCTCTAAAGCCGTGAGGAGGCCTAGTGTGATCGCTGGCGGGAGTTGGGTAGAGAAAGTGAAAGGTAGGAAGAGAAGAGAAGGCCGATTTTGCGTGATCGTGACGACTGTGTGTGGGAGTGGCACGTTGCGGTCCAGTAAAACAGCTGTTGCTGGAGAAATGACGTAATCACCGTCAGGAACAGAGAGAGACACACAGAGTGGGACGTAAGACAGAGCTTGAGATGGCAAACAGGTGTCTTCGAGGCAGCACAGACGGGGCAAGGGATCATCGACGGTGATTGGTGGCAGAGGTAGGTCAAAGTGGACAAGGTTGCAATGGGAAAACAATCGATCAGCGCAGAGTGATCCGACAGAAAATCTTGGCGGACAATGAGGTCTTGGGGTCAATGCTCTAAAACGGTGAACAGGACCGAAGTACCATCACCAGCTATCGTGACGGTGCAGTGCACACGGCCCCGATGGCAACTGTTCCTCCGTCAGCGGCTTGGAGATAAGAAGTGGCGGTCGTCAAAACTTTGCGCAGGTGCGACCAAAGTTGCGCACACAATACTGACACCTGCGCATCTATGTCAATCAGTGCATAACAGGCACAACGTCCGCTTTAACTTCTAACAAGTTCTTGTCGGGCGGCAGCGTTAATAGAGGATTTTCACACAGATGCGCAGTATGCCCACTCCGGAGTGCTCAAGACATACCAGCGCCTCCGACTGCGCTACTACTAGCGCGGAATGTACACGTTTGTCTGCAAGTTCGTTCGTTTGTGTGCCGACTGCCAGCGACAAAAGTTACGAATGGACCCACAGGAAGGTGCTTTGCAGCCGTTGCCATGCCCAGTCCGACCTTTTGAACGTGTTGGTATTTACTCGTACGGGCCTTTACCGTTAACGGCTACTGGCAACCGCTGGATTATAGTCGCCGTCGACCACCTCACCCGATACGTTGAAACACCCGCATTACCAGCCGGCACTGCGCACGACGTCGCAAAGTTCCTTTGACATCGTTTCGTGCTCCGACACGGTGCGCCTCGTGCGGTGACACTAGCCTGAGAAATGGAGCCGAAATTTTAATCGGAGGAAAGACACGTCAATTTCCCGTAACTTTCATTTATGCCAAACGACGGTGACGTAGACCTAAAGATGAGGTAGGACTCACGAAGCTCACGATCGTGATGTGTTTTAAAACTAGAAAAAAGAATTGTGGCCTTCAGTTGTTCAAAAGATTGACCAGAAGTGTTAACATCTTTTTATAGAGGTAAAAAAGGCAGGTTTTTTCAATGAGAGCGGTGATTGTTAAACCACAAATGAAAGGGTGTTTCAGTCTGGCCAATTCATTGTTTGCCGCAGAGGGTGCATTCCAGCATGTACACGACGTTGGCGGAATCACAGTTAAAGTTCCCTTTTACATTACCATATTTGAAGCTGTGCTGGTGGCGCGCTCTGCGGTGGTCATCTGAGGGCATACTTTACACCGTGGTTTGTTGCAGGGCATGCAACCAGTAGTCTGTGGTCGGCTGATGCTGGATTTGGTGAGAACGTCGCCCAAATTTTTGCTGCCTCTCTAAACAACGCGTGGGTGCTCGGGAAATACTCTTTTAAAGCGTTCACGCGGAGAAAGGACTTTGTGATATTTGCTTAGTACGGATGGAACTTTCGGATCAGAGGCCGAATGGGTAAAAATGAGGTTTGGAGCTTTTGAAGCTTTGGCGCTTTTTTATGGAGCTTTTTTGTAACGTTTTACGGAGAATTTCAGTGCGGCTCAACTGGTTAGCTCGTGTAATCGTGTCACCGATCACCTGCTCTGAGTATTTTTGATTCAAGAGCGCGGTTTTCAGTTCTCTGCAGTTAGAGTCGAAATCCGCCTGGCTTGTGCAGATTCGCCTAAAACGGCGGTAATGGCTATAAGGTATTGCAGTCTTGCAGTGCCTGACATGGCAGCTGTGGAAGTGCAAATACTGGTGCGTGGCCGTAGGCTTTTCTATAAAGATTCGTCTGAAGCTTGCCCTGAGAATCTGTGACTGTAACATCCAGGAAAGTTATGCTGTGCGCAGAGTAGGAATGAGAGAGGGAGATAGTAGAATGAGCAAGAAGTTCCATTTCACCGTGTTGCCATATCTTGAATACATCATCTATATACCTTTTGTAGTACAGTGGCTTCAAATTTCGGGTTGCGAGGAAGTTTAACTCTAGACATCCCATAAAGATATTCGCGTAGTTGGGCCCGATTTTGGTTCCCATTGACGTTCCGCTGACTTACACGTAATTCACACAATCAAATTCAAAATTATTAAGCTCAATGATAAGGTGAAGGAACGTTTCAAGGGTGGGAGAATCGATAGGTTCGTCACCCGCCGAATGCACATACGCACATGATACAGCGGTGATTCCATCCGCATGCAGAATTTTAGTTTATAGCGACACGACATCAAGGGTAACAAGTAAACAGTAGTAAGGAAATTCATTCTTCATGGTATCCGAGAGAAAATCATTTGTATCTCTAATGAAGGACGGAAAGCTGGGAGGATTGTCGCGAATGACAGAGTCGGCACAGCGCGATAGGTTCTCGGTAACAGTACTAATGCCAGAAACATTGGGGCGACCAGGGTTGTTATTTTTATGCGTCTCAGGGAGAAGGTAGAATGTACCGGCTATTGGGCTTAACGAGATAAGAGAACAAGCAGTTGTTTCCGTTTTTTCTTGATTTGGAACAAGCTCAGTGAGTTTATCTTTGACAATTAGCTTATAATCTTTAGTGGGATCCCTATGGAGTACTTTGTAGAACGTAGATTCTGATAGTTGACTATCAGCCTCGTTGACATAGTCAGCTTTGTCGAGGATCACGATGGCGCCTCCTTTATCGGCCGGTTTGATTACTATTTCGGGGAACCTGCGAGTTCGTCCAGGGCTTCCTTTTCCTTGTTTGTGGTGTTACGACGGAAAAGATTTGCTTTTGGTATGCTGCTCGTACATAGCGACGAACGGCTTTAATGCACATGTCGAGGCATGTATCGCACTGCGTGGGAGGGGTCTAGTGCTTATGGCTTGGTAATGCCGTTCAGGCTTCGTCGGTTTGAGGACGGTAATAGAAGTACTCTCGCAGTCTCGTATTCCTGGCGTAGTTATCTACGTCTTTAAAAAGTTGAAATTCGTTGAAACCGCAAGTTGGCAGGCAGAAATTCAAACCTTTTGACAGGGCGCTCATCTGATCTGGTGACAGGGTAATACTAGAGAAGCTCATCACATTTCCAGTGAGGTTTTTGTCAGCGTTGATAGCCTGGGGAGAGTTGAGAGAAGGGGGATAAAAATTTGGGTTTGCGTTGGCAGACTGATTAGTACCGGTGCTAATGTGAGCTGGTGAATGGTCAGTATTTGGCGCGTTAATCATGTTAAAGGGGCCATTTTTATGGGCATTTCCAGATAATGGACAGCCATTAGTAGTGGGGCTAACTTTGTTCTTACGGGGGTAGTCGTTGCTAGTAATACTATCTCGGAAAAATTTATGGACTTGTGTTTCAGATATGGCGGATGCCTTTTTGGATTCGTAGGTGCGTAGAAGGCCTGATTCTTCTTCGCTTATTTCCTTACTAACACATTCCTCTTTTTGGCGCAGGGAATGGGACATAGTCTCGTTGTGATATAGAATTACCTTCGTTAATTGCACGGATGCGTTGTCAACTACCTGTTGCCACTTGCTCATGTTAGATGGGGAGAGTTCGGCAGTGGCAGGTCTCAGCCTAACCCTCAAACCAATGGGAGCTACCTCGGTAGACAAATACTGTGAAAGTGCTGAAACGTGCAATGGGGAATGTATGCGTTTCTCAGTAAAGTTTCTTAATCTTAAGAACTGTTTTGACACTGGGTAGGAGGCTGCATTACCGGTTTTCTGAGTCCTAGTCAGTTTGTCGGCGCACAAGACACTTTCTTGCGGAGGTTGTACGGGGCATGGACTGGCTTTGAGGCATCCGAAGGCAGGGCGGGTTCCCTGCTGGCGTTTTCCAGTAGCTCGGTTGTGGTTGGAGCTCCGGTGGCCGCTGTCGATCCCGTGGGCGGGCGAGGCAGGTTCTGGGCACGGAACACTCTCAGGGTTGGGCTGCAGGCGGTGCGTCCATGCCCCGTGGCCATGGCCTCAGGAGCACGTGCGGGTGGCAGGCTGCGGTGGGCGTCTGGGGGCTTCGGGTGTAGTTCCCTGGCGCTCAGCCGAAGCTTTGTGGCCACGGTGGTCACTGCGGCTTACGGGCCGGCCGGCACATGTGTCCGGGGTCGTCGTGGAGGGCGTTGGGCTGGAGGGTTAGCAGAGGCAGCGGCGGGAATCTACTGTCATATGAGGATATTGCGGGAGCTTCAAAGGTGGTACATGAGACTTCGCGCCATCCAGGAGGGTTGCAGCGCTGTTGCGTGAAGCAAAGCTCGCGGATGCGGCTAGCAAGCAAAGCCACACCCTCAAATCTGGGGTGCAGGCCATCAGCAGCAAGGAATCGGCGGGCGCGAAGGTGCTGGAAGCCGTGGGCAATGAAGCGGACACAGCGACAGTGGCGGCTGAATTCGCCCAGACGAGAGTTAAAGCGTCGTGCTCGTTCGTTGCAGCCAATGGCAAAGCGGGAGATTCGGTAGTCACTACGGCGGTTAGCGGAGCGGGGAAGAATGAAGCTGGCGGTGATGGTGGAGATGTGAGGCTGAGATTTAAGAATTAGGTCAGTCAGCGAGCGGGTGTGTCGCAAAGCCGCAGCAAGACTTGAGCAAATCGTCTGTGATTGCCTCGCATTCCCCGGGCGAATTCAAACAATAAGGATGCTGCCTGCCTTCGAGGAGACGTTGCAGACTGAAGATCAAGACGTACAACTCCAGGCGGTCGAGCGAGTCATCGTGGCGCTGTCCAAGCAGGGCGACTCCGGCGACCCGGTGACGGGGAATGGGGGGCCCCTATAGGGACTGGCTCCATCTGCGGTGCCGTATACGGCCAGCCATGAAGACCTAGAAATAGAACTTTTTTATCAAGCCCCGTTGAAGTTTTCCCAATACATCCTAATAGAACCTATAGAAGACAAGTGGGGTAGAGGACGGCAGGAGAAACTTAGGTGGGCAAATGTGATCAAGAAGTTTGCTGGGATAAATTGGTCGCAGTTAGCACAGGATAGGGATAATTTGAGATCTATGGGACAGACCCTAGCCTCGCAGTGGGCGGAGACAGGCTGATGAGTAAGCTGATAACGAACGTATCGTAGAGCTGTTCCCGACTACTGTGGTTGATGTAGGCCAACATCTATTCGTCGCGACCCCTTGGCAGAAAAGCCGACATTGATATTACCACGTGGATACCGGTAAAGCCGCGGTGCTCTGTTCGCGGTGTATTGATCACCGTGCTCTCTGCCGCACCTAGGTAAGGACACGTGCCGTACTTCTAGGCCAGCCAAGTAATTCGAAGGCGACCACGAAAATGTGCGTTCGCTGCATTCGTGCAGCAGACTGAGTCGGCCATCTTTTGTGTAGCCGCCGTACCTATACCCTTGCTGGGTGTGCTCTTCGGGGAAGCGCCAATAGGTGCATTGCCATCCTGCTGTAGAAACCTGTGTCTACTGGTGGAAGGGCCAGGTTTTTGATTATTTCTGTCCGCCGCAAGCCCAGAGAGCCTGTCTTATCGACAATCCGGTTCATCGTAGCAGACGGCGCCTGCTCGGTCTCTCTTCTAAATTACCGTGCCTTATTTCCAACGCCCCAACCGAACGGGCCCTCCAAGATGCCGTTATGACCACATCCCAAGGGGCAATTCCCCAGCCTCGCAACCCCAATACATTCTACAGTGATGTCTTCGAGGACATTGAAGACTGGGTTGCATCATCCGAATGAATTGCTAGTTGAAGCACGGCTCGTATACTTCAAGGGAGATTGCACAAAGAACGGCGGTCAAATACACCACCAGCAGACGACCGCGGTTTGACCGATGTCCACGTGACATATACGTGAACGTCTTTCGTCGTAGCGCACCAGGTTTCCGTGACGCATGCAATGATCTGGTTTTATTTTGGCACAATACAGCCAGCTAGCCCCGGCCTTTACAAGGCAAAGCATCAAGGCACAGGTGCAGCGCGTTCTGGCTCTAGACAGCCCGCGTCCGGATTGTAAAATGCAACTGTTTTGTCGCATTTTCCGCCGGCTGCCTCGGTACTCGACTACAAACGCCAGTTAGGTCGGCCGCACCCAGCTTTTGGACAGTAGTCAGGCACTTCGTATGACATAAAGCCGTTGTGTCGCAGGAGGTAACACTGGAACATAGCGATAGCTTCACTGCACCGAGTGATGCTGTCTGCGAGCACTGGAACCTTTCCGCCGCTGCTGTCGAGCCATCTATTGGCCACCGCCTTATGATTGCGCGGTTTTCATTCGGCACCGTGAAGTGGCACTCCGAAATCGTATCTCATGGTGAATGCCTCCAAAAAACAACACTTTCTGCCCCAACGGCACCTGAACACTAGGCGTTAATACAACACAGAACTGGCGCGAACTATTTCCCGGTGAGAACAGCACCATTCATAGCAAAATAGACACGGTATATTGCGTATTTCTTTGCTTTCCTAATTCCAAAGGCCTATTTACTCCTGTATTTTTCTGAATGTCTAAAATAAAGGCCACAAACTGTACAAATTTCCGAGTCAGCCACACATATACTCACTAGTATGTGTACAGGTCGCCCCGTCATGCGTAGCGCCAGAGAAATGTATCCTGGGACTTGCGAAACAGTGGTTGATGCCGTTTCATTCATGCTTCGGTATTCACCTTGAGTAGCAGGCTTCTCAGAGAACCACACTTTCTTTCCTTCCAGTTCACTGCCGCAAGGCCCGCCTTTGATACTACGCAACGCAGCCATTAGTGCCAGCACAATGCGCCCACTGCAAAGGAAAATGGCAGTGTTACATTTTTGCAATGCTAACATGCGTAACAAGCACAATCCTGAACCATTGAAGGAATGGCAGGCCTCTCTCGAAAGGATGGTATATGAAGGAATAACAGCTTGTGCATGAATTGGTGAAGTAATTGCAATGTCATAGGGAAATGTGATCATGAATTGATACCTCTCTTCTGCGCCCTGTGACGAAATACAAGGCCTAGTTTCCGGACAGCATTCGGTATTTTGGGTAATTTAAGAATCCATATTTTTTCGCTATTTCGGGTACCTTGGGAATTTTTGCTACTTCCGGAAGGCCTAGTTTTTGGTATATCCGAAATATTCAAAGTAATGCATTTACCCTTTCACGTTCATAAAAACGTTTTTTTTTTTCACAATCATTCGACTTCTGTTTAAGCGCATGCTCTCTTTTTCAATCAGAAAATGTACATAGCTTCGATTTTAGCGAAGTAATCAAGCTGAGTATAGCTAAACCAGCTAATAAGTTGTAGAAACCACCGCGTGGTTTCGCAACCACGCCTTCGCAATTGCAGACCATACTGTAGTGGGTTCAAACTGACGCAAATGAATTTGGCAATATACAGTTTTTCCTTGCACTGCGTAGGATGGTGTAATGAATGTTGGGCCGGGCCGCATAGAAAGTCACGAGACTTGACTACTGTGTTCTCGCGCACGCACACACAACATTATATTAGCTGGATAATGGAGAAAGCCGGAACAGACGCTGTAGCACACTAGTGAACTAGATGCGGGAAGCTTAAAGTGCGGAAGACAGTAAACAAAGTCATGAAGAATGTCACGCGCTCACAGACGCCGATCGCGCGACGAGACGATCGCTGATGCGACGACGCGGAGACGTACTTCTCTGGATGGCAGACGGGGCAGACTAGTGAAGTCGATGAGGAGTTGCCCTCTCGCTGGCAGGGACGTGACGGTGGCCGATGGCTAGCGGCGGGACGGAAGTGCTTAGGCCTGCGCCATGCCGAGGCCTCGCTGCCCGCGCTCCATGCCACCGGAACACCGCTCACGCTGACTGGCGCAACACCTTCTTGTGGTCTCGTCAGCCGTCGTCTCGTTGACAGCCCGGGCGGTGGCTCAGACGGGAGAGCCGGCGACGGTCCTCGGGCCTACACCGCGAGGGTGGCCGTCTTGCTGCCTCCGAAACGAACAGCTTCCAACGTCCTTCTTCTTCTTCCCTGCTTCCTCGATGCTGCTTTCTCTAGCGCGCACGTTACGCCAGCGGTACCGGCGGATTGGCCCCCACTCTGCACGGCCCCTTCACTACAGATGGCTTCTAATAGCCAGGTTGGCTCAAATAGACACACTTGTCATCATTTATCTGGTCCATAAAACGGCATGTATTTTATCAAGCTTGAAAGAAGAAAAACTACCACGCGCGGTATGCAGTGGTCGCACCAACTAAAGCAGTGACGGCCACACAACATGCTATCTGATTAGACGATTCCCGAGATTAAAATTCCAACCAGTATTGGTTTAGCTATTGTGAAAACACATTCTTGGCATTCGACGTTATCGTTGGCTGGGCATTCTCGATATCCCAATAATGAGCAAACCGCATTGATGACATGTTGACAGCTGTAAACCCCACCTATTAAGCATTCCCGCATGGCTTGGAATCGTAGCAACCCCAAGCAGAGGCGTGCACAGTGGATAAAAGCCCGCCGCGTAACGGGAGGCTCTCACATAAGATGCGCTTTTACCCCACCTTTGGAACCTGCCTAGCTCGTGCCTTTATCGCAAGAGGGGTGTTCGCATTAGGCCAATTCTCTGCTGATTTGCTACCGCACCCGCAACCAGTCGGCCCTTATGGCGACACCTCGGCAACGAGAACTCGCCAGCGAAATCTTCACAGACTCGATCGGGGAGCAACGAACGTTATAGCGCAAAAATGGTGAATTCAGTTTAGAAAACGTTGCCCCAAAGCAAATTAATCAGATTAAAAAAACAAAAAAGAACCATGCGCTATAGGTGATTTGAAGTTATGAATCGCAATACAATATACATAGGGATCCAGACCACTCGGCCACCAGCCAACGTTTCCAGAGACAGGAACATAAAGTTTGTAACTTATAGCCAGTTTACATTTTATTTAGTGTTACAATTTGAAGGAGCTTCGAAGACTGTGTCTTGAATATTGAATAGCGCTCGTACAGGCAACGTGCCCAAAATTTTCATAAATATCTCACCTCTAGCGGCAGCATTCCTTAGACGTTAATCATCCACCAAAGTATTGTCGTGCTGCTGACCGCTGTGCTAGTTTACCCAGCGGATCAGTGCTTCCCGCACCTAAGTTGCACGCTCAACGGCAAACGTTCCGGTTGATTTTAATTCCTTAGTAACTATATTATCTTCGCTGACTTACATTTGCTGCTAGGGTACCAGTCAGCAAAGCGTCGAATATGCGCTCTAGAGGAGCTACTTGGACATAAAACTCGATACAGTCTACAAACTACAAAAACTAACTTGGATTTAGCGGCGATACTATTTACAAACTAACAAACTAAACTCACATTCTTCCAGGCAAAAACCTGTCGTGGATTAGTTTCTACTGATCGAACAAATTGCTCAGCAAACTCGCTGGCGGCCGCCGACAAAACGCTCGACCGACAGATTCTCTCGGAAATTCGGCGAGCCGTACAGTAGCGCAGTAAACAAGCAATCTTGTTTTCATGTCATACGAAACTTCATAGGAAATCGGAGTAGAAGATTTAGAGAGAACATTTATGAATTGACTTGTCCACTGAGTAAAGTCGCGTAAATGCGGCGAGAATGGCGGAAACATGGACAAGAGACTCCAGACTACAATTTGTGCGATATTACCACAATTCTTACTAATAACTCCAATGTCCCTTTAAAGCGTTTGGTGAAAGGGCATGTGCACGCCTACCCCTGAGTATGCGGACTTCATACGCCATGCGTTAGCAAATACTAAAAACAGAGAGAAATTTTTTTCGTGTTTTTCATTGTGCTGGAGAGAGAACGAGGAAAGATAGGGCCGTGCATGCCAATATTTTGCACGTGGTATGGTCCGAACATAATCATTTTGAAACATTTCTCTTCGAGCCACACCTTGAGGAGTGCCGGGGCAACTTGTTTTTTTTTCACATTTATCTTGCTGCTGGGGCGCGTCAGCAGCCTGAAGGGGTGGTGCATTGGAGGAACAAAAGTTTACAGCCTGTAAGAGTGACTAAATTCCCATTTTCTAATGCCCCTGGTTACCTTTTACATTGCCACCAATACTTCATGATCATATCACTGCTGCTAGCGGCGATAGAGCAACAAATAACCACCTTGTCATTCCACAATGTTTCCTGACAAGACATCTTTTGTCCCCACATGGTGCGGGAAGTTTTCTCCCAGGTTTCTTACTTTACGCGATTGGGCTATTTTTCGGTTCTCACCTTCGTTTACTCCCTCCTCGCTTGTGTCAGCTAACTCTGTCTACCACCCACAACCGAAGCTATTTATTTCTATTTTGCGCTAATAACTGCATCGGAACAGATTCCTCTCCTTTATCTCTGCTGCCGCGTAATACCAGTGCTGCTTTAAAGTTGTCTCCTTGGCGCATCTTTTCTATCCCTGACTCTCCTGAAAAACCTCCCGCGGTTTTATTGCGAAGGTTCTCAATGTATCTGTGGAAATACCTTAATAGAATTTTCCGCTACTAAATAAATATCCTCTGCTGCAGCGTATCTTGGCCTATAGAGTACGTAACAAGAGATACGCCTAACATTAACCTATTGCAGCGTTGCCCCTGATCTTGCAGCTGAACTTTCCTCAAAGGCATGTGGTAGTAAAATAATTTCTTGTTGTTGCTACAGGTTTTTCTTCCAAGGAAAGTTTGGCATCCACCTAAATGCAGCCATATGGATACAAAGGAAGTTGTTGATCAATTCGCTCTCGCGCTACAAACGACTAGCCTTCTGGTTAGCTCAGTTGGTGGAGTGGTAGTTCGGGTTAATTAGTGGTCCCGGGTTCAAATCCTGGACCAGGACGAATTTTTCTTCAACTTCGAAGTTTCTGAGAAAGCTGTATAGCTTGTCCTTCTAGCCGTATGGCTGCATTTTAGTCGATGTCAAGGATTCCATTGCACAAACTTACTCCACCTTGGGGATTTCTCCTAAATCTGTTCGATTAACAACTGTCCTTAACTTCATGTTGTTGATCAATTCGTTCTCGCGCTACAAACCACCAGCCTCGTGGTTAGCTCAGTTGGTAGAGTGACTGCTCCGGTTAGGTGGTGATCTGGGGTTCAAATCCTGGACCAGGACGAATTTTTCTTCAACTTCAAAGTTTCTGAGAAAGCTGTATAGCTTTCCTTTGTAGCCGTATGGCTGCATGTAGGCGGATGTCAAACTTTAAATTGCAGAAGTTTACTCCACCTTGGGGATTTCCCCGAAATCTGTTCAATTAACACCTGTGCTTCACTTAGAGTTGTGGATCCGTTCGCTCTCGCGCTGCAAACGACTAGCTTCCTGGTTAGCACAGGATTCTGCTTCCGGCCGCTGTGCAGTGCGGACGGAGGATTGGGAGCTCCGTTCAAGAGGCGGCTTTGGCGGGCCCATCGGCCCGTGGTACCAGGTCTTCGGTTATTGACAAATCTGCAAACCAGGAATAAAAGTAATTCGGCCTCATTTGCCATCCGGGCCATCTGTTATGGAACGGGACGCAGACGCGAGGCCATGGCTGAGCCGGACCGAGTTTATTCCTTCTTTCTCCTCTCTCCTGACAGTAATGATAGTTGCCAGTTAGCCGCCTTTGTCGTCTTCCTCTTCCTTATTAAATCTGCAACATACTCCCACCCCCGACGGTGACACTTGTGGGAAAGTGCAGAACACGTTAGTTTAGTTTTCCTAGATAGGTAGTGCGATGTCAATTTCTTTGTAGACGAGAGGTGGAAGATGCATCCTTCTTTATCCTCCATCTATGCTTCGCGGCATGATGCCTTCTTCTTGCTACCTTCTTGGCTATGACGGGGCACGCTGTTTTGCTCAAACCGGAGTGCCTTACGCAGGAGGCAAAATTAGTCCTCGAGTGAGCATGGATAAATCGCATTCTGGATGCAGACTCAATCTTCTGGTCAGCGGTCCCTTTCCCTTTTTCTGTTCGCTTTCGATGTTCCGTTCTGAGTACTGGCTGAGTTTTTCGCACTTCTGTCTGTATCGTCGTCATTGTCCTGGATTTCCTTGCTTCTAGTACTCCAACGAACGCTTTAGTTTCCCATGCCTGAATCTGCGTGTTCCGAGACTTGCTGCCGAGCCATCCGTTTGGTACCTGCGGTGAACGAGTGAATGCTTTGCTGTAGTTGCACTCGGTACCACTGCTAGGCCATTGATCCATTGTCTCGATCCGACTATTTTCTATGTGCGATGGCTTCTTGGTCTTGGTTCCGAGCGCATCCGAGTCTGGCATGGTATTGTCCTGGCTTCGGCGGGATGCCACGGAGCGAGCTGCATGGCCGAACTCGGTCGTGCTGGTACATCCCGCGGCCTGATTTACCGACGACGTCGGAAGTGTAGGGTCGCTCTGCTGGTCTATCCTTTCTTCCACAGACGACGAAGAACCCACGGTTTCGAAGGCAGCCCTTGTTGCGAAGGGGAGGACTGCGCTTGCCGCGTCCTTTTTCTGGGAGGTGCCACATCTGAGAGGCCCCTGCTTCTTTTGAGGTGGCGACAAAGTCTTCGTCACGGTTCCCGCCTTTCTCAAAGTCTCCTCAGAGATTCGTCCTTTAGCGAAACCTTAGCGCGGCTGACCGTGTCGAGTACTCGTCGGCCTCTTCTAAGTCATTTACGAAGGTGTAAAATTCGAGGAGGTTCTGAATCATCCCGTCAAGCTTTCGAAGTTGATCCTGTTTTTTTTCTACCTCACGGCACAAATCCATGAGCATACTGATATTCGGTGTTGACGATTGCAAGGCACGAACAGTTGTACTGGCTAATTCAGTTATGTCCGCCCGGAGGATGACCCGCGAAATTCGAAGTCTTTCTACGACCTGCCAGTCATCAGAACCAGGGACCGCAGCGAAGCAAGGGTCGGGATGGTCCGATGGGTGGGGCTTATCTCCGGGTTCTAGGCGAGGGGTCTGCGTCCAGCACGCAGCCATGGCAGGCACCGTTCAAGGGTGAGGCATCCGAAATTAGAATATCCGACGTACGTGAGGCAACGCACTACCTTGAAGGCGCTGCGCTGTGAAGTCCGCTGGTCCGCCGTTCCCGGGTTTCACGGCACCAGAAATGTTATGGAACGGGACGCAGACGCGAGGCCATGGCTGAGCCGGACCGAGTTTATTCCTTCTTTCTCCTCTCTCCTGACAGTAATGATAGTTGCCAGTTAGCCGCCTTTGTCGTCTTCCTCTTCCTTACTAAATCTGCAACACCATCTGTTCTGAGCACCAGTTTTCTGCACGCGGACGTGAAAGCCAGGCCATACAAGGTGGAAGATTTCCGCGACCCGCTGCTGCGTCTGAATTTCCTGACAGAGGTTTTTGCCTTGGGCGCATATCAGATGAACCACCTGTGGGCCGTGACATTCAAGGACGCCGAGGCCGCTTCGAAGCTGGTTCCGGCCTCTGAACTTCAAGTGAAGGGGCGGAGGTACCTTATCTTCGATCCACGAAGCCAGGACGTACGCCTAAAGCTGTACTGCATGCTCCTCAACGTCCCAGACGACGAAGTGCGAGGCGCCCAAGTGCGTTACGGGAAGATCACCCTAGTGACCCGCAACCGCTAGCGTGTGCCGGGCTGCACTTCGCAGCGCTCGACGACACGCCTGGTCACCCTACGACTTAAGTCATGCGTCGCCGTAGACGACATCCCACACCAGCTACGCATCGCCGGTGAGAAGGCCCTCGTCATGGTGCCCGGACGGGTACCGCTGTGTTTGCGCTGCCACCAGAGTGGCTACATTCCGCGGGAGTGCCGCGTCCATGGGGCGGGCGTTGCCGCCGCTTCGGCCACAGCGAGAGTGAGTGCGTCCGCACTTACGCCAACGTTGCCGGACCAGGGGATGACGAACACAAGTCCGAGTATCTGATGAACGCCGAAGATGCCGAAGATGCGGAGAGCATTTCGAAGGGCAAGGACGAGGAGTCGGTGAAGGAGGCAACGCCCCCTCAACCTGCAGCCACCGTGGCACCGAGCGGCAAACCAGCCACCGAAGGAGAAACTTCCACCGAATCCCCGTACGTTCATGCCAACCAAATCGTTCATGCCAACCAAAACTATTATCATGGCTGGTGTAAGGGGCCAGGGTAAAGACCAAGAGTTGTTAAAAGATAAATAAGGTGGCTGGTGTGTGGGACCAGGGGTAAAACTATGGTGGTATGAGATGAGCTGTAAGAAGTGAACTTCTTAAAGAAACCTAAACATGCGCTGAACAGGAAACATGTTGCCGTCTCCTACAAAGTATGACGGATGTAATGGCATATGTTGTCTTTAGAGTTCTCTGGAGTGTTTGCGTCGTGTAATGTCAACTGCATTGAATGAGGATGTGTATCACGGATGGGCCCTCCCCCCAGCTTCTACACAGGGGTCTTGGAGATCCCGTGAGCAGGTGCGAGTGCGTCACATGTGTATGGCTTATCCGTAACCTAGCTAAGGCAACTTCAATGTGCCTGCTTTGTGAGTCTGTAGTGTATTTTCCCAAGTGTGGTGTTATTGCGTGTTTGTTGTCTGTCTGTTCGTTCAAGTCTGCTTGCCAAGTTTCACGGAGTTGCTGTCTACTGTGCGGCTTGAGGTCTGTGTAATGTAGTGTTGTTATGTTTATTGTGTTTCGGAGTCCAGCACTAACGGCCATTTCATCCTGCCAGCTAAATTTCCGCCGATGCCAGAGTGGCCTGGCATCCAACACACAGTCACCCCAATGTTTGAAGAACAAGCTATCATAATTGTTTTCAAGACAAGAATAATGACATGGTTTTTCGACGACTTTCCGGATTATAATGCAGGGAGGACGCGGAGCGCAACTGTATAGATGAAGGATTTTGGAATATGATTTTCAACTATGTGACTCACAACCATTAAGGTGCCGTATGCTTCTGCCGTAAAAAATAGTTGTCCTTACATTCACGGTTCTACCTGCTCCAAAATTGGGTCATACGCAGCACAAGACACCGCAGTGAACGTTTTAGAAGCAGCACTGAAAAACTCTGCAGCCATGTATTTATCCTGCAGATACATGAAATGCCGCAAAATCCCAGTTCTTGGTGTTCTGTTCTTATTGTATTGTAGGAAAGACAAGTCGCGTGATACAGGACGAAGATGCCATGGTGCTACAAGGTCAATGTGAGGTGATTTCAATGTATCTAAGAAGGAGACCTCATAAATAGTCACATCAACCCTTACGCTCTGCGAGAAGGGAACAGAAATTGATGGGCGGTTTAAAAAGATTTGAGTTGCAGATGTATAATAAAAAAACCCGCTTAAAGGGATGGTTATTCACTGCTGAGATTTTAGAGCCATATAACAAGTCAACATGGGTTCGCTGGTGCGATAAGCACCATTTGTCACACTCTGCGTAGACTCTGTACAGTACTCGTACGGAATGCGCCACAAGAGAGGCGAAGCCCTAAGTGAAGCACTGGGTCGAGCATTTTAAGTGCTCTTTTCGTCGCTGACCCATACACAACACTCCCATAGTCCAATCGATACCCCCCTAGGCTTGTTAAATTACGTAAGAGGAGTTGCATGTCCGTTCTATAGGTCTATTGTGACCAGATTTTAAGAATGTTTAGAGCCTCTAAACATTTAGGTTTTAATATTTAATGTGAGGGATGAACGTACGTGTTCATCTAACAACACACGTAAAGCGTGTGTTCCTTCCTCACAGAAATCGAAACGCCATTAAGGGTAACGTCTGGGTCCGGATGAATCCCACGTTTACTGGAGAAGACAACACAAGTGTTTTTTTCTGGGTTAAGTTTAAAACCATTATTGTCTGCCCAGCTGGCACATTTTTTGACACAAAGCTGGACTTGACGCTCACAGATGGACATATTGCATGATTTAAAAGATACCTGAACGTCTTCTGCATACATTGAATAAAAAATGATAAGTTGCAACGCCTTCCCAAGAGAGTTCATCTTAACTATGAACAGAGTGCAGGTTAGAACTTCAGCTTGCGGAACGCCGTTTTCTTGCATATGAACCCTTCAGAGTGCGCTACCTACTCTCGCGCGAAATGTTCTTTCGGGCGAATAAATAGCAAGAGTGTTCATCATGTTTCCTGAGACACCAAATGACTTCAGGTCACTGAGGATCCCATAGCACCAGGTGGTGTCATAGGCCTTCTCAAGGTCAAAAAACACCGTTATGCAAGACTGTTTATGAATAAAACCATCCTTAATGTAAGACTCGAGCGCGACCAGTTGATTGTTAGTGGATCACCCTGCCTTGAAGCCTGCCTGGCAGCTCTCGAGAAGACCACTGTACTCAAGAAAGTACACGAGCCTCCTGTTTATCATCTTCTCGAGAAGCTTGCACAGGGAGCTTGTCAAAGCACTGGGCCGATAACTGGCGGAAGAGAAAGGGTCCTTTCCTTCTTTAAGGAAAGCAATACTATGGCCTCCCTCCAAGATTTTGGAATCTGCCCCGAACGCCATATGTTGTTGTATAGGCGTAGGAGTGTTTCAAAAGTTTGTGTGTAGGTGTTGTATCATGGTGTATGTAATCTTGTCCGCCGCGCCTGGAGCTGAAGGTTTACATGTGTTCAGGGCTGCCTTCAGCTCATGAATTGAAAACGGTGATTTGTAGGAAGTGTGCGACTCGTTGCTATCACGCAGGTACTTCATTTCCGCAGTCTTTTTGTGTTGCATAAAAGTGTTTGTGTAGTGTGCTGAACTGGACACGTGTTCAAACTGTTGTGCAAGAGTTAGCCTCGTCTTCGAGTGTGTCCCCTGTTGTGCTAACCAGGGGCAGGCTATGTGTTTGTTGTCCTTTGAGCTTACGTATATGTGTCCAGACTTTGTGTGTGTCCGTGTATGAATTATGGATGTCAAGAGGGTGTGCCAACTCTCTCGTTTTGCCTCACAAGAGGATACCCCACGCCTTGTTCTGGGCCTCTCGGGCCCCCCTACAGTCCTCATTCTAGCACGGCCTCCGCTTTTTGCACGGGACACCAGAGGCGTGGGGAATGGACTTTTCGGCGGCGTCGAGAACTGCCGAACCAATGGCCAAGTCAAGGTGTGAATTAGCGTTCTGTCCTATATTATAGTATGTAGGCAGTATCTTATTGAATAGGCATCTTCCTGGAGATATTAGAATTTTTTTCAAAGGCGACCTCGTGCATTCGTAAAATTAGAGCCAAAGAGTGCATTAGTTGCTTTGAGGTCGCCTAACAGAAGGAAAGGTTCTGGTAGCTGATATACCAGGCCCTCGAAGTCTGAACCGGAGAGCTCGAAGTCAGGAATAATGTACCCAGAGAATAGTGTTATAAGACCATTAAAGATAATGGTTCGAATGACCACAGCTTCTAGGATGGTTTGTAGTTCTATATGTAATTCTATATGCTACATTTTGAACGCAATCTACGAACTTTGTTGTGTAGTAGCATATGCAGTATATAGAATGTAGTATGTAGACTTCCTTTGTCCTGCGGCGCGAGGTACATGGGACAGACGGGCAGATGCCTCAATGAGCGTCTTCGCGAGCATGTCAATAATGTTCGCAATGAAAAGGAAGGTTTTTGGCGCAGCATGTCAGCACGTGTAGGGCTTGCACTGCGCAGTGCCCTGACACCACGCTAGTCGAGATAATTAAGGACAAGCAAGCGCGCTTAATCCATGAGATGCTTCGCATCTAAAGCGTTCAAATTTTGCTATGCACGCCTTCAGAAGGACGCAATCAACGGAAGAATTTTGAACACATTGATCCCTTCTTTAACTCCAGGTAGTACTCACCTCATACAATCAAACGGAACTAAGACAATCTCCAATTATGTTCAGTTACGGTGGTTTTAGCCGGCGGCAGCCAAACGCGCAACGACGACTCTGTGATTCCTTAAAAAGTGGGAGGGGATTCACCATGTGTTTTGAGAAGAAATAGTTTTGCTCAAATTTGGCCGTAATATTGGTATAATTATAAGCGGGACAAAGTAGTCTTTTGAACGATTGAGTCGGTCTTGTGTGTTGTCCTCATTGCACCTTTACGTTCCTTCTAGGTATGTGCCTAAGGCAACCGTGTGATCAAAGATAAAGGACGCAGATAGCCAATTTAATGATGATAACGGCTGTTTTCCAATACTGTTCCCAGTTAATGAGGATGACAGCACAACCGAGGCAGTCGCACACTAATGGTTTGGCATTTACTACATTATAAAAAGTGTTCGTGTGTTGCCCAAGGCATTGTTTTTACTTCTCTGCCTTTGGCCCCACATTCTACCTTTGACTTCTTGATCTCTTAAGTCGGCGACGAAGTGTGAGGTTGCGTCACTTAGCATGGGATTTTGGTGCTCGTTCGATTCTCTAAAAGAGGCGTATTTAGAGAATGGAACTTGAGCGCGGAACTTATGAGCCAAAATATCAAACCGGAAAAATGTTTGCAGTGAGATAGGTGATCAAAGTGGTTATGAAATGCATTTTGATGTTCCTTGACTCAGATTAGCCCTATATTGTTTGAATCAGTTGACGCAGTTTTACACGATGCAGTGTGTGACTGTTACTCGGTCAGCGCGCCGAGCCCGTCGTGTAATGGGAGGCGTGGTCCCCACCACCTGTCATTTTGATGTGACATTTTCTTAATAGGAGTCACATTCCGATGTCGGTATCAACGATGACTCTACTTTCCAACTAATAGGACTATCATCTTTAATCTTTATTTACTGCTCCCTTGCGCCAACCCGTTGCTTTATCTTTTCTTCTCCGTTACAAAGTTCTGGGCGTGGGCGCAAGGCAACCAGAGCTGAATGTGTTCATCTCGCAGTTACGCTAGAACCGCACACCCTTGCTCCATCCGTCACTGAAGTTTCTGAGACACTATTGAGACTGCGTGGTGCATCTTGAGGAGAAAAGAATATACTGCTCCCTTGCGCCAACCCGTTGCTTTATCTTTTCTTCTCCGTTACAAAGTTCTGGGCGTGGGCGCAAGGCAACCAGAGCTGAATGTGTTCATCTCGCAGTTACGCTAGAACCGCACACCCTTGCTCCATCCGTCACTGAAGTTTCTGAAACACTATTGAGACTGCGTGGTGCATCTTGAGGAAAAAAGAATATACCGCTAGGTCATTAGAAATTGAAATCGTCTATCATTAGCCGCAGGAGACTAGAATTATCTGGGCACTGAAGCCGACAGAAGCCCACAGAAAAAAATACGGCTTCAAACCGGCTGCAGCCACATCTAAGATCGGCTGCTCTCCCGCACCGAAATATACGTGGAAGACACAGCCTTGTCCATGTTTCCTCTCACACATGGAAATGATTCTGGTCCTTATTCCATTTGGGGAGACGTCAGTGTCTGTAGCGTCGTCCTTGCCTTCAGGGGAATCTTTTGCGCGTACTGCGCACGCCGTAGTCAGCCGCAGTGATTACGCAAAAAAAAGCACAGCGTAAAGACGTGA
>NW_027526266.1:15100903-15176478 GCF_048455015.1 Haemaphysalis longicornis | reverse complement strand
CCACTCCATAACAGATAAATTATTGGAGATGTGCATGATGCGTTGAAGGTAAGGAATATCGAACGCATTCGAGCTAAGAAATACGGACCATACGGCAGGGACGTTTCAGTCATGTTTTTTTAGCATATTCGGGATACTCGAATTTTATTTTTTTTTCAGCTCTTATTGTGCGGCTGATGGGGTTCCTTAATTCTTCCTTCAGCGTGCTCAGTTCTCAGCTTACTCGCTGAAAGGCCAGTTCACGCTTCTTTCCGTTCAACCGGAAGCAAAAAAAAAAAATTCACCGGAACGTTTTCTTGGAAAATCAGCTTGAATCCGAAAAAAATTTTCTATTTCACTGGAACTGCAGCAATTCTGGTTACGTTTTGGAAGTGAATTTTAGAGGCAAAGATAATTGGCGAAACATGCGCTGGATTAAATATTCTATATTTTCAAGTGCGGAAAAAGAAATCCGCATAATTAGTCTTTTCCGTATGACAATTCATTGCGGGGTTTAACGCGCTGAAGCTGCACCGACTCCATTAGGGGCGTTAGTAGAGTACTCATGAGTTGTTATGGCTACCTGGGGGCATTCACCATTCGTCGAAACCTCGGCACACCGCCGTTTCTGGTTTTAGCCTCTATTAGAAAAGCAGCCCCCGCTTTACAGGCGGTGGCTGCTTACAGGCCTTACAGGCCCAGCAGGGAATTGGGTAAGGGGGGCAAAAGGGAAGATAATCAAAAAATAACAAGAGAAGTTATACAAAAACTAGATGTATAATACAGCAAGAAGTCAGTGAAACAAGAGAAGAAGAACTTGATAACAGCGACCAAGAGTGGCAAGAAAATACGTACAAGCAATAATAACATCTAGTGTGGTAGCCGCAACCGCAAAAAAACGTAAGAAATAAAAAGGAAAACATCATGGTGCTAACAGAAAGGACCGCCTGCGTTCTTGTTTGGTGATTTTACATGAACAAATGCTTGTGCAGGTGATTGCGGAATGTTTCTGGTTTAGTCAGCGATACGATATTATCAGGCACATCGTTCAACAACCGGATAGCACGTGGGAGGGCAGATGAATTGAAAGAGTTTGTGGTGCCGTAGATTCTGGTGAAGCTGCGTTGATTAAATAATCTGCGTGATGTGGAAAGAGGGCTTACAGTGGGTAATGGGGAGGGTCTGGCACGATTAATGTATTTGTGAAACTTGCATAGAAGCCCGATTTGCCGTGGGATATGCAATGGTTCTAGTGAAAGGTTATGTTTTATTTTTGTTATGCTTGAACTGAAGTCATATGATTTCGATATAAACCGAGCTGCGCGATTTTGTACGGCTTCTATTTAATCAAAAAATTCCCCGCATTTCCCCGAGGGGAAGAATGTGAAAGTGCGAATGCACGACTTGAATTTGCGCGGTTCGGTAATGTTCGCGAAAGAGAGATCACACACACACACACAACTACAAAGAAAGAAAGATGCATTTATTCACAGACACCTATTTGTGTTGTCGTTGTACTTGATTGCTAGAGCGGATCTCAGCTTTGAAATTTCGTGTCAGTACTCCTTTAAGCGGGTGCATTAGCCCTTCTCACGCCCGATTCTTGGCCAATCCCCCACGTGGGTATGTGCCATGTCAGCGGCCAGGCAGCGCGCGCCAATCTCCCCCGTTGCCAAGGAAGACGAGGAGATTCCTGCCCAATCCCCCACGTGGGTATGTGCCATGTCACCGGCCAGGCTGCGCGCGCCCATCTCCACGTGCGCGGACATCGCCGGTGGACGCAGGTTCAGGGTCGCTTAAGAAGTGCATAGCACTTAATAAAAATTTTGATAGGGGGACCAAACTGAAGACGTAAGCTCTAGTTGTGGTAATACAAATGCTTTATAGGCTAGTTGACGAATGTTAGATGGAGAAGCATGCAAATTTCGACGCAAGTATCCTAATGATCGTGAGGCTTTAGCACATATTGCGTTAATGTGGGTGGACCACGAAAGATTTGCCGTTAGCAGCACACCTAGGTATTTATATGTTATTGCCCCAGAAACTGAATGGTTGTTCAGGAAATACGAAAAGTTAGAGTTAGTGTGCTTTCGGCTAAAGGATATTTTCTGGCATTTAGTTAAGTTTAAAGACATTTGCAATGTGTTGCACCAATCGCAGATACGGTTGAGGTCTTTTTGAAGGGTCACGGGGTCAGTGGGGTCATTTATGTTTCGATAAATTAAGCAGTCGTCAGCGAAATTGCGGATGCAGAATGTGACGCGTGAAGGCAAATCATTAATAAATATTTGAAGAATAGGGGACCGAGAACGCTGCCTTGAGGCACACCCGAAGTGACTGGAGACAGCGGCGAGGTATAATCATCTACTACCGTGAGCTGTTCACGCATAAAAAGAAATTTACAACGCCAAGATAATGTTAAAGAATCTAGTCGAAGGGCGGACAATTTAAAGATTAAACGGAAGTGGGCGACATGGTCAAAAGCTTTAGAAAAACCCAGAAAAATACAGTCAATTTGCAAGTTATTGTCCATGTTATAGTGCAAGTCAGTGGTAAATTCAAATAACTGCTTGTCACAAGAAAAACCTGTTCTGAAGCTATGCAGGTTATCAAAGAAAAAGTTATTGGTTTCGAGGTGAAAGGAAATGTTAGAAGCGATAATATGTTCTAGCAATTTGCAACATATGCACATTAGTGAAATAGGACGGTAGTTGTCGGGTGAATTTTTATTCCCAGATTTATGTATTGGCACAATATTAGCCGTTTTCCAGTCACCCGGCAACTGTCCGGATGATAAGGACTGCAAGAAGATGTGGTACAAAATCTTACTTGAAATAGACTTGGTATTTCTTAGTATTTTGGAATTAATATTATCAAATCCTGCGGAGGTAGATAGTTTAATGTTATTTATAAGACATTCAATTCCTTCGGCAGTTATGACAATCGGTTGCATGTATGGACAGTCTAGGTCATCAAAACAAGGAACGCTGAAATAATCTTCCTCAGTGATTGCTGACGAAAACAATGTGTTAAATACGATGGGACAGTCACTTTCAGGAATGGGAATGTGCTCATCATCGTGTAATACTATCATTGTTAGTATAGCGCGGGGGGGATATTTCATGCGAAACTTTTCTGAGGTTAGTTTTTAGGATAGAAGGTAGGTCATTTGAGAAGTATATATTTTTAGCACTATATATGGCCAACGAGTAATTTGCAGACACTCTTTGTACTTCTGCCAGGCCTGCTTAGTACGCGAGCTGCTGGCGCTTTTGTATAAGTGTTTCTTCTTGTTTCTTTTTGCATAAAGAGACCTATTGAACCATGGGTTAGCTCTATCATTTGTGATAGATATGAGTGGCACGTATTTTTTAACCAAAGTAGATATTTTATTTTGAAAAAGTGATCAGTTAGTATCAACCGAGCGGCTTTCAAAGGAGGCATTAGTTCTGTAGTATAGAATATCTCCAGCTCTTTGTTCATTTCATTGTAGTTCGCCTTGTTATAGTCGTAAATTTTTTCTACATTGAAGCCAGGAGGCGGTAATGGCAATTTAGGTGTTATAATGAGCATATTATGATCACTGAAACCATCTCTGTTCAAGACAGAGTAAACGCTTTCAGGAGCACTTTTTATGCTAACTCTAAAATGTGGGATCCTCGGGTGGGTTCATTACCTACTTGGAAGAGATTGAAATCTAAAGCAACATTGTTTAGTTCTAAGGAATCGCGACAGGACGATGATAGACGAACCCAGTCAATGTGCAGAAAACTGAAATCACCAAAGAGATATATTTCGTGTCAGCTCATAACTGGGTAGCCGTAGCCACACTCGTGCGCAAGTCATTCAGAAAGGAAAACAGAGAATTAGGAGGGCGGTAGCAAACACCTATGGGAAATGAGGGGCTAGGTGAAATAAGACAGAAAATAAGGGTTGGCAGTCAAGAAAACCTCGGAAAGCAAAGTGCAGCTTGTGGTGGGTCACAGAAACAGATGAATTTTTTGAGTCAGAAAGAATGTGGTGAAAAAATGCCCGCAAGATGGGATCCGAATCCACGACCTCCAGAATACCGGTTTGGTGCGATAACCACTACGCTACCGGCGGCGCTGTTCTGGACCGGTATTCTGGAGGTCGTGAGTTCGGATCCCACCCGGCGGGCATTTTTTCACCACTTTCTTTCTGACTCAAAAAATTCTTCATCTGATTCTGTGACCCACCTCAACCTCCCCTTTGCTTTCCGAGGTTTTCTTGACAGCCAACCCTTATTTTCTGGCCTATTTCACCGAGCCCCTCATTTCCCATTTTCTGATTAATAATAAACATGTATATATATATATATATATATATATATATATATATATATATATATATATATATATATATATATATATATTGCTTTCGATTTGCAACGGGCCAGAAGAAACGGTCATGTCAAAGACAAGAACAGCATCGCGGTTAACATGTTCATTATTAATTAGTCCAACAGTTTTGGAAGTGGAACTTCCTTCTTCAGGGACAATCCCACAATTAATACAGAACCCTTATGTACGCTGCATGCGAGGGAGTCTCTCTTCCTCTCCCTCTTCAAGGAGGGGAATACGCCAGAGAACGTAACAAATCCTGTAACAACACGGCACTTGCGGGGCTTGGTGCTGAGTGGTAGAAGGTAAAAACTAAGTTAAAAAAGAAAAAAGGAAAGGCGGTGGTTTTGGTAAGAAAACGGCACGGGTGGGGGAAGGGAGCGGGAGCAAAGTTTTCTATCCGCTTGCTGCGGCTGGGATGAAACAGAAATGAAAAACAAAATACAGACAACCCATGTGCACAGATGGGAAGAGCGGGGCGGTGGTGTAGTAACTAAGCACGTGATCTTGGCCGGGCATTAGTTTCGTGGGTTAACCCAGGACAGACGATTAAACGGAGAGGATTGCTTTTACAAAGAAAGCGGTGATAATTCTACTTTGTTTGTCCTTTGTTTGTTTGTTCGCCCTACTTTGCACTCAACCGGTAGCAAATAAAAATACTTTGTCCCGAAACTTTGTTTACAGCGTTCAGGAAACGGCCGATGAGTGACGGAGCACTTCCACTCGCAAGTGGGTCGATAGTTTTATAGAAAAATGTAGTTGGAGCCGAGCGCTCTTGCCGTAATATAATAGGAGTGATTACATGGAGCTTTGAATTACTTCCTGTTATTAGAAACAAAAGCGAGTGCACTAAGCTATTATTGCACAATTAATACGTCGAGGGGGGCAGCGCTGATTGAAAGGTGCTTTGCTGCCCGCGCACACTGGCCACTGTGTGATTTCATTCGTTTTCGATCATTAGTGCCAATTTAAATAGGCAACGCAGTGCAGCAGTAACCAGAGTTGCTTTTCGTATGTATAAGTGGTATTGAGCAGTACGCGGTAGTTTTTGTAAGTGATGGGGAAGTAGAACCGACGCACAGCGAATCGCAAGTACGTGAGAGGCGAGGTCAAGTCAGTCGCTGTCTCGCGTCCTCGAACTGCTTTGATTTGTGCTATTCAGCTTCTTTATGTCCCGGCTTGTGTTCGCATAAATCAGGCCACCTTGTTTTCTCACGGGCTTTTTTACGACAAATCTACTCCGTGGAAAGTTGGCTTGTTGAATACCTAAATGATTGTTCTTTGTATGAATCGGCAATGTTATCTCCATTTCGTAAGAAGCTCGTCATTTTCAGTGCGAGCGAAATTCATGCGGCTTCACACATTGCGGAGCGTTTTAAAGCTCATTTCTGGGCGCGTACATCTCCAGGTGGTCAGCTCATTGCAGGAGTACACCCCGCAATCATATTGTTTAGTTAACGAATGAAAAACGGTAGACACGGTTCCCATAGTTTCTGTTTGTTAAAACACGGACGCCGCTACACCAGCGAAAAAGGATACCCCAAAAAATTTAAACACTAATAATGAGGACCAAAATTCCCACAATTTTGTTTTTCCAAATAAATACATAGGTGGGCCTTGAGCGCCCGGTTTAGGTACTCCGGTAGATATATATCGACTGATACGTGCAAGAAGGTATTGAACAAGAACCCTGTATTACGGCGTTTATTTCGCACCTGGTGATACTTTCCGGTGGTCTGGGTTGCTGCATTAACGCTTAATTTCAACCTGCCCATTTTATTTTCAATGCCGTAGGTCACGTGTATGTTCGTGTGGGTGTGCGTGTGTGTGCGTGCGTGCATCCGTGTGTGTGCGTGTGTGCGTGTGTGTGCGTGCGTGAGCGAGCGTACACCTGCCGCTGCGTGTGTGCGTGTGTGTGTGCGGTTACGTGCGTGCGTGAGTGTGTGTGTGCAGTGTGTGTGCATGAGTGCGTGCGTGAGTGTATGTGTGTAGGGGCGTGCCCGGGCGAGTGTTGGTATGGGTGTGGGTGTGTGTGCGTGCGTGCGTGTGTGTGTGTGCCTGCGTGCGTGCGCACGTGTATGTGTATTTTGTGTGTGTGCGTGCGTGTATGTGTGTGCGTGCGCCTCCGTGCGTGCGTATATGTGCGCCCGTTTGTGTGTGGGTGTGCGTGCGGATGCTCGTGCGCGTGCGCGTGAACGTGTGTGAGTGCGGTCGTGCGTGCGTGCACGTGTGTTTCCGTGTGCGTGAGTGTGTGTGCGCGTGCTCCCGTGTGTGTGTGTGCGTGTGTGCGTGTGTGCGCGCGCGTGAAGGCGCATGTGTACATGTGGGTGTGCGTGTGTGTGCATAAGTGTGTGCAAGCATGTGCATGTGCGTGTGCGTGTGCGTGCGTGTGTGCGTGCGTGCTTGCGAGCGTATGTGCATGCATTTGTGTGTTTGTGGGTGCGTGCGGGTGTCTGCAGGCGTGTGTGTGTGCTTGCCTGTGTGCGTGTGTGTATGCGTGTACGTGGGGTGTGCGTGCGTGCGTGCGTGCATATGCGTGTGTGTGCGTGTGTGCGGGCGCGGGCGTGTGTGTGTGAGTGCGTGCAGGCCTCTGCACGCGTGTTTGTGTGCGTGCGTGTGTGTGTGCTTGTGTGCGTGCGCGCGTGTGTGTGCATGCATCAATGCATCAGTACGTGTATGTGTGCGTGTGTGTGTGCGGGTGTGTGTATATGTGAATGTACGCGCGTGCGCGTGCTCATGTGCATGTGTATGCGTGCGGGCGTGTGCGTGTGTGTGCGTGAGGGCGTGGGTGTCTGTGTTTGCATACGTGCGTATTGCGTATGTGTGTGCGCGTGCGCGTGCGCGTGTGTGTGTCTGCGCTGTGCGTATGCGAGTGTGCGTGTTTGCGGTGTGTGTGGGGGTGTGTGTGTGCGTCCGTTTGCGTAGGCGTGCGCGTACGCGTGCGCGGGCGTGCGTGCGGGTTTGGGCATACGTGTCCGCGTTCGTGTGCGTGTGTGCGCGTGTGCATGTACGTGTACGCGTGCGCGTGTGTCCGCGTGTGCGTGCGTGTGTGTGTGTGTGTGTCTGCGTGTGCTTGTGCGTGTGTGCGTGCGTGCGTGCGTGCGTGTGTGTGCGCGCGTGCGTGAGTGCGTGCCTGTGAGCTTTCTGGTGCATGTGCATGTATGTATGTATGTATGTACTATTATGAGCAATATGAAAGGGAACACAGGAACGCGTGGAAAACACCCTCAGACCCAGCTATCAGTTATACGCAGCGGGCGTCGTCAGAAACAAAGTGGAAAGGGGACGATGTTCTAACAACTGTTCCCATTCCCGCCGTGCGTCTTATCGGCTGTCGGACGATACCATATTATCGGCGAAATGGCGTAAACTGCTGCTTTGTAGAAATTCCAGCGTGGTGGGAGTGCCAACAGTTAGTGGAACAGCTCCCTCCTTTCCCCCTTTGTTTTTCACAGCGCCATCCACGTATCGCTCCGAGTCTGTTTCGAGGCTGTTTGCCACGCGTTCCTGTGTTCCCTTTCATATTGCTCATAATAGTACGTATGTGTGTGAGCGCGGGCGTGTGTCTTTGTGTGCGTCCGTGCTTGCTGCGCGTGAGTGCGCCTGTGTGTGCGTGAGTGCGTGCGTGTATGTGTGTGTGCGATTTGCGCGTGCGTGCGTGTGTTTTTGCGAGCGTGCGAATGTGTGTGTGCTCGTGTGCGTGTTCATGTGTGCGTGCGTGCTTGCATGCCTGAGTACGTGTGTAAGCATGTGTGTGTATGTGCTTGCGTGCGTGAGTACGTTTGTGTATGCGTGTGTTTGTGTGCGTGCGTGCATGCGTTAGTGCGTGTGCGTGTCTGTGCTTGGTTGTATGCGTGTCCGCGCGTGCCCATGCCCGCGTGGGTCTGCATGTGTGCGTGCGTGGGTGTGCGCGTGTGTGTGCGCATGCGCCTGCTAGTGTGCCTGTGTGGGCGTGTGCGTGAGGTTATGATGATGATGGTTGGTGTTTAATGGCGCAAGGCCAACGAGGGCAAAGAGCGCCAGAGAAGTTATTTAAAGAAAAGAAGTGATTACCACAAAATGTAAGCATGAAACGTGTAAACCGGACAGTATGATCAATAAAGATAATGGTGATGGCTGGTGTATAGGGCCAGATTTGAATATGCATGATAGGAAATGAGGTTTAAAAACTTAACGTCTGCCAAATACTTAAACACGTGTTTCACCGAAACCATGGCATCGTCACCTAGAAACAACGATGGTTGTAGGGGAATATGTTCTCTGTAGAATTCTCTGACGTGTTTGTGTCGTGTTGTGTCAAGTGCATTGCATTGAATGAGTATGTGGACTACGGATAGGCCCTCCCCACACCTACTATACAGGGGTCATGGATATCCCGTGAGCAGGTGCGAGTGCGTTACATGTGTATGGCCTATCCGCAATCTAGCTAAAGTACCTTCAAGAGAACAGAAATTTATGGGTGGTTTATGGGCGGTTTAACACAAGAGAACAGAAATTTATGGGCGGTTTAAAAAGAGTATAGTTGTGGACGTATTATTAAAAACCGGTTTAAAGGGATGGTTATTTATTGATGAGATTTTGGAGGCATATAGAAGATCAACATAAATTCGCTGGTACGCTAAGCACCATTTGTCGCACTCAGCATAAAGGCTGTGGACAGGACTGCTACGAAATGCACCACAAGACAGGCGAAGCTCCAAGTGAAGCACTGGGTCGAGTATTTTAAGTGCTGTTTTTGTGGCTGACCCATGCACAACACTTCCGTAGTCCAACCATGACCCCACCAACGCGGCATAAAGTCGGAGCAAAAGTTGTTTGTCTGCGCCATATGATTTATTTATTTTATTTATTTATTTCCAATACTGTTATCCCTTGCGGGCTGTTACAGAGGTGGGAGGAAAATAATTTTCCACAAGCATGTAACACCAGTTCCGCTATAGACAAGCAACGCATTCAGAGAACACACAATGACAGCTTACGCTCAAATGATTCAGTCGTGGGTGTGTCAATAAATACATCTGCATCAAGGTTGTTCCACTCAACTATAGTTTTTACAAGAAAAGAAAATTTGAAGACATCAACGCGTGGCACATACGGCATCACAGCATGAGAGTGACATGTTCGTGGCGACACTCGCCCTGGGGGGTACCAGTATAGCCTGGAATCCAAGTTTAATTTATTATTATACAGTTGGTACAAGAATTTCAGCCTAGCTATTTTTCTGCGCGCTGACAGTTCGGGCAAACCGCCACGAGATAATAGTGCAGATACAGACTGCGTTCTTCGGTACGCACCGAAGATAAACCTTGCGGCTAGCCTTTGAATCCGTTCCAATTTTTTTATCAAACCCACTTTGTGCGGATCCCACACTATACTAGCGTAGTCCAGTGTCGGCCGTATAGTTGATTGGTACGCCTTGAGCTTGACCTCAGGTGTAGCATCTTTTAACTTTTGCCTTAACAGACCGAGTTTGCGTTGAGCTGATCCGCAGATGTAATCAATGTGCTCGTTCCAGTTCAAATTGTTCGTTATTGTGACCCCGAGATAGTTAAGCTTACTGGCATGCTGAAGTGGAATATTATTTATTGTGTAAGTTAAACGCAACGGGGTTTTCTTGCTAGATACAGTCATGTAAGCCGATTTATCGAAATTCGTTTTCATGTCCCATGTAACACACAAGTCGTAAATTTTTTGAAGGCTTTCGTTTAACAGCACTTGATCTTGAACATTCTTGACGCGACAATAAATGAGGCAATCATCAGCAAACAGACGTAGTTCAATCTTAAAATGAATGTCATTAGCAATGTCATTAACCTATAAAAGAAACACAATTGTTCCTAAAACCGACCCTTGCGGCACACGCGACAACACCGGCAAAAAAGATGATCGTTCACCAGCTATTTGGACATACTGTTTTCTATTGGTAAGGTACGCATGAATCCAGTTCACGATTTGCTTGTTAACTTCAAGTTTATATAATTTCTCAATAAGTTTAGTGTGGCACACCCGATCAAAAGCCTTTGAAAAATCAATGGCTATTACATCGATTTGCTCCTTGTTGTTCATTGCAAGGCCGAACGCATGGGACACTTCAAAAAGCTGCATAACTGTCGACAAGCGTCGGCGAAAATCATGCTGTTTTCCGTAGAATAAGTTGTTAGTTTCAATGTATTCAACTAGATGTTTCGATATTATAAGCTCTAACATTTTACACGCTGCGCATGTAATGTAAATTGGTCTATAATTTTCCGGCAATAACTTATTGTCCGCTTTGAAAACAGGTACAATGCGAGAAAGGAGCCAGTCTTCGGGTACAGCTCCAGTACGCAATGACACCGCAAAAATTCTCAACAAGAAATGGGATATCCATTCGCAATAGCGCCTGAGGAACTGATTGGGTATTTCATCGGGACCACAAGATTTTTTGGTATCCCGTTTCAGCAACAACGCTACAATGCCGTCTCGGGAAATGTCGATATCGTTAGTATCTCCACACACTGACAAAGCATCAGTCGTATCTGAGGGGCGCCTATTACTGCTAGGTGAAAATACCGAAATAAACATACTGTTAAAAGCATCAGCGATCAAATCTGGCCTACTAAAGACGCTTCCGTTTACCTTGATTTCATTAATGTCGCGCTTAGAATCCGATAAGTACGTCTAGAATTTTTGAGGCGAGTTTTGCACATAATTCACAAGCGTTGTCGAAAAAAAGGTCGTCTTTGCACTGTTTAGTTTCTTTCTGAGTTGCGTGCTGAGAGTAGCTATTTCTTCACTTCTCCTTGGCATCCTTTTACGCGCACAATTCAGTCGTCGCTTCAAGTGAATGATGTCCCTAGTTACCCATGGGCTGCGTCTTCCGATGCGTTTGGCCTTCTTAGGCACATATTTTTCTAAACAGGCGCGTACAACTGACACAAAGTATTTCCGAAGACTATTTATATCATCTTCGACAGGGATATTATCAAGAGCGCATTCTAAGTAGTCGGTAACTGACATGTCGTCAGCACGATTAAAATTATACACATGTACAGAGGGATTTCTTTCTAGTTGTATATTACGCATAGTTAAAGTTGCTACAACTGTTATATGATCTGATATACCATCCTGTATGTCGATATTACAAATGAAGGTTCCGTCTGTCAAGAAAGGCAAATCCAGCGTAAATTTATTTTGTCCCTGTGTCCTGCTTGGTTCTTTGACCACCTGAACAAGGTTATGCTTAAGCATGATCTCTAACATTGTATCAGCGCTAGGCTTTTCAACTGATCCCGTAATTCCCGCATTCCAATCGACACCAGGTAAATTAAAGTCCTTTGCTAAAATAACTCTACTTCTGGCATTCCTTATAGTATTTAAGTGCTGGTCAAGAGTATACAAAAACTCAACTGGGCTTCCGGGGGTTCTATAGATAACGCCCACCATCAAAATGGTGGTATCAAGAAACAGTTTGCACAAAACACTTTCATGCCCGTTTATGGATGACACAGTTTCATATCTGAGTGGCTTCTTCACTAATAGTGCTACGCCACCACCTCGTGTTGCTCTATCTTTGCGGATCACACTGTAATTGCCTGGGAATACTTCCTCGTCCCTAACGTCACTGTGCAACCACGTTTCTGTTATGGCAATTAGCTCCGCGTCGTGGAGCAATGACAAGTATTTAAGTTGTTGAAGTTGTTCTACCTAATTCACAATGCTTCGGGCATTTATGTTAAGTAATCTTATCTGTGGCTGCCTTGCGCGTCAGTCAACTTTTTCGGAAGCAAGTGGCCGCTCGTTGCGCAGTCTCACGCACACGTTCTGCTCAAAATGCCATGTATAAGCAATACTATTGATAAAAAGCTTATCGTGAACAAGGTTGACCTTTGCACTGGCGCCTTTCTCAGTCTGCGCCGATTTCCAAAGTAACCTTTTTTCAACTGTTTCCGGCAAGTAGTCATCAGAAACACTGATTTTTGTTCCTTTGAGTTTTTTGCAGTTCTTGAAGATTGCCACCTTTTCATTGAAATTTTACAATTTTAGTATAACAGGCCTATCACGCGACTGTTTCTTTTGACCAAGCCTATGTATTATTTCAACTGACGAGAACATATGACGCCAAGTTTGTCAGAAAAGATATTTTTTACAACCTTCTGCTCGATGTCCTCATGCCTTTCGTTTTCACTCTCGGGGACACCAAATACAATAATATTATTCCGCCGTGCCCGGTCTTCCAAATCAATTAGTCACTGCTGTTGATGCTGAACTGTTCGTTTAACGTCTTCAACTCTTCTTTCTAAAATTTCCACCCGAGCAGATTGATTCATAATTTTAGTGAGGCTTTCTTCCAAATTGGCGAGCCTGTTGTCCATTTGATTTTGCTTGTCCAAAATTTGTTCCAGCAATTCTTCCACAGTTGGACCAGGATTCGTTTCTACGTCCCCAGAAAGCAAGACCTTCAGGTCCAACCACCACATGCTCAAAATCTCAAGACACTTCACAGGGAGCGGCAGCTCCAGCAGAGAAAGGCAATTTGACCGCAATCGTGATACGGGAGAGTAATAACCAACCTGCAAAGCTAGCCATGCGTGGCCATGCCACATTGCCGCTGTCGTGCTGCCGCTCCCACTGAAGGTAGCTGGTTGAGGTGCTGGCTTTATATGCCCGCTGCCCGCTGCCGATGTCACTCCTTTTTGATGGTCCGATTGGCTCATTCAAGTGACGTCCACCGCTGCTGTACTGGGCACCGCATTGCTGACGGTAAGCGGCAGAATCTGAAAAACAAGCCAGGCGTAGTCATGCCACATTGCTGCTGTCATGCTGCCGGATAGGAAGATAAGACTTTCAGAATATTCATTGTTTTGAGGCATTATTGTTTTAGTCGTTTTATGTGAGGGATGAATGTGAGTTTCTCGTCAAACACCACACCCAAAACTTGTGTTCTCTTTTTACTGGAATTGAGTCACCAAAGAGTTTTACGACGGGATCGGGCAGGATGCCCCGCCTTTTTTAGAATACAACGCAGGTACTTTTAGAAGGATTAAGTTTAAATCCATTTTCATCTGCCCAGCAAGAGAGAGAGCAGCACTCTAAGAACTAAAGGAGTACCACCAATTCCCAAAGGGAATAGAAACGCTTGTCCCATATACGATTCCCTTTTCCAGCATCAGACAACTCCCTTTTTAGAAGAATAGCCTTAACCTTCGCAAGGGAGTCGCCGGCCTCTCGCGGAGAGGGTGTCGGGGTATTCTCACAGGAGTTGCGGGAACCGCGTCCGGCAATTCCCTCACCAGGGGTCGAATAATTCCTCCAGTCAGGGAGTTATACAATTCTTTACCAGAATCTTGCCATACCTCTGCCAAGAAGGTTAACTTACACCCCTCAGAATTACCTTATTCCACCAAACAGCATTTTGCAATACTTCACCAGGAAGGGTTAGCGTACTCTTTTCAGAATCATTGTATTCTTTCAACCAGAGTCCCACAATGCCTCCTCAAGGAGGGCTAGTTTACTCTTTGTCAGAACTAATGTATTCCTTTGGAGCAGGATTTATGTACTACCTGCATGTTACCAAACTCTACTATTCAGAGGCAGCACGATGTTACCTTTTACAAGACTAAACTTTAGCATCCACAACAGCATTAGTGTCAGCCATCTCTACTTCATGTTTCCAAACTGAAATACAGTAAAATAACTTCACAAGTAAACATACCAAAGCGTCTTTACAAAAAAAAGCTGTCGTTTGTGCTTAGCCAAGAAAAACAGACAAATCGTTTTCACATTGCACTTCATCCTTTATTGTGACATTTTCACACCCGTCGCTCCACCTGAAGGGCAGTTGCCGCTTTAATAACCGAGACCATCTGCTCGGTGGGTGGTAGCCCCAACATCATTTCAAAAAGCAGACAGGTCCGCTTTGCCTTTGGGGCATACTGGATGTTGAAGGTCCAGTAGACCGCCAAAAGCAAAGCGAACCCGTCTACTATGTCGATGGCTGTCAGTTGGAGTTCCTCGAAATTCACCGTCACCGCTCCAGACTCCTCTGCAGTGTGGCCCGAGAACACTATTGTGGGGTACGGGGAGGTCTCTCCTGGCTCCTGCATAAAAAGCACAGAAATGAAAGTACCAGGGGTAACACAAGTAACAGTATTTTGCTCTTCCTTCCTCAGCGGACACATTCACTGCATGACCTGCCTTACCCAACCACTGCACAAAGCGATTCTCAGGAAAACAAGTGGCTAATTAGTAGTCTTGCACTTTAAGCTAACAATTTAGTGGCTATGTTAACGATTCATCAATGTGACATTCACAATTGTCTACTGAAGAGGCAAAATGCTCCCTTCTTTAGCAAATTTGAATTGCTGTGATGGTTACTACACCAAAATTTTCAGGCCCTCATGTTCTGGAGGTCAGCACTCCACTCCACTATGTGGCAGTTTTTTAACGTCTGCAGAAACTGCTGATGTGCTCGCAATGGCTGGCTAGTCGAGTGCCTGGAATGCTTCGAATATTTGCACTAAGTGTTTGTTATGAGTCATTGCTTCAGGCATTGTGACTTCAGTAAAAGGGGCAAGCAAAGTCCAGCAAAAACCCTAGTGCATCCCACACTTGTCTACAATGCCATTCATGCTGATTTTTTCCATGACAGTAGCTAAACACTAAGAGTCAAATACATTAAAGGCTCGTTAATTCGAACTGACACCCTGGTCCCGACAAAGCCCTGTATATTTCAGTGGGGGGAAACGCCCGATAATTCGAACTCTGCTGCACCCAGAACAGTTAATTCGAACTGGGATCCCTTGGTTTCCTTCGCTCCTCTCAGAAGTTGTCGGCCCAGAGAATTTACAATGTGTTGCACATCCAAAACAAACCAAAACTACTTGAGATGCAACGCAATGAAACAGAAAAACAACAGCGTAGCGCGCTCGCTTTGCTGCTGCGATGGCTTATTTCGCTGCAATGGTGCACACTGATGCAGGTTTTCTTTGTGCCGCAGTCGCTGCTTTGGGCCTGCGATCACGGGGCGTGCGCAACAAACGTGTAGTAGCGCCTAATCAGTGATAACGATTCCAAAGGTGGCTTCATTGCATTCTGCCCGCGCAGTGTGACACGATGTCGATTCGTTTGAAGTGCCCACCCGCTAATTCGAACTCCGCTTAATTTGAACAATTTTATGGTCCCCTTCGAATTCAAAGTAAGGATCTTTTACTTTAAAGCCATATCCATGCTTTCATAATGCAGTTCTCAAGATGTAGCCTTACTAAAAATGTGTTTTTTTTTAACCTGGCATTTCTAGCAATTTTTACTGTATTAGCTTTAGCTTCCAGCACTCCCCAAGCCTGCAGTTACAGAGGTCATGAAGACAAAAGAAAACTTTATTCAATTTGAAAGAACTATCCTTGGGTAACTCACTCAGCTTCATTCCAGCCACAGAAGACCTTTTTTTAACTGAAGAAAACAAGAAACATTGAAAAGCGTTCAAATTTCACGCTACTGCGACAGATAATGTGCAGGCCTGATACAAAGAGTGGACAGCACTAAAACCATAGTTTTCAGTGTGTGAACTGCACGTTACCATTCAAGTGATATGCGTTGCTTTCATTGCATAGGTGGGTTAAATCCTGCAATCAGGAACATTGCACTATAATCACCCATTCATGTTTAAATTGGCATTTGCTTTGGTCAGTGGCTGCCCATTGCACAAACAAGATGCTGCGATGTCAGAGGTGTTGCAGGAAAACGGCTGGGGACCAGCCACTGCTTCATCTGTTCCCCTTAATATCCTGAATATTTTTTTAAGCTTGCAATAAAAAATAGCATTATTGTTGTCGGGCAAATGAACCAAACTTGTACTTTGTCTTCATGGCCCCTTTAAATCCAGAGCTAAATTTATCCCTGAGGGGGATTTATCCCCGAGGGGGATGTTCTGTTTGCAGGCGATTTCTTGCCTTGCCTGTATCAGTGTTTGACCTCCACCACCCCCAAAATAAGAGACCTAGGTACGGCATGAGCAACATGTGCAGTATGTGGGACTGCACTTTTCGCTCCCTTTGCATTTACTCTGTAGTGCTCTGCTCAAACAGCTGTTGTGATCACACAGAACAGTAATGCAGTTTTACTGATTGTCAAACAAGACTAGGTGCTGAAATACCAAGCTGGACTACCTACTAGATGTCCCTGCAGCAGGAGCAACAGCTGTTTTCATAGTTTCTGCCGTATCCAGTAAATGCACGGGATACCTATCAATGGGAAATGTTTGGCACACTGACGGCCCGAAAAATCTCACCTAAACAGTTGTAGAGGGAAAAAAGATATGAAAGCTCCACATAAAACACAGATACAGCTTGGCAGGCCTACACATAGAATATTTAGCATAATTCACAAGCACCACACTGGATTTCACTTACTCAACATACAGAAGAAAAATATGCATACCAGCTTTGACAGCAAGGCCTCTGGCTTTTCTTTTACCAGAAGGGGCAGGCTTGACAAAACTGCCACTGAAAAGCCATCTGTAGAAAGAGCATACATAAGGAAATTGACACTATTGCATAAGGAGAATTTCAGGGAGACCACAACAACACTTTACACCTGCAAGTACATTATGTAAATTACAGCCTCTGTTTACTAGAATTAACCAGTGAATGCTTGACAAACTAGAAAAAAAGGAAGCATTTACATGGCTGCTTACCGTACTTACCCGATTCTAACTCGCATTTTTTCACGGAAAAATCGCATGCGCGTTAGAATCGGATACGAAACCGAAACTGCCGAAACAGCGGAAATTTCGTCCCACCCATCGCCATCTCAAGATGGCGCCAAAGCTTTTAACTATTTTTGGTATGGAGGAAGCCTAGGCGCCAAGGCTTTTCTCTCGGCGTTCACACAAATCGTCAAATCGTTCCTCTTGTGCACTTGATAACAGAAATAGCAGCAGCGGCAACGACGGTACGCCACTTCCACGAGTGGCTTACAAGCAGCACTGACGCGCCCAAAACTAGCGGTTGCCCTAAGCGCGCGCCTCTGGAGAAGCTTGCGGGATGGACGTGCGTGTGAGTCACGATCCCATGGACCATGGTTGAACGTTCGTTCAGAAGTGTGGCATCGCGAACGGGTTGGCACCAAGGACGAGATATTGTGGTCAGCGGAATGCGAAAAGGAAGGAACTCTCAAAGAGCGACAAGGAGTAAGATGAGTGAGATTACTTTGTGAAATAAATCAGCCGTTTCTCTCGCATTCGTTTTTCTGGGTAACAAAGTTCCGTGGATCGGAGGTGCAAGTTTTTTCAGTTTTTTTTTTTTGCCAGGAAAATCGGGTAAGTACGGTATGTTACAAATTGGGATTTCACAAGTTGCCGAAATAACTGACCAGCATAAACAAGAACGAGACCACAGATTAATTTAAAGCATCGGGGTCCTCATCACCTATTGAAATTTTAAACCAACAGCCTGGTCCTCCTCCTCTTTCTTTTCAACCTCTACCAGAAAAAGCAGCCAGACCGACAAGTAAACCTGCAACCTCAGGCCCACCTGCAAGTACTTGGTGTTATCAAAAAGGGTGGCTTGAAGACAAGCAATTTTTCAGCAAAACTGTCAGCCTCCCGTTACCGGAATTAATCATGGGATCAGTGCCGAATCATGGAGGGCAACAAGAGGCAAGCAGAAAATAAACGCCGCACAGCCGCATTCCTAATCCCCATCAATTATGAAGCTGTACATCGCATCTTACTCGTGACCAAATAAGTTTGTTAAAAAATACCGCAGTGTTTGGCACTTTGAAACAGCTACAGCATTAAGGTACTGCAGTGGAAACGACACATTTTTAACCAAGCAAAAAGTTGGTTATGCAGTTGTGTTATGTATCTAATGACATTTAAACAAAACAGAACTAAGGTCAATTGATGCTAGAAAGCAAACGTGTATGCAAATGACATCATGACGGCTAAAAGGCACATTTTTATTTGCCAGATGAATATGGCAAACTGACCGAAGATGAAGTGTTTAATACTTACAGCTGTCGGCTGCATCAGGCATCTTCGCCTTCTTCCGGCTGTCAAATGCCAAGCTCAGTACGCGGCTCCCATACTTCTCAACGACTGCTGGGAGGTCAACTTCAACATTTACTCCTGTAAGCCTGTGGAACTCTCTGTACACCTGTTAGGTAAAACACCATAGCGTTAATATCTCATCTGGCCTTTCTATAATGCTTGAAATCCACAAATCAGACTTCCTGTCTTTCCAAAGCCTTTCTAACAGGGATGGTGAACTTTTTCCGTCCAATCAACTCTGTGCCCACTTCGAACAGCATTAAAAAATTCATGCTTACGATAGTTATGCTATGATTATGATCATGATTCGCGTGGCCACTCCCTAGCCGCGAAAATTTGACAATGATTGTCATGTTTTTCGTGGCAAAGGGGCGCAAATTTTAAGTGAATGCATGCAAGGCTGGCTTTACCATATAAGGCGGAATATAGGTAGAGATATTTTACGGAAAACTTTGCCAAAAAGTCACCCCTCAACCTATATAGCAGTCACTGGCATAATTCTAGGCGTCATCTGGCAACCGAGCAGCCCATCGAGCCCATCCAAACTACAAGGCACCATTGCCCCCATCATCAATCGGATGCACCGCCACTTTTTGTTTCGTTGCTTCTCTCGCTGTCAGTGAATATGTGCGTGCTATTTTCTTCTTGCTAAAAGAGTTAAGGAACTTGGCACCCATGCACAACAACATTTAAAAGAAAAGTTGGGTGTTTTCAAAGCCAACAACATGTCCACCTTGCACCAGTTCGGTGTCTCCAGGAGAAAGGTACGGTACTGGCGTTAGCTGAAGGGGCACCTCGCAGTATGCAACACTCGGAAGACCTTGTTTCATGGGCGCTGCTCTGTGCACCTGTGCTGCTTACAAAGTGGTGACTTCTATCCACGAGCGTCATGCGACGTCTCCATGAATGGATGCCCCAAGATGGTTGCTGGCCACCTGCACTGACTGGCTCTCGCTATGGTGTGCACCTGAGTGTCCCATGCTTTGCGCTTACTTCAAGAAGTGCTGCAGAAGCAATTCCCTGGACTGTACTGAGGAAAACTTGCTGTGTGGGCAACAGCCAGCCAGAATCAGTCATCTGGTTATATTTCAGACAGTTTTAAACAAATAATGTTAGACGAAACAAGTTATGGTCTCAATAAATGTATGTTGTGTACCTAATCATTTTTTCACATTTTCCGGTAAAGGTATAAGGGGGTCAACCCATATTCCGGCTTAACCTAAAGTCCGCGTTATTCGGTAATAACATCCCATGCTTAATTGGACAGCATTTGTGATGAAGAGCACCACAAGTCTAATTTTTAATATATAAAAGAGCAATATACTAAGTAAGGAATTACCTCACGTTCCCCCCTCAAAGCAGGGTACACATGGAAAAGTTCTTCGAGCGATGGCTTCTCTCCTTCTATCAGCTTCCTCCTAGCGAAGAATGTCATCTCCATGGACTGCGCCACCTTTTCGGCGTCTCCTCCTCCTGCTTTCCTGACTTCCCTCCTCATCAGGTCAATGTGGCCGCTGACACTCCTCTCATCTTCCCCTTCACCAAGACCTCCTCTTGGGAAGGTGGCCTAGAAAAAAAAATTACACTTATTATACCACTTCGTCCATAAGCAACAATTTTAAAAGTTCTACCAATTGAACGGTTATTTATTTGGCATATAGAGGTCTGTGGACTGCACACCTGTAGATTGCCTGTAGACTTCGTAATTTCCTAGCAAGCTGGTTAAGGTAGCACCTGCCATAAAGAATGCCTTGGCTTTGGGAACAACGAATTTAGGAAACATTACAATGCCTGAGATGAGAAACAGGTACCACCCTTCCACAGTACACCTTTTTCTGCTACACCAAAAAAATCAGAAACAATATCGGTTGCAAGCTATACTTGGTTACAACTTAAGAACGGCAACGGAAGTTGCCGCTGTGCCTCATCACCCCAGATGTTGCTCTGTGCGGCGCAAGTAGTGCGTTAGTGGGAATATTTTGAGCATGGCACGAGCCGTTCCCCTGATTTTGCGGACTTGACATGCTTATAAGCTACTGCAGTGACGACAATTAAACTACTTGACATAGCAATCTCCTTTCAAAATGCGCGCGTCCGTTGATATCCAGGTCCGTCGTTTAGGCGGAGTGGTACCCTACATGAGCTATTGCCGTTCTTAACTTGTTCCCGCGTATAGAACAGGTTGCGTCATCTTTCGTGAACTATGATACACACCCCAACCAGCCTCAGCCCGTTACACTAGAGAGCAAGATTCTCCAAATTAATCCCATGGCCCTTATTTCCCACCAAAGGGACAACCATAGAACCACCTGTGCTGCTTATTGCATGAAGAAAACCGCTCAAAACACTCGTGTGTGCTGTTCTACCCACCATCACCTTTTCTACCCCTGACAACTGCACCTGTGCCCTCAGACAACTACGCAAACTCAAAGTCAGCATGTTATAACCTCTCAAGGTCTCACCTCTACTTTCTGAACAACGTTAAGGAGCTTAAACATGAACAACAGATACCTTGCTGATGCCGGCATTGCAATGGAAAAAAAAATGAAGTGTTCTGTTGCGCTCTCAGAAAAATCCAGGGCCATCTCCACTAGCGTGAAACCCTGGGGAGGGGCGAAGCATGCAGTGTGTAAGGGCATTCTTAATGCCTTGTCGCCTTTGCCCACGTCGGTGAAATCGTTGGGGGTAGAGGTACACAGCTTCTTGAAGCACAAAGCGTTGTAGCGCGAGGCATTGTAAAACGCGTGTCCCGGTGAGTTATTTACTATGTGCTATGTTCTAGCACGAGGCGTCAACACGTGTCCCGGTGCTTTAGTAGCGCGACTACATCGATGGCAACATGAGATGCTGACAGCCCGAGCCCCTAGGAGGCTTTGCCCCTAAAATACGCTAATCAGCTTGCCTGCAATATGCTCCTCCATGCTCCTGTTGACGCCTGTGATGTAGACCCTGGTTCTCCTCCCCCTCCTCCCCCCCTCACATAGCTGACCTTGCCTCCTGCTGTACTTTTCCTCCTACCCACCCCCAGCTTGCCTATTGTGAGCAAACACACATTCAAGAGGCACAAACGTGCCCCTACCCACTCAACCGACTATCTGTACCTCACCCCAGACCCCTTCACGTCCCCCATGCTTTACCCTTTTTTATGTGGAAGGAGCCCCCTGTTGCAACAAATTGCCCGCAACAGCATGAACTCGCGATGTACTTCATCGGGGCTCCTGGCGGTTGCTCAGACTATTGATTGCAAGGTTTAATGCACTGACGCAACATAGGCGATGAGGTGCGCCGTAGTGGAAGACTCTGGATCAATTTTGACCACCTGGGGAGCTTTAACCTTTGCCGAATACGCGAGGGCATTTTTGCTTCTTTTTTTGGTTGCTCAGATTAAGGCAGCCAATTTTCAATCCGTCCCCACCACCTTTCCTTCAGTCAATAAAAGCTCTACTAGTTGTTAAATTAGTACTAAAATAAAACTTCTGGCAAGTCCCTTACCTTTCGCGAGCAAAACTTCGGTTTTGCTCCAGCGTCCACAGGTCGGCCTGCTTTTTTTTGCTTCATTAATTGAGCCTTTGCCCTGTTTGCGTCCACTTGGGCATGGGTGCCTGGAGGAACGGTTTTCCTTGTGTTCTTTGCCTTAAATTTGAGGCTGGATTTCCATGTGAACTGCACAAAAAAAATCCAGAAAACATGAAGTATTAGAGCATGTATGCCGTTACTGCCCTACCTACAAAATTATTTACACTAAAAACAGCGCAGGATGAGGACGGAAGAAGTGACAAAGTAGAGCGCTCTAGTTTGTCACTTCTTCCGTCCTCGTCCCTGCGCTGTTTTTAGTGTAAATAATGTGTACCCAACTAGCCCAATGTCAAGCCTTAGTAAGTTACCTACAAAGGTTGTGCAAAGATAAAGATGGAGGAAAGGTGATAGCTTAGATAGCAAGGTTTAATTTCAGAAAACAAATAAAAAATACGCTACTAGCGACTGAAAAGTTTAATCGTGAACACACATACATAAATACATGCACTCAAAGCCACCGTCATCACATCGTGTACATTACAATCAACCACACCTGCAAGATCGCGAGGAAACAACAAACACAACACTGCATATAATCACACGACGTGTGTACAAACCCAGAATAATGGCACTGCACACTCCATCAGCTTTTTCCCAAAAAAGCAAACTCGGCGTCTGATAACATGACGGACGATTGGCTGACACATGTATTCCCTCCTTTCTTGATGCGAAAAGCTTCTATTAGCTCTGTTGTGGCCCGCTTTCTGTGTTTGTGAAGAACGATTATGTGTGGCAACTCAGGACGGCACGTGGGCCCCCCGGGGTTGTGGTTGCCATCAATGTGAGTGTGTGGCAAATCCGGACGGCCCGTGCACTCTTTGCAATGTTGGGCCTATGTATTTTGTACCACATTTGAAAGGAATTCTGTACACAACGTCTTTACGGCACTCTACAAATTTAACACCATGTTTTACCGCTGGGCAAATCTTGGCCAATTTGTTTTGGGCTGAGAACACGACGCGCACAAGGATTTATTTACTCAGCTATGAATCAGCCCATTCGAAGCTGGTGAAGCACGGTGTGGCCTTTTCCTGCATAAAATCAGCGTTGAATAAATCGTGCGAACGTTATGTAGAAAATGTGTTGCCACCCAGGCAGACTGGTTAAGAGCAGCGGTCACCCAGATGAATCTGTTCTTTTGGCGTATCAAAAGAATTGTCGCGAGATTCAGAAGGTTGTCAGCACAGCTCAATGCAGGGAAAAAATAGCAGGATTTCAGACTAATATGTTAGCAGTCATTCCATACCTACATGGGGTTTCACATCGCCTGAAGGAAGTGGCTTCAAAGTATGGCGAGCGCGTCGTGTTCTCAGCCCAAAACAAATTGGCCAAGATTTGCCCAGCGGTGCAAAGATTGGCGAACAAGACAGAGAGAAAAATGGAAGGCTGCGCGGTAAAACATGGTGTTAAATTTGTAGAGTGCCGTAAAGACATTGTGTACAGAATTCCTTTCAAATGTGGTACAAAATACATAGGCCCAACATTGCAAAGAGTGCACGGGCCGTCCGGATTTGCCACACACTCACATTGATGGCAACCACAACCCCGGGGGGCCCACGTGCCGTCCTGAGTTGCCACACATAATCGTTCTTCACAAACACAGAAAGCGGGCCACAACAGAGCTAATAGAAGCTTTTCGCATCAAGAAAGGAGGGAATACATGTGTCAGCCAATCGTCCGTCATGTTATCAGACGCCGAGTTTGCTTTTTTGGGAAAAAGCTGATGGAGTGTGCAGTGCCATTATTCTGGGTTAATACACACGTCGTGTGATTATATGCAGTGTTGTGTTTGTTGTTTCCTCGCGATCTTGCAGGTGTGGTTGATTGTAATGTACACGATGTGATGACGGTGGCTTTGAGTGCATGTATTTATGTATGTGTGTTCACGATTAAACTTTTCAGTCGCTAGTAGCGCTCTGTCCTGTGTCCTTTCTTGTCAGTTTTGTTTGCGCTGTAGCCATCATGAACCTATACCAACACGCCCAACTCGCAGTTCTTCTGGATGGTAGAAAGTTCAAATAAAAACCCACATTAACGCAGCGACAAGTATATGACTGCCATTTTCGTGTGTCATCCTCTCGTACCGGCTGCCACTATTCTAGCCACCATATCAACACAGTGCCACTGAACCACACTGTCAAGAAGCACAGACCGTCAAAGTCGGGCCACAGAGGTTTAAAACTTCTGTAATGCCTAATGTTTCGCTGCTCTGAGCAGTGGTCCTCTGTGAGCAGTGGTCCTCTGGATTTTGAGAAGAGGGTAGCACTCAATTTGCCTTAATTTTTAAATTTAAAAATTCAATAACTGTCATTTCTCCACGGATCTGAATTCTTTTTGAATCTACCTCTGCATGACACAAAGCACAGACGTAGTGCTTGAAAACAGCCCGAAGTGTTGCAGGGGTTCTTTAAGAAAACTACTAATTAAAGTAATTGTGAACTGGGCAAAGAAACTTGCATTCTTTGGGTCAGTTGCATCTTCGAGCTGTGGGTACCGATTTACTAGCTCCATCGCAACTTCATCGTATAGCCTGTCAGGGTACCTGGAAGTAAGCAGAGCAGAATAAGATATAAAAGTGTCTTTACTGAAGTAGTGCATGAGATTTAAATCACATTGTTAATTAAAGCCAGTACAAAAAGCACGTTAAAAAACCTCAGCACGCAGACAGCGACCGTCTTTCTACTTTTCAAGCTTTTTATACCAACTTCATTCGCATTAATGATGAATTAACTATTTATCACCCTAGGAGTTTAAATTGGTCACTCCAGTCACAACTGGACTGCCAAAAGGGACGGCCGGACTCTGCTGAAATAAATTTACTGCCCAATGTAAAATTTTTACAGACCATAACTACTGGCCTTAGCGTTGCACTTGCTGGTAGCATGGCTAAAGATATACACTGCAGAGACCCGGGCACAGGTATACCCAGACATCGTGGCACCAGTTTTTGTTGCTTGCCTACGACGGCAAAGACGTTGCCGGCCTAACTGCCACAGATGTTGCCAATTCAAGTTTTCCATCTGTCTGTCCGTCACTTGCCTGGACTATGACACTTCTTAATATTGCGTTTGCACACCCCAGCATGCATCCTTTGCACTGTGTACATGTACATTGGTGTGGCGCTACTACAGCTGTACTGATAAATTTCAAAGAAAATGATTGGTAAAAATTTGTAAAAATATTTAGGCTCACGTGAAAAGGAGTAGCTGGCACCCTATCTGGCACCAGCCTCCCCTTTTTTGTCGTGATAGAAAAATGTCTGCATTACTTACATATATTACTCTGTTTCAGGCTGTCCAGCAAATCTGTTGCTCAGTTTTCCTAAATAGCAATCACCAATGGTCGCACATTGCGAGGTTTAGTTACAAAAGCACGCTTACTTAAGTAACTATCCAAAGAACAACCTTAGTAGTATCTCTGTGCATACATTTTTCAGGATAAGAAAAAAACTACTGTTTCATTTGATTAAGCTAAATTCAGAAAAAAACATGCAAAATCAATTCAACTACATCATTTAAGAGCTGGGATACTCTGCACCCAAGCAAAATTAACCAAAACGGAAAATGCAAATCCACATCAGTTATCGGTGTAATTAGAATTAACGAACATTAATGCAAATAAACCCAACTTACATGTCATACTTTGCAAGGTCGAACCACAGGAATTCGATAATTCTCTTGCGCAAGTTGCGTGGCACTCTTCCATCCTTCACGTCGTTAATCCGCGCTTTAATATCGAAGGGAAGCTCTGGAAACCTGTAGCTGGCGGTACTTCTCCTGCAAGCACTTGACGTTTACGGTGTAGCCTCGTGGGAACTGCTAACCCCCGGTGAAAATGACACACTTCTGAAAAGATACATCAAAAAAAAAAAAAAAAGCCAGTATTTGCAGGCCTTTCAATCCTTGATTCCATCCACTCATTCCATCACAAACACACATGAAAATACGCAGACGTTGCAGAGCAAATTTTAAAGAACTAAAGGTCTAAGGGATAGTTGCAAAGGCTCTTGCATGTTCTTTTAACGTTCTTAATCTGTAAACAGTGCTGTTACATAGTGGCATCATTTTCAACAGCCTCGTTGGCCATCCCCTTCTGCAGGACAAAGTGACTCAGTTTTTTTTACCGATATCAATGTCAACACACTGCATGAAGCTTTGAACCTGTCATACATTCAATGAGCATTCTCTTACTTACGTGAGCACTGGGAATTTTCGCCTAACAGTAATAAGCATCCTACATAAATCCTGCCAAGACATTGTAACAGCAAAGGTTTCCACAAAGCTTATTAGGAGGGAATCTACACCCACTCCGTTGCATCGGCATGAGAATCAAAGGTAGTATCAAAATCTTATGGGCAGCAGCAGGCTTGTACAGAGTGGAAGAGAATGGAAGTGTCAGCAATTACAGTTTGCATTGCACACTTAAGCTGCTATGTTCAGACTACCGACGCAAAAGCCATATCGAGCGCTATGGGCGTACAAAAACGGGGTTTCAGGCAGTTGGTTGGCTGAGAGGTGAAATGACGTCATTATTTAAACATATTATGACAGTTGCGACAGCAGTCTGAACCCGGTCTTAGAAGAGTAATCCTGCACAGCTGCAACTACCAGTAGCAAGCATGCAGACAAAAAAAAAAAAAAAAAGGCAGGAAGAGTAAAGCTGCACACTCACGGCATGATGCCAGCTCCAACCGTTGTGCCACCCTCGGCCACAACGCACACGTCAAGGACTCGGATCAGACAGTTTTCTTCGAGAACTGTGTTCTCATCAATGTTTACGTAAACATCAAAGGTCTTGTTGTGCACCTAAAATCAAGAGTTGAGAGAAATACTGCTTACTAATTCTAAATTCATATAGTTAGTCACTCGTGTGTTGGAAACCAACAATATTCTCCAACCGTTGGGGTCTAGGAGAACTCGTCAAAAGTGAACTCGTCGCAGCCAACTCGTCATAGGTCAATTCGTCACATAGGGCAAGTCGACATAGGCCATCTCGCACTAGGGAAACTCGTAATTTAGGTCAACTGGACACTCGGCCATCTCGTCACAATTTACGCTTTTCATCTATCATGTTCAAATGAAAGAGAAGAAAAGCTTGTATTATTCTCATCTTATGCGTAAACATTCTTACACTCCTCCTTCAACTCACCACCCTTTCCTTTGTCGCCTTCGAGGAACGTGCCAGCCAGACAGCGTATCTTTTTTTTTTCTTTGTGCAGCTAATTACGTGAGCCTTTTATATTAGATTTAGTTGGCCCGTTCTGTTTTTTCTAATACATTTTTCTTATTTTTGGTAATTAAGTGACGGTGCTGTATTGGGATTGCGAATTCATTCTGTGTTTTCGCTTTTTAGTATTTTGATCTTTTGTTTTCATGCCTGCTGACAAACGATGATTGTCAGCTAGTCGTTTTGTTAGTCTTCGTATCACCGATATATGGGAGCGAAAGTCAAGGCTGGACTTAAAAGTTGACCCCCCCCCCCCCCCACACACACTCACACAAATTAGTGTGAAGAATATTTTTTAGAAGGAGACTAAAAGCAAAATAAGGAACCGGAAGTTGTGCTGAAACCGAAAAGCCAATTTCAACCACCACCTGCAAACAAACAAGAGGCCAACATTTTGCCCTTTTTATAGATATATACACAAGCAGGCAAAAAGCTTCAAAAGATAACGCAAACAGAAAAAAAAAGAGAAAAAGTCGACCCCCTCCACAGAAAAAGTGACGAATATTTTTTGGAAGGAGAAGAAAAAAATAAACCTGAAAAGAAACCCCTTACCCAGTAAAAAACTGACTTTTTTTTTGGCAGCAAGAAGGGAAATAAGAAGGGGACAGAGGAACATGTATTAAAAAATAGCAAAACCATTTCAACCACCGCCTGCAAACTAGCAAAAGCAGAGGACCCCCCGAAATCTGAAGAGGTCAACCTGGGAGTAATTATAAGATTAGAAGCCACTAACTTGCTCTCCCCATTCCCTCGACATCGGCCAAAAATAGAACCGCGAGACTACTTTTCCTAGCACGAGAAGGACAGTGAGACAGCGAGACACTTTTCCTAGTACGGGATCCCCTAGAACGAGATGCCCTCTTTGACCAGTTTCCCTATGACCAGTTTTCCTAGGACGAGTTGGCTGCGACGAGTGGGCCGGTTCCCGTTCCCGACACGTTTCTTCCCAGGTTGCAAATAGGTAGGGCGTTAGGCGTAGCCTATGCCTAACGCCCTACGCCGGTGGACAAGCGTCAACCGAAGCTTGCCTTCAGCCTTTGTGACCATCGAATTTCATCCGAACGAAGAACGATAAAACCGTTTTTGCCCCACTGACAGCCCATGAATATTCAACCTGGGAAAAAAGGCGTCGGGAACACACCGTGCCCTTTCTCCCTACCTACTAGTCGGGTGGCGCAGGCTTATCTTCCACGTTTTGTGCACCTCATCTTTCTTTCCCCTCGAAAGTTTAAGAGTACAAACCCGTGCACTATTTTCCAGAGCAGGCGCGCTATCAATCACCGTACTCCATAGAGCCACGGCGCAGGGTATTAAGCATGCTTCCCCACATTGTGTTCGCTTGAGCAAACAAACAAAACAAAACGAGTTTTCTATCTGCTAAAACACGCCGCAATACGGTTAGGCGCAAAATCTTATGTAAGTAGAAGGCAGCAATGACTAGACCGAAATACACGCTTAACGAGTGCACAAGCAACCGCAGTGGAAGTTTTAAAAATGCGACTTGCCTGTATGATGGCGTCATCATCCACGGAGCACAGCGAGGAGTGCGACGTCATGGCATTCCTTAAATCTCCGAGCTTGTGGTCGCCCGACACCACCAATACAAAGCTTGACGGGCCACGGTTCACTAGGCACGTTACAGGCATGGTGACAGACAGCGCACGCGTACGCACGCCGCACTGCTGGCGCCCAAGAAATGGCAGAACAAACCAAATATTTTCCCGCAAAAATTCAGCCGCTGCGACTAGAGCCACTAAATCGACTAAATAGCTCTAGCTGCGACTAGAGCTACTAGATGAGGTGAAGAGGTTGCTGCGACGGAACCGACGCGCCCTCTGTCGCGAGGCGCCAAAGGGAAAAGGTTCGCCGGTTCAAGGTCAATGAGTGCCAGTGCCTCCTTTATAACTTTTATTTTTATACAGGAGGCACTGTCAGTGCATAACGGTATAACGGGCTGCCGTCGTAGACTGACGACGCCGACGAATCCCTCGCGCGACTGGACTTTCAGTCGGTTTGCTGCGGCATAAATCTTCGCGTTTCAAACATCGTTGTCGTGAGACGACGGGGCTTAAAGTTTTTTTAGAATGCGAAATTACCAATTAAAAAAAAACATGGTTGAGAATCTAGGTATGATTAGTTCCGGTGAATGATGGTTCTTATTCTCAATGCCATTAGTTCATATTTACACTGCCCCACCCTTGCCGCCCTGCCTGTGCAACATTAAAAGCGCGCGCAAATCGGAGAAGTCCGCGAGAGGCAAAAGCGGCGGGAGTGAACCACTCGTGGCGGGAAGGCGGCGTCGGCAGACGTCGTCTGCTCCAAGATTCCTTCTAGTGCTTCATTTCAAGCGCAGTGCGGCTTGTAACTAGGGCAGCAGTTATAAACAACTGCTGCTAAGATCTCCAGCACTTCTATTTATGTATTTTGCGGAAAGAAATCAGGCAATTCTCACAATATATTCGGTGGTATTATGATTCACTATCAATCCCACGAAATTCATAAATCGTCATTTTGTGGAAACTCCCACCCTTCACCTAATCGCACTGCTTAGACTCTCAAGCAGTCTTGTTTGAGCAGTTTAGATATGCAGAGGGTCTACCCTCTTACCATTGCGATAACACGAGACTCCTCCTATTCACAGGAACGCACAAGACCAAGTCCCTTACAATTCTGACGTGCCCTTCATCTTACCGCATTCTTCAACCTGCTTAATGCAACAGGCCTAGAGCCTGCCTTGCCTCCAATAAGGGCCTATATCTCCCTCTCTCTCTTTCTCTCTTCATTGTGCTACCAGGGCGCGACAATTGATGTTGATTATGATGATAATTGATTGACAACTGACACTGTCAATAAAATTATGCAAAGATAATTGTGTTCTCCCTCTTGCAGGAACAGAAAATCTGTAATGGTAGTAATGTAATGCATCGGTAACACATTAAAGTCCAACTTAGATAAATCAAACTCCAAGGTGATCATGAAATAGTTCAATATATCGATAATCCGATATATAAAATACACCTATATGAAGATTAGAGTTTTCCAAAATTGTGAAAAGTGGCAGCATATTGTTTTGCCCCCTAAAGCATGGAAAATTTGAACCACAGCTTGATGACCATCACACTTTATTTAGCATGAAATGTCTGTAAGCTTTGCTTGCCTCCTTTTCGGTAATGGAAACTGAAAGCGCAAAATAGACACGGACAAAGAAAGGGGACAACAGGACGAGCCATGCTGTCTCATGCTGTCTCCACAGTCACCGTCCTGTTGTCCCCTTTCTTTGTCCGTGTCTATTTTGCACTTTCAGTTTCCATTATGCATCACCAACAGGCCCAAACCATGACCCTTTTGTCCTTTTCGGTGTCATAAATTTGCCAAACAGTCTTTAATATTCTCAACACGGCACATATGAGAGGATCCGACGCTGACCACTGTGCAGCAACAGAGGCGAATAACGGTGACGCAAGCTCGGCTGCAGTAGGCGGTTGGGAACATTGTCAGGGCCACTAGTAGGGTCCGCGACCTGCATTTTCAGCATCGGTGATTTCCGCCACAGCCTGCGCTTCATTGTCAGCACTTACGAACTTGTGTGCCATTGTGTCATGTAGGATGGCACGTGGGAACGCTGATAGCTCTCTAAATCCACTCTCGAGGCACTCAGTGCCCTCATATTCAGTATCCGAGCTGAGCCCCTCCCACGTGGAGCCATTCATTGAGGTCGCTTTGTACACGACACGCCCCATAATGACCAGGGCGGGTTGTGCTGCCAGCGCCTTTACGTCAACTTTGATGTGCAGTATCACTTTCAAAAATATTGCGAGGAATTTCAAACGCCTCTTCAACAAATATCTTTTCAGCGGCCTGCACCCGTCGAATGCCCACCTTCGTTGCTCCGAAATGCATGCCTAGGCCGAAACAAACATGTATCATGCCACATCGGTCCCCCTGCGCGAGCCACAAAACAGCTCAAGCACAGAAACTGAGGGCCCCCAGTCAATTTTCCCTCCTCCTTTAATAATAATAATAATAATAATACTTTATTTGTACTCATGGTGGGTGGAACCAGGCGTACAAGGCCGCAAAAGGCAGAATTGCCCATACCAGTCAGGCTTGCATACCCAACCTGGGACCCAAGGTTGGGTACGCAACCACTGCCCGCATTCTAGCCATGGGGCTGCCCCTCGTGGTAGCATGCAAACAGCTGTTGAAGGCCATCGAAGTGAAACGATGCCATGGACGCTGACTTCATCTCACCAAGCCAAGCGGTGCGCACGAGGAGTCGACATCATCATCACCTTCACCCCATCCGTAGAAGCAAACTTTGAGGGGCACTTGCGGCACGAAATTCAATATATCGAATGTGCCCATGATTGGGGGTTTGATACACGCGTACAACAGTGCTATACTTTTGCATGAGATTTCCGGGGGGATGTTTGCACTGTTCGATATATAGACAATTATTCTATATACCCGTGTTCGATATATCCGTGTTCAACTGTGTAAAAAAAAACAATGCAAATCAGCAATTAATAACCATTAGCCTTGGCAGATGTAACCTTTGTTTTGGAAGAAGGACAACGTTGAATTGAGCCTTGTGGTTTGGACCACACCAACCAGATTTTATAAAGCGCAGCTTACACGACTAGGGTAATAAATGTATTTTTGATGTCCAAGAACAAAAATGCCTGAGGCTGCAAGTGTCTTTGAACCACGAGGCATTCTATGGCACAAGACATTGAAAAACAAACGTTGTGGTGTGCACTACTAGCATGTGGTCACCACCAAAGTGGCATGCCAGTGAAAACATGATTTGGACCTGAAGCTAATACACGTTGTTATTTGGATGTGCATTTCAAGCACATTATTTATCAATAAGCACCATTTTCAATGAATGTCAGTAAAAGTGTGTGCTTTCTTGGGGACGACTGCTGTGAATGCTCAAGGGGAATAAAATTTGCTGGTACCTTTCCTTTAAATTTTGTGTCATTTATATGTCATGATCTACAAAGCTTTGCTGGCCGTCGTCCATCTTCATAGTGTGGGATGGCTCATGATTTTCTTGTAACTTGTCTAATCGTGCCATGTCAAGGGCAGCAGAGCCCCTTCTTTTTAATTAATTTATTTATTTATTACAAATGCCTACAGCACCAACATAGCATTATTGTAGGGAGGTCCAAGGCTCGACAAGTGTCAAATAATCACAAAAAAATGGCATCACAGTGAAACAGTATGCCACAGAACAAAACAGTGCAGCATGAATGACTATTACAGTCTAGATTACAAAGTCATTAATGACAGTGCAAAAATCATTTGCAGTAGCCACGTCGCTGGGAGGAGCATTTCAGAGATTAAGTTCGGTTGGAAAGACAAGTATCATAAACATTATTATGGCACTGATGCCGTCATTTTTCTTGGGTTACCCCGTCTCACAGTGACGTAATGAGGCTCCTTTAAATAGACAAGTGTATTAATTCCTGCCTGATCACTAAAATGTTTTGTAAAATAATAACATTAATACTTTTATACATGCTGCCAATGTTTCCCACCAAAGGCCATCAATAATAGTGGTGCATCAAAGAATTAGATAATATTTTGCTTTAACAGAGTGCGCTGCTTGTTTTTAAGCAAGATTGATGTTGGGCAAGTATATTCAAGGACTGGACTAATATCAGTGGTGTACAACATTTCTTTCAACTATGTAGGGGCATGCCTGAAGTTTTTCCAAAAGTAATACGACAAGCAGGATGCTTTTGCTGTAACTGCACAGACCAGTTTGAAGTGGAAGAAGAAATGACACCAAGATATTTAACCATATCGCAGGATTGCAAAGCAGTTTTATTTAGGGTTTGAAGTTGCTAGGTTTTTTTTATTTGTAAACTGTAGGTGAAAGAATTTCTTAGTATTCAAGGAGATTTTCTATCTATCATTCCAACTAGCAACAGCATCAAGGTCTGTCTACAAAATTTGGTACCATGGACACATGTAACAGGAAGATAGATCATAGAACACAGTCATATCTGTACAGTAAACGGTGCACTTCATATCAGCCAACAAGTCACTTATAAAGATGAAATATAACAAGTGTTCAAGTAAGGACCCCTGTAGTAGGTTAGATGACACCGCAACGGGATAACATGACCCACCATTGACAACAATGCGCTGCTCATATGTTGGTAGTCTTTGATCTTGCCAAGTAAGTGCTCTTGAATTCCTAAGCGATATCATTTTAACAGAAGTAGGTTGTCACCTGGTTATGTGACACAACATTGAATCTCTTCTTTAACTCTCCAGAAATACTGTGGCTATCTGTGTACTCTTGTTCATACCAAATGCGATAGTGTGGAAAAATTCGGTTAGTTGGGTTAATTGGGTTAACGTTACTTTGATCGAAGAATTTCAGAAAGAATGAGTCTAGTTCATTGGTTACAGCGTGGCCGTACAAGAACATTTTTAGTGGACACTGACTATTGCACACAGGTCTTTCGCATACAACCCCAACTTCATGATCATAATACCTGGGATAATCCTAAGTGACTCAACTAAACCATTATTGTTAGTGAAGAAAAGACAACTGTCAGTAGCACCAAAACACGTTGGAAATTCATTAAACTGATAAAATTTATGGACCTAAATTAGTTCGTCAAAAGTGAAGCAAAGCGCATTTCAGCTGTTTTCCTCCAGTGATCGTTTCTTTCACTCATGCTGAGATTACCCCCCAATATTACCTTTTCTGATGCAAACACTGACAGCATCGTGATAAATTACAAACTGGCTTGATACCATTCGAACTAGGTGATCTGTAGCATGAGCCTACTACTTTCATGGGAAGCATGTATACTGTACCAATTCAGAAAAATTCATCAATCTAAGGATACATTGCTGAATCTGACAACAGGAGGGGTTTGAGCCCTATGACCCCCCTTGTGGAGCCTCTGCTCTGCTATGAAAATGAGAATCTTGCACTAAAACAGGGTGTAACATTGAATTTTAAATCAACCTGTGGGTACGAGAAGGGCAGGAAAAGAGAATCAAATCGAGTGAACATCAAAACTGGCAGTACATGAAGACCCGCTGTAGTGGCTGAGTGGCTAAGGCGGGATGCGGTTTCGATTTCCACCTGCGGTGGCTGCCATTCTGGTGGAGGCCAGTAGTGCGAACGCCCGTGTGTTGAGATTTTGGGGCACGTTGAAGGACCCCAGATGGTTGAAGTCGATCTGGAGCCCTCCACTACAGCACACCTCATAGCCGAAATGTAGCTATTTATTTGAACAATTAATAAATGAATCGACAGTATGTGAAGGGCCTGGGCACGATTCCTCAAAAGCATTGTGCTCAATCATACTTAACTGGGAAAGAAGGCACAGGTTAAATGGTGCAGGGTCTCTCTTTTTCTTTTTTTTTACGCTATCTGTCAGTTTTCGTACCCCCATATTGAAAGCATGATGTCATCAAATTCATGGTACTATTAAGCAGAAGGTATAATGAGCCCTCACTATGGTAGCATTCAGCATCACTTTTCTGTGGCACATTCAGGTTAGTAGTAGTAGATGCAAAATGTTCTTACAACGTAACACTATCCACAAAAACAAGTGTCGTGTGTGAAGAGTAGTGCAGCCTGACGAGAGTTCCTTGAAAGTGATGCCCCCTTTAAGTTGGCTTACCAGACAAGTTTACCAATGGTCACTTGGCCCAGGATGAGCAGCCTTGTGACGAGTTGGCCCATGTCCCCTGCCTGTGTCAGTACGCATTTACATTTTGGCATGTTTATTGAGACGTGCAAGCACCAATGGCTTTGGGATAAGTTGAAAGCGGTGAAGTTGAAGCTTGTGGAGAGCTCTCTTCTGGACTGTTGTCTTTCATCAAGCACATGAGTGGCCTGAATTTAGGTACGATGTTTTCAAAAAAGCCCTGATAGTAGGTGCACAGACAGAGAAATCTTTCTACACTTTTTATGTCCTTCAACTTCAGGGAGTTTGCTATAGTTGACATGTTCTGTGGGTCGGACAGGACACCTTGCACGCTGAAGACGTGGCCCAAACACTTAAACTCAAAAAAATTCTCCTTTCCTTCTAAATATCAGTCAAGCACTGCTACGGCCCAAGCAGCCCACTGAGGTCAGTTTTGGAGATGTTGTGGATGCCCTGAAAGCTAACTTTGACCCACAACTATTGGAGCTCTGCTGTCAAGCCCGCATAATTTCAACGTCAGAATCAAGAGCAGGGAGAAACCGTGAGTGCCTATGCAGCGGACTGAGGCACTCACTGGTGGCAGACTGCAATTTTGAGTTGAACAAATATGTCTAATGGCTACCATACCTCATCATGTTCTGTCCCCAGCTCCTGCACTCACTTCTGTTTCATCACAAGAATAAAGTATTAGCAAGCGTCTGCATCAGGGACATCATTTTGAAAGTAGACAGTGACAATCAGGCCTGCATAAGGAGGCAGCATGATGTGGTCATCAGCAATCTCCAAAGTGCCTTGTTCAAGGCTTTATTATAGTTTATAGCCTCATGGGGGGATCCAGGAAGCTACTGACTTTGCCTAGAACTCAATGACTGCACTTAATGATAACCAAATTCTAGAATAATAGATAGCGATAGCAGTCTGGAAGTATAGTGAAGGCAACACGTCTGTGACCCGTCATGTACATTGCTCCACTTGGAGTGACGAGATGGCCTCCTGCGCTTGTGCGGGCTGTCTCAACCTTTCTGAACTTTTTCAGCATCCACAGGAATGATCCGAATGATCGATGTTATTGATAACAAGCTATACTACGTTGATAAATACCTGCCTGACGTTTTCCCTGCCATTTCATTTTAGTGTCACGGCGATGCACTCTTCGAAAGAGAGGAAATAACGCCGCTAACCAGACTTCGCGTATCGTTTTGTTCATGTGTTGGTAACAGCACCTAGCTGCAGCTGCGACAGAATCAAAGCGAACCCAGTTTCTGCCGCATCAATGCCATGCAAACGGCCCGCTGCGATCGCAAGTATCAGCGAAATCACCGCCTCTGCAGCCTCAACTTGCTTGACTGTGTTACCTCGCAGCTGTGCTAGGTCGCTGCAACCCGCACTTCAGTTAGAGCCATGTAAATGCGGCGTTAGAAGTGTTAAAAGTGAAGAGTCCGTGTTTCTTTATTTTCTTTTTGCAGGCATAAAGCTCTTCCCGGAAGAAAGTGTGGCGTAGCTAGACTATTCTTGTTTGCGAGACACGTGCTTGATGTGGGTGGATGTTTGTGCGAGGGATTTACATGCGCTTAGATCGAACGCCGCGACATTCGATTCGTCGCCGCACGTTTGTGCACGGCACGTCACGTTATTTGGCTGTTTCTTCGACGTTTGTGCTGTTTTTGTTTTGTTTTTTTGGAGCACAAGTTAAACTTCACGAAGTGTCATAACATTGCGTCGCTCGTAACTGCGCATAACAGTATGACGGCTGTAACTTCGCAATTTTACACTTGTGTTTTGTGGTAATTACTGCAAAGAAACCACAAAAAAAAACGCTCTCCGAGATTCGAACCACGGCCTACAGCGTCTCGAGGCTGAAGTGCAACGCGTACACTAAAATTGTATGGACGGCCACTATGGGTTAACCACCATATTTTTCTTATGTGTAAGTAGGAAGCCACAAATTAAAATAAAATTATAACAGCGCCAGTGTCTGTCTTCTTACACTGGATGCGCTAGCACGGTTTATCGCCTTATACTTTTGTGGACTGCATCGTAGCGGACATTTCTTCGTACGACACGACCGTGGACACGGCCCTCGTCTTTCCTGCTGCGAATAGTGGTGATATTTAATTAATACTGTTGTTGGTGGTATTATTATTATTATTATTATTATTATTATTATTATTATTATTATTATTATTATTATTATTATTATTATTATTATTATTATTATTATTATTATTATTATTATTATTATTATTGGCGCCCAGCACAGATGTCTGCGTGCTGTGCTCCGCTGTTTTTTACGGCAGACAGGAGAATTTTCGATGCACATCGTGCAAAAAACGTGCGCACTCCAAATGTATTCAGCTCCCCGACATGGAGCTGCAAGCTGTGAAGACTGGTGAGAGGCCCTTCCAGTGTAATCTGTGCCGGTGTTCGGCGTCGGAGGTGGTGAGTAGGCCTAGTGACGATTCCGTACACGAGAGCCTGCCGGCCACGCAGCCACCCGATCCTCGGAACAGCGCTCCTCGACCAGGCGACCTTGGAGGGGACGCGACCGACATCCGTGAAATGCTGCTCCACGCTCTCGAGGGCCTTTCATTCCTGACGGACGAGGTGGCAAAGCTACGAGAGGCCAACGACCGCCTGAGCAGGGAGAACGCGCGTGCTTTCGCCCAGCAGTCAGGCATAATTGCTTCTCTGCGGGCGGAGGTTCGCAGCCTTCGAGGGGAGCGGCTCCCGCGGTTACCGCGGGCCGGTCCCTTGCCTCCCGAGCTGCCTGCCCCCCCTTCGACACCTGAGCTCAACGTGACGACGGCGACCCCTTCCACGCAGCGAGTGGACCTTTCATCCTTTGCCACTGTTGTGGCGAAGATGAACGCAGCGTCTACGCTTTCAGCGAACGAGCAGCTGACCCCAGCCCCTTCCGAGGCTTGCCTTTTGTTAAATGACGCATCCGGCAAGCCACCTTCCAATGACTCGGCCCAGTCAAACAAACGCAGAGGGAGTGCAGTGTGTGTGGGTGCTTCAGATGCGTGTAGCATCTCCGTCGTTCGTCCATCTAAGCGTCCGAGACTCATCTTCGTGTCTAAACTGTCACCGTCCACCACTTCAGCCCAACTGACGGAGCATCTTTCGACGGTACATGTCATACCTCTGGCTTGTCAGCGGCTGAAGACCAAGTACAGTTCATATTCTTCCTTCTGCGTTACGGTCGATGAGGACTCCTTCGAGCGTTTGAGCGATCCTTTGTTCTGGCCGAAGGGCTGCCTTTTCAAACCTTTCCGCGGAAAGCTGCATGCCGAAATGTTCTGTTCCACTGATGTCCCACACGATGAAAAAAACTAACAATAGGGTGGACATTTACTATCAAAATGCGCGCGGCCTTCGCACTAAAGCGTCCGAATTTTTTGCTAATGTACTTTCCTCAAATTTTCCAATTATTGTAATTTCTGAATCCTGGCTCTGTAGCGACATTAGCTCAAATGATTATTTCCCTCCAAATTACCAAGTTTTTCGCAAAGATAGGAATTTTACTGGGGCTAAACAAAAGGGAGGGGGCGTATTAGTTGCGGTCGATTGTGGTCTTCAGTGTAAGAGGCGACAAGACCTTGAGGGCGACAATGAGTGTGTCTGGCTGGACATCCGACTGACTGGGGGCGAGAGGCTCTTAATAGGGGCGTTTTATATTCCCCCCGATGTTCCTATTTCTTCGTTCAATGAGCTACTTACTTCTGTAGAAGAAGTTTGCGCTTCACACCAAAATCACCAGTTTATCATTCTGGGGGACTTCAATGCACCTGGTGTACAATGGGACAGTCTAACTAACCAGCATTACAATTATTACGTACAGCAAAAATCTCGCATTGTTTTAGACTTCCTAGATTTCACATCCATGACACAACTGAATAACATCAAAAACTGCTCCGAAAATATCTTAGACCTCTGCTTCTCAAACATTCAGAACGCGCGAGTATCAATGGTGGATATCTCTCTTGTCAAACCCGACAAGCTTCATCCTCCATTTTCAGTTTCGGCTCCCGTTTCGATTCGGCATTGTGGTACCTCACTAAAGTATAATGAACTCTCTCCCTTCTGTTATGCACGTGGGGATTACATTGGCTTGTATAGCTTTTTTTCTTCGTTTGATTGGTCAGAAATTCAAGAACTCCCTGATTGCAATGCACAGGTCGAACGGTTCACCGAAATTGTCAAAAGCGGTATGGACCAATTTATTCCCAAGTATAAACCAAACCACTCCAAGCACCCACATTGGTTTTCGAAAGAACTTCGTACGACTCTTAAATTAAAAGACCGCTGCCACAGAAAGTATAAGAAAACCGGGAGTGACGAATGGAAACAGAACTTCTGCTCTTACCGTAAATTATGTAAAAACCTTTATGAGCGGGACCAGCGCTCCTATCTCGATTCTGTAGAGAGTAGTGCGAATTCTCAGCCTGAAACATTTTGGAGATACATCCGGTCCCGTAAGAACAACTCACATGATCTTATCAATCTTGTAGATTCCTCTGGGGAAGAAGTTCATAATGTCGCCAACCACTTTGCTCAGCACTTCAGTGCCACTTGCGGCCAGCGTGACGTCTCTGAAATGAACATATTGTTAAATCGCGTGCAGGGCTCTAGCTTAGTGCTTTTGGACGAGCAGTTGGTTTTGGAGAGCCTAAAGCGCATGAAACCGTCATTGTCGTGCGGAGCTGACGGAATACCTCCAGCTATTCTCAAAACATACGGCAGCATTTTTGTACCTGTTTTGACGGTGATATTTAACCAGTGTCTAAAAACAAACGTGTTTCCTCTCGCGTGGAAAATTTCTCGAGTGCGTCCTATTTTCAAATCAGGCTCCAAATCGGATGCAACAAACTACAGAGCAATTTCTCTCCTTTGTGCTTGTTCCAAGCTGTTTGAGACAGCGCTGTATAAATTACTGTCAAGTTCTGTACATAATCTTCTTGTAAGTAAACAGCACGGCTTTATATCAGGAAGGTCGACAACGACTAATCTCTCCTGCTTCATGGAGCAGGCCTCGGCAGCCATTTCTGAGAGGGGCCAGCTCGACGTTGTCTACTGTGATCTGAGCAAAGCATTTGACGTTGTTTGCCACACGCTGTTACTTAAAAAGCTTTTACAGGTAGGAATTGATACACCACTCGTGGCATTGTTGGGTAGTTATCTAGAGAACCGGTTCAGTTTCGTTAGCGTTAACGGGCAGACGTCTGCTCTGTACAGATCAACAAGCGGTGTGCCTCAAGGCTCCGTGTTGGGGCCTCTCTTGTTCTCCATTTTTGTTAATGATGTGTCAGCCGCAATTAAGATGTCTTCTTTCCTTCTTTACGCTGACGACATTAAAATATTCAGACGGATTGAGTCCATTAATGACTGCATTGCCCTGGAGCAAGATATATCCTCATTTTCCAAGTGGTGCTCAGACAATGGATTAAATCTTAACTCTACAAAAACAAAGGTCATGTCTTATAGCAGGAAAACGAACCGCACTTTATTTTGCTACAGTATTAACGGCGGTTACTTGTCTAGAGTTGAAGAGATCAGAGACCTCGGCGTGCTTTTCGACAGTGCCTTAACTTTCTCACCTCATGTCACTCAACTTACTAGGCGGGCGCTACGCTCTCTTGGGGCTGTTTGCAGGTTTTCTCGAGAATTCCGGTTTCCTTCTTCATTCCTAAAACTATTCAGAACGCTTTGTATTCCGCAACTAGAATATGCTTCTGTCGTTTGGAATGGAACCTGTAGTTCCAACTGTCAACGTATAGAGCGTGTACAAACCAAATTTTCATCAATATTTAGGCATCGTTTTCCTTCGGAGCCTATCCCTATAACGGTTTCTCTAAGTTCCCTGCGGACCCACTCAGACCTTCTTTTCATGTACAAATTGCTTCATGGTATTATTTTATGCCCGGAACTACTTGAATCAATCAGTTTTCGCGTTCCACAAAAAGCTACAAGGCTCGCCCACCCTTTTAAAGCAGCTGGAGCTCTCAGCACACGTTCTCCTCTTCAAAGGATGCAGCATCTGCATAATGTTCACTCCGAGAAGCTCGATATCTTTCAGCGTCCTCTTCGGGAGTTTTTGGCCGGGTTGTCAGCTCTGACACACTAGGTTCATCTTGGCAGTGCTCTTTTTCTTCACTTGTCGTCCTGACGTGTGCATTGACTTCACCGAGCTTGTTCTTGTTCCTGTTATTCGTGTATTGTGCTTATACTGCGACTGTAATTATCGTAGAATTTTTCTTTTTCTGCCACTTTTATCATTAAAAGTTGCTATATTCACTTCATGCGTCCATTTGAAACTGAAAATGTACGCTTCCCGAATCTTGTAAAAACTTTCTTCTTTTCACTAACCCTTCCGTATAGTTACGCTTATTGTAAGATGTCTTCTTGCAATTGACCAGACATTACAGTTTCTATTGATTGTGTAATGTTGCCTAAAATTACACTATGGTATTTTTATTCTTCTTTGAAGTTGTAGTTTCTTCATATTTTTTGCTCGCTCACTGTTCTTTTGCCAGCTGTTGATGCATTTCATTGCTGTCTTATACCTTTTCTGTGCGCCAGCATGACTTAATTGTGTAAAGTCGGTTGGATTGCACTATTTTATTACTTATCTTCTTTGCCGTTTTTTGTAAGTCTTTCTGTCCTTTTTTTTTTTTTTGCTCACTGAGTGTTTATTAGCAAATTGTTGATGTACTACAGTGTTGCATTTTCCCCTCTGAGTGCTCCAGCACGAAGGCCTCCGCTGTTCCTGGGCACTATAATAAACATTGATTGATTGATTGATTGATTGATTGATTGATTGATTGATTGATTGATTATTATTATTATTATTATTATTATTATTATTATTATTATTATTTTCCGTCTCCGTCATGTGCATTGAGTATTTGCTTGTGTATTTTCAATTTTTCACGTGCCTTCAACGTTTTGCTGGCCGGGTGTCATGGCTTCTAACACTAGGCTTCCTTTTTTTTTTTTTTGCTGTTTTGCTTTCTGGGATCTCTGTAACTATTTTTATCTTATTGTTTCTTTCATATATATGGTTTTCTGTGTTGTGTTGTCTTGATTTTAGTTTGTTTTTATGAATGCTTGTATATGGTGTACCAGTACCAAGACCCTAGGGTTGTTCCTGGGCACCAAAAATAAAGATTGATTGATTGATTGATTGATTGATTGATTATTATTATTAGAAACATGCAAGCCTGGCAAACAGCACCCTAAAAAACGCTATTGACGCTATGTTGCAAAAGAAACTTGAAAGGCGTTGCGGCGTACCTACCTGCCCAGCGTCAACGATGCGGTGAACGTATTTGTCCGTACACTTCTAAGGGGTTATCACGCTATTGCTGCTATTGCCACTATTGCCATATTGCTATGGCATAATCGGGCAAAATGGCAGCGTGCACGCCTGGCAGTGTTCTAGACTTTGCGCGCTTTCGCTGTGGGAAATGTTCATTTTTTAGCCAAGGTTACCTGCAGCTACTGACGCACATACGCGATGCGCACAGCTGGGAGCCCGGATTTCGTGTCACCTGCGGCATTGAAGGGTGTCCGAGAACCTACACCATCGTTGAATCCCTCAGAAAGCATGTCTACCGGGATCATGAGAACGTCATCACTGACAGCTTGGTGCCGAACGCGTCGAGTGCCCTCCCTCGCAACCGTAACGTTCCCCGTGACGAAGTGCCGGCGGAACCCGCGGGACCTGCGGAACCTGTGAACGTACCTTCAACAGACGATGGTTATGATGCGTTTCCGGAAGACAGCGACACTCTAGGTCATTCAAGCAACGATATCTCGCCAGAACCCACCATGGAGACGTTCCTTGAAAGTGCGAAGAAGAAGACGTGTTTCTTTTTTTTCAGGCTGTCCGAAGAACACAAAGTTCCACATACCGTAGCGCAGCTTGTGTTCAGTGATTTGAAAAGCCTGATGCAAGAAATGTTTGAGCAGTTTTGCAGCGTTCTTCGAAAACATGTGCCCCAGAGTGGGAACAAGGAGCTTGATAAGCTCTTCAGCTGTAAGTTTGTTGACGACATGTTTTCGGTTTCAAGGTCCGCTTTCATGCGTCAAACGTTTGCCAAGAAATGGCTGCCGTACACCGCCCCACAGCAACTAACATTCACACCTCAAGCACAGGAAACATTTCAGTATGTGCCCCTTGAGCCAATGTTAAAGAGCATGCTTGAAGTGCCGCAAGTTTTCAGCCTTGTTTTCCCCACTTCAACAACACTGACTCATAGCCAGCCTGACCCTATGTTGCTGAAAGATTTCAAGGATGGCAGTGTGTACCAAGAGGACCTGAAAGCTGTTTTGAGAAGCTCGGACATGCTCACAGTGTTCTTGCTTTTATATGCAGATGAGGTGGACATCTGCAATCCACTAGGTGCTAAGCGGGGCACACACAAGCTTTGCCTAGTGTATTGTAGTGTTTTAAACATTCACCCCCGGTACCGCTCACAGCTGAAGAGTATTTACCTTCTTCTAATTGCAAAGTACACGGACATCTGCAAGTATGGCATGGATAAGGTTCTCGCTCCGCTTGTTCATGACCTGAAGCGCTTAAAGGACCAGGGTTTCATGTTTCAGACGGAGAGAGGCATGGCTCGGGCAGAGGTGGTTGTAGTCGCTATGTGTGGAGACAACCTGTCCATGCATAACATTGGAGGCTTTAGCAAGTCATTTGGGGGGGGCAGAGTCTGTCGTTTTTGCATGGCCCACGCTGTTGACCTTCCCAAGATTACAGATGAGGCTACGTGTGTGTTGCGGGAAAAGCACACTCATTTGAAGCATGTTGCTGCAGTTGCTGTGAATAGCGACTTGAAGCGCCTCTATGGCGTAAGTGGCTCTTCACCTTTGTTATCACTGGACTACTTTTCTGTTTGCAAGCAAATGCCACCGGATGTCATGCATGACATTTTTGAGGGCACAATAGGTCATGTGCTGAGGCCAGTTATCACTGGTCTTCTGAATGACTCTGTGCTGACCGACCCTGACCTGGACAAAATAGGCACTTTTGCCTATGGATTCAACGACAGGAAAAACAAGCCAGAACTGCTAACCCCGTCGTTCCTCGCACAAACAGGAACCCTGAAAGGCACAGCAGCCCAGAAGTGGTGTCTGTTTAGGCTGTTGCCTCTTATCTTTTCTGGCCAAATCCCAGAAGGAAATTCACATTGGGAAGTCTACCTGGAGTTTCGCCACATTGTAGACATGGTGCTGGCTGAAGAAGTTTCTGTGGAGTGGTTGCCATATTTGAAGCTCAAGATTGGAGAATTCCTTCAGAATTTCACATCTACATATACTGCTGCTTCTGTAACTCCAAAGATGCATTTCATGGTCCACTACCCAAGAATTTTGAGCGAGGTCGGTCCACTTGTTCAGTACTGGTGTATGCGGTTTGAGGCCAAGCATCAATACTTCAAGAGGCTTGCCACTCGTACCATGAACTTCCGCAACATCTGCAAGACCTTGGCTGGCAGGCACCAGTTGCTTCAGGCATTTCAGCAGCACACATTTAGAGCAGATGGTGTGGTGAGTACGTGTGCAAAGAGAGTGAAGCGTGCTAGCCTTCCCTGTGTCGTCCAGAGCAAAATCATGGAGCACGAGACAGTGTGGAAAGTGAAGTCTGTCACGTGTGACAATGCCACTTACAGGCAAGGAGACGTTTTAGTAATGCAGAAGGGTGAACCACCAAGCTTTGCTCTTGTTGACACCGTACTGCTCACCGGTCAGGCAGTGTTGCTTGTTCTGGCAACATTGGACGTAAAGTGCTTCAGGAGGCACCGCTACTCCTACCATGTGGTGAAGTCTGGAGAACTCAGTGTTGTTTCGCCAAAACGGGAGGTGTCACCACAACGACTGGACTTGTACTTCGGTGCAGAGGTGGTGCCACGCTGCGAGATCTATATTTAGTGTGACTCGTAGTGCCCTTCGCCACCAGTGACTGGGAAATGCTAAGTTTGTGTGTCCTTATTTGTGAATTTTTGCTCGTACTCTTGCTTTGAAGTGGTATTGTGAGATGCAATGAAGATCATTAACCAGCTCATGAACTCCTGAACATATAAATATGCATTCATTCAAGAGCATAACTAGACGTGGCCTTTATATTACTTGCAAATTGGATGCTGATGTGGGTTGTTTTGATATGTCAGTGCCTTTCGTGTGCAAACATGCTAATTCAATAGAGGTTGATAGCTGAGGGCAAAAAAAAAGCGCAAAGAAACGGCATGGAAGACGAGAAAAAGACAGGGCGCTGTTAATAGCTCTTTGGCCTCTACCGAGTCGCAGTATATCAGCTTCTCACATGCTTCTATGCCAATCGGATATGCGGCAAATTATCTGCAGGACTTGCACATCATGTTCTAGAGCTTTTCACACTGTGGTTAATTTTTGTGCTAGTATTCCTAAGACGCCAGCATGTTTGCTGATGTTCAGTTCTCGCAATTGCTTGCTGTTATGCCTACCTAAAGCTTTTAGCTTTCTGGAGATGTTCTGGAGATATTGAGATGCCTCCTATGAAACCGATCTGTGGGTAGATTTCTCCCTGCAATGTACAAGAGGGTTGATGAAAGAATGGGACTCTGGGGGATTTGGTGCCTGGTATGCATGTGTTCCAAAAGTCAGTGCTGTACTTTGATATTGGAGAAAAGAACGTACAGTAAAACCTGGACTTAACGAACCTCTGTGTAACGAATTCCTCAATTGAACGAAGTTTTTTAATTCCCCATTGCCACCTCCATGTGTTTGCGACCTCTACGTAACAAAGGCGTTGTGACGGTTAACCTTGATGTAACAAATTCGCCACGCTGATGAGTCTGTTTTTTGCCCGTTTTCTAAAAAATCGGCTGGAGAAATGCACTAATTTAGCGAATTTGGCCGGCACCACAAACTGCCCTGCATTTCAACGAGTAAGTGCGGTGTCAGTTAGGTGCTTAGCCTGCTTGTCGGCATGTAGTCGCGCGTCTTCACTGCTATCTGTGGTTTCGGTTCATCGGTGATGAGTTTGCTGGCAGAAAACGGGAGGTTTTGTTAATTCAAGACAAGCTCACTATTTAAAATGCGGTGTCCACAGTTGAACGTCACCGCCCGGTACACTGTCCCAGCTAGCATCTCCTCAACAGTTTTGAGGGTGGAAAAGAGCATCGAGTTCGCGAAAAGGCGCCTTTTGAGCATAAGTTTGGTTCTTGAAACACGTTAAGGCACTGAAAAGTGTTGAAATGCAAAAGTGGTACTTAAGTTAATTTCATGAGTACGGGGCCGTGCAGTAGCAGCCGGCGCAAAGCACGTAGTTTTTCAGTGTGACATCAATCCTTGAAAGGCGAGTTTAGCGTCAGTGATGTGTAGCATTTTGGTTTCATTTCTGCTTCATTCACGCGAGATCTCGAAACCTGCGTGTAATGAAAACCTGCACGTAACAAAAAAAAGCAGTTTTTTCAACTTTGTTACATCCAGGTTTGACTGTACATAGTTGTACGGGGCGTAGTCTTCCCTGTGTGATGCTTCATGATATTCTTATTAAAGGGGCCATAGAGGTGAAATAAAAGTTTTGTTTATTCAAAAGATAAATCATGTCAGAACAACATTCATACTAATTTTTGTGTGAACTTCAAGACTTAAGCTAGATGATCAGAAAAGAAAATGAAAGAGTGGTGCCTTCAGCCACTTGCACTATGCTTATGATGACACATAGGCTAGTTTGTACATAAGGCAGCTGGTTGCCAGTAAAGGCTGTGCGATTCTTTGTTGTGAAGCAAGAAAAACGTTAAAAGAGGCCCTGATGTCAGGTTGTGTGAAGCCGCTGCGTCATTTTCAGAGGTCTCCTTTTTTTCTTGTATTTTTTGCGCACAGTTTCCACCTCCTCCACCTTCACTCACATTCCTTGTATGCTAGGTGCCTTCGATTTGGCTGCACTCGGTGAACTCGTTCAGGCAGTGCAGCCCTCACCTCTACAGTTTTTGGGTGCAGTACACGACACCTATACTTTTCTATCCGATTTTCCGATGGTGCAGGGAGTGCAGGACGAGTTCACGGCTTCCTCTGCACTTCCCAAAAAGAAGGTGCAGAAGGGGACAAAAAAAAGTGCAGGACCAATTCTGCACTGCAGGCAGCTCTTGCGCTGAAGTAATCGTGAACTGGATCAGAAAATGCAAGCCAAATGGAGGCGGGGATTCTATTGGACAGCCTTTAGCCGCTGTTGCTTCAATGCCGTTACCAGCGACCCCGTGAGAGCATGAAAAAGCCTGGGACCATGGCACAATCCATGGGTAGCTAGTGGGGCCTCTCCCTAGTTTTCATCCCTTTACGTTCTTTGTAGTGGAGTCTTAAGTTTCATTTGGTTGACGTGCTGGAAGGCTGGCATGGGATTTAAACACTGATTACTCTGTTTCTGGAACCTCTTCCCCTATGATGTCACTGCTGATCTGAAGTGGGAAATTTTAAAGTTTGTTTGTATTTGTGGCTTTTTTTTTTGCTGAAAATATGAACTTTCTGACCAAAACAAACCTGAGTGAGCTGTAGAAGACTAGTTCATTCAAAGAAAATAATATTAAAAACTGCCAGGTAAGCAATGCAAAGAACCCTATCTCTGAAGGTGTTGGGTCTATACCTGAATTATTTACTAGATAAAAATTTGTGAAGCATGCATGAGAGTGACTTAGATTTTCTATTTAGGCTTGGTTTATGTGGAAACAGGAGATCTTGAATAACAAAAGTAATGAATAAGCACTATAGGCTGCTCACAAACTCTTATGGCACGAAACGGTTGTGGGCCATGACGTGTTCAGATGCAGACTGGTAAAAATTTCAAATATTGAAAGGTACTGTCTGTTAGTCTAAGTTTCTTAATAGTATAGCATACTTTTGTTGAGGCGTGCTTGACACGACCAACAAAGTCTCTTCAAATAACCTGATATTCATTTGAAGTGTTTTTTTTTTAGCATTATGTGTGTCACAAGTGATGGGTAAGGAACTACTGGGCAAAATAAACTATCACTTTGGAGCTCTTTTGTTTCATTCAATTTCAGATGGCTGCATGACATAACACATCATTTTGTGACATTGCATGGTAGAGTCAACAAACGCTATTGATTGGTAGCATCATGGATCTATCAACAAGCAACTGCAGTTGAATCACAGACATCTACTCATTTTTCATTATAGCGCAATGACTTGCACATACACATTTGCCCATGGGTGTCCTCAGGTCGGTGTCCTGCAGAACCAAAGCCACAAATTTTGTTCGGAGGGGGTTATGGGTTATGGCAAGGGAGGAGTTTCACCGAAAGGAACACTAAACCTCGCTACACGCTGCCTGAAAAAAATTTCGGAGGGGGTTCTAATCCCCACACCCCGCTCTGGCCATGTCCCTAGTGTCCTCCAAAGTTGTACGGCAGCAGGGGTAACTTGCATCATTACAAATTTAATAAATTATAAAATATAAAAAGGACACCATAGTTACAGAACCCATCTAAACAAAAGGAACAATTCAATAGCCTCTGTGCTGGTATAAACAGTGAAACTGAAGGCCTAAATTGTAACATCAATATTGGATGTTGGAGACAGAAGGGGGTGGAGAAGCACGCTGTTTTGCCCACCCCCGCAGTGCAACTACAATCTGTGCATGTGTATGATACACGCATTTGTTTATTTACAGCAATTAAAAAAAAACACTTTGCATCGCACTAGAAAATAAGCCTGTGGAACCTCTGACACTAATAACTAGGCTGCCTTTCACTAGTCTTTCTTAAATTTTGATATAAAAGGTACAGTGGGGCCTATGTTGTCAAATTATTATTCCAAGAAAACACCACGGTGTAAGGAGCAGTAAAATAAATGTATGCAACGACTAGCCAATACCAGGTGCAAACGATTTGCACTGTACGGACGTAGGCTGAACTATTTTGATTGCCATATGTTCGTTCTTTGCTCAACGAATAGCACTTGTACTGTATCTATGTGTACACCAGATGAGCCGCACAGGACGAGCGGTCATATTGATTGCTTGATTAAGCTGCATTTGTGCACTTCACACACGGACTCCATCCACAGCTATTGCTTCCCTATACTTGATTTTTTTTTCGCATGTTATGTTTGTTATATGTGCATGCACACCATGTACAAATCACATGTTTATTGATTTATTTATTGATTTATACTGTTAGCATTCTGCCATGACAGAAGTTCAGATAGTGAAAATAAGCATGGGGTGTCAAGCGCTCGGTCAAGTTCACAGTCAAAAAGGAAAAAAACAGAGAGGCGCCTGAAAAATTGAGCATAGGCGTGCAGAAGATAAGCAGTACCACCACGTCTGCATTCACTTGGTTTAAAAAATAAAAACTGAAACAAACCCACGGAACGAGGGGTTGCCTAGCGCAGCTTTAAACTGAGGTTAACAACTTCGTTAGGCATCAATTTTTATTCGTCAATCACTTCCGGCAGTCTGTTTATAATTCAGCGGATTGATGTGATAACCGCAGAAGCAGCTACGCGAGATACTGTTACGTGGCGCAGGACATGAACCATGAGATGCGGACAATATATTTCACACTATTTACACGGTGGCTATCGCCGAGTTCGCACCGGCTGCGCGTCCGCCACTCCCTCGTCGTCGTCGATGGTTGGACATCGGAAATTGTCCACTTGTTCGTAACATATCACCCCCCGGCCAAAGAAGGCCGTCCCGGTCGCGCTCGGTCAGCGTGAATGGATGGGTGCGGTGAGGATGAGATGCGATGCGTATTAACTCCCTCGTCGTCGTCGATGGTTGGACATCGGAAATTGTCCACTTGTTCGTAACATATCACCCCCCGGCCAAAGAAGGCCGTCCCGGTCGCGCTCGGTCAGCGTGAATGGATGGGTGCGGTGAGGATGAGATGCGATGCGTATTACACTGAAGTCCTTTCAACGGCGAATGACGATGGCGGTATCCCATGTCGACTGGTCCCCGAACATCGACGCCCATGCATGTAAGGCCACGACGAACCGATGAGGGTGCTGGGAACCGTGTCGGGCGAAAAGGCTGGGAACACAGCATGGGCGGCACGTCTTGGCTGGTCACATCTCGTCAGGTCTCGGCTCTTGATCGGCTTTCTCTTGGGCTGGGGAGATGCGGCGGGGGCATCGTCATGTGCTGATCGCGGCGGGGCTGGGGCTGCCCGACACGGCCCATGTACCCTCGACGTTTGCGCCGGTGCCGAGACGTAGCGATGCTGGGGCCAGGACGGGGAGAAACCCGCACACTACACCAAACATGTTACGCGGCGCAGGACATGAACAATGAGATGTGGACGATATATTTCACACTATTTACACGGCGGCTATCGCCGAGCACGCACCGGCTGCGCGTCCGTCACTCACTCGTCGTCGTCGATGGTTGGACATCGGGAATTGTCCACTTGTTCGTAACAATATTGTTATTTACCTTGCCCGTGCGTGTGCGTGTTGCCCGTGCGTGTGCGCCTGCGCGCGAGCCTGAACACATACACTATCAGTGAGATACAATTTAGAAGAGTTCGCATCCGCCACAGATTTTGCACACCTGAAAGTTGACTGTTCTATTCTCTATCGCGGAGGATATACGAACTCCATCGATGCGAGACAGAGTCGGTACGCTGTTCTATTCTCTCCCGCGAAAGGGGTACAACCGCCGCTTAGCTCCATCAAGAGTGGGGAGAGTTCGCCAGCAGTTTTATTCTGGTTTCCTAGCAGAGTGAACACGCCATCTAACGCCACGCGTGGTGCGGACGGTGTCAAACGACCCTGGCAGGGATAGGAACGCTGTTTGATTCTTCAACTACTCCCCACATTTCTTAGAGTGAGTAAACTTTATTGAGAATGTCCGGCGGAGGTAGCGGGGAGGACCACGCAGTGTCGCCCGCCACCCGACGTAGTTAAGGCGTCTTCGGGGTGTTGCCTCCCCGACTCCCGCTAGGCCGGCCCGCTGTCGACCTGTGGGGGGTATACTCCCGGACTCCAGCCGGCTCAGCCCCACGCGTTTGTCGGGCAACAGCAACCTCTAGCCGCTGGACGGCCTGCGGGAAAGTTTATTTACCCCAAGCTGGACCTCACGTTCACAAATGGATATGTTACATGATTTGAAAGATATTTGAACGTCATCTACATACATCAAGCAGGATAGGGTTGGCGGCAGTGCCTTTTGGAGAGGTTCATCTTAAATATAAACAAGGTGCAGCTCAATACGCCACCTTGAAGCGCGCCATTCTCCTGCACGTGAACGTTTGAAAGTGCCGAACCGACTCTGACACAAAATGTTCGTTCAGACAGGTAACTGGAAACAGTATTCAGCATGTTACCTGTTACACCATAGGATTTTAGGTTTGCAAGAATGCCATAACGCCATGCCGTATCATAAGCTTTCTCGATATCAAAAAATACGGTCATGCAGCGCTGGTTGTGTATAAAGGCATACTTAATGTAAGATACCAGTGCAACTAATTGACAGTTTGTGGATCGAACAGTTGTGACAGAACAGATCGAACAGTTGTGACAAATTCAAATGTGTTTCCTGAACACACATTACACTTGGCTGATAAGCATGCAGTATTTCGTACACATCGTCAAGATTATTCAGAAGGCCTCTGCAGTTCCATTTTGTATTATGTTTTCTCTTGCCATTGTGATGTGTTCGGAGATACTGGAGTGTGACAATTTATCTAGGGTCTTTCGGGGCTTGGACTTTTGGAAGGGGTTTTCTGGCGTTCTCTGCTGACCTGGACGTCGGGGCCCGTTCCTTCCGCTGCGATGAAAGCCAGAAGGGCTCGACGTCCATGTCATCATCTGAAGGCAAGGGGGTGCCCAGCGGACTGGGCCCCCTTGACTTGGTACCCTATCGGGTGTTCTTTGCCTGTGCCGCGAGCGGGGCAGGCGGTGGAGCTTGGATGGGCGCTGCTGTGGGCCCTCCCGTCTCCATATCCCTGCCCTCAGGTGTCCCTAGGGCCGGTGGAGAGGAAACAGTGAGAGCGGCAGAGCTCCCAGCGGCGATCACAATCGCGACATTCACTGGAGTCGCCACACTGGGCGATTCCTGACACCGCTGGACTACCGAAAGCAGTCCGGCAAGAAACGGGGCCCCCGCAGTCCTACAGGTGTTGTAGAGGCAGCAGGGGGCTGGTCAGCTGGGGGCTGGGACAGCAACACATCAGCAGCATGGCTGCACTGTGTCACTGTGCTAACCAAACGGCGCCCTAGCCCATGGCGGGCAGCGTCTGCATAAGATGTGGCCGAAAGAAGCTTGTGCTTTTGGCGTGCCTCAGCAAAGGTGATGTTTTCTGTTACTTTCATTTGTAGAATTTCTTTTTTTGTTTTGAATTTTTGTCAGGTTCGCGAATAAGCAGCGTGTGGGCCACTGCAATTCGAGCATTTCCCTGTTATGTTTCGACAGTCATCCGACGAATGGTCAGACTCTGAACATTTAGGACAAGTCAGCTTTCCTCGACATGATAGAGTTCCATGGCCGTATCGTGGGCATTTAAAGCATCGCCTGAGATTAGGGGCATATGGTCGAATATTGAAGCTTAGGAAGCCGACTTTGACCTTTTCGGGTGGGGTTGTGAAATCAAATGTTAGGCTGAAGAAGTTCCACCTCTGAAGAAGTTCCACCTCTGAAAAAAGCGCCTGAAGAAGTTCCACCTCTATCTCAGACTCTAATTCCTTTTCTGAGATTACACCTTGAGAGGAGTTGAGAGTTCTATGTGGAGTCACAGTAACAGCCAGGTCAGCCAACGTGGTCTGTTTCAGGAGGTTTTCGCTTTGATTTTTTTTTTTTACTTGAACAAGTAGGTCACCGGATGAAAGCTTCTTAGCATCATAGTCTGAGCCGACAACAGACTCAATGCATTTGGCCAAAAAAATGACTGACTTCTTGCCAACAGGGGTGTCCCCTGTGTAACGAACAAGATGTTTATAGAAATGTTCTGCCTTCTCTTTAGCAAGTACTTCCGTGCGGCCTCTTTTGGGAGGCCGATCATTGGAGGGGGGCTTTGAGAAAATACCATACAGCATGTATAAAAGCAGGGAGACGGGGGTATTTTCTCCTTTAACGTTACCCTGGTAGTCAAAGAGGTCCCGGAGCTCCCTGCCTGGTAGACAGGCAGGGAGCCCATCGGCCGGAGCTTGACCAAGGCTCCGATGGCCACCGTTAGAGGTTTCTACCCTTCACCTTAAAAGTCATTACCATGGTCGGTTACAGCGTGAGTATGGGGGCTCGGTGTCCGCGGTGTCGCGAACACCGTCACCAAGATTGATCAAGGTGCCCCGTGCTGGGGTGTGCGTGCGTGCGTGCAGGTGTGTGTGCGTGGGCGTGTACGCGTGTATGTACGTGCATGCGTGTATGTGTGTATGTGTGTGCGTGTGTTTGCGCGTTAGTAATTGTGCGTGCACATGTGGGTGTGTGCGTGCCTGTGCGCATTTGTGCGCTTGTGCGTGCGTGCGTCCGTGCGTGTGTGTTTGCGGGTGTGTGCCTGCGTGCATGTGTGTATATGTGTGTGAGTGTGCCTGTACATGTGTCTGGGTGCGTGCGTGCGAGTGTGTGTGTGTGTCCGTGCATGCGTGTACGTGTGTCTGTGTGCGCGTGCGTGCGCCTGTGTGCGCGTGTGCACTCGTGCGCTCATGTGCGTGTGTGGGTACGTGCGTGCGTACGTGTTCGTGAGTGTGAGTGTGCGTGTGCGCGTGCGCGTGTGTGCGTGCGGGTGTGTGTGCGTGCCTGCGTGTGTGCGTCTATGCGTGTACGTTTGCGTGTGTGTGTCTGCGTGCGTGTGTATATGTACGAGTGCGCGTGCGAGTGCGTGCGTGCCTGTGTTTGCGTGTGTATGTGGGCCAGTGCGTGTGTGAGTGCGTGCGTGCGTGCGTGTCTGTGCGCGTGTGCTTGTGTGTGTGTATGTGTGTGTGCGAGCGTGCGTGCGTGCGTGTGCGTGTGTGTGCGTGTGTTGACGCTTCTGTTCCTCGGTAGAATGCGACATTGACCACCGGTGGATAGACTGTGCATACTCTGTGCTTGGCATTAGTTTTCACTTGCGGTGCCTCAGCCAATCCCCAGTAAATGCAGCGTATGCGGCTAACGGCGTTTTCGTCTTGCCCCAGGGTGAAGTATCGGGCTGTTCGAAGCCTCAAACCGCAAGAAAGTAGCGCTACCTTCACTACGAGCAGCAGGCAAACAACGGCAGGCTGGTTTTCTCTTCTCTCTCGCACGGCATACCGCGACTTTGTGTTGACTGATCCTCGGTGTGGTTTAAAGTTGAATAAAATGTGTACGCCAATGCCCATTCATCGCATTCTGTGCGATTGTGTAAAACAAGTTTTTAGAGACTTCGACGCTTCGAGGGACTCTCCTACACATTGAGTGTAGATAGCTAATTCATGATGCGTCATTCCCATTTGGTATTCAATACTAACGGAAATGCGATTTGTTACACTGGCTTTCGTAGTCGTAAAAAATTCCAACCTGTTCATCGGCCTAGAGTAGCCCCTCACTTCAAAATACGTGCAAAAGATGGAGAGTAAGCCCTAGCGTACCGGAACTCAAAGCCCACAAAACTCTGTACTAAACTTTCGTCATGGAATCTAGTGTAGCCTGCCACAAAGCTTTATTGCTTAGCGCAGGCAAAGGTAGCAAAAGCGATAATAATACTCTGTAGTATCTGGCGCCAAAGCATGCAATTTTTTTAATGAGGGAGATTATTAACTTAGGCCAACTTGTTTACTTTTGCCCTCTTAGGTACGTTATCGCTGTGATCCTTTCGTAGCGATTTTATTTCCCCAATCCCTCACCGAAGCAAACAATAGTACACTCTTAGTCAATTCCTGGTTATACGACCCGCATGCAGGCGGGTCGCCGCGTCATTTTAAAGCCGCTTATAAAGCGGCGGTTCAGGCGGCCTCATGCCCAAGCGGCCCGCCAAACACGCGGCCCACCGAACACGCGGCCCCGCGTTTAAGCGGCCGTATTGAGGGCCGCTTAACCAGCGGGCCACCTAAACACCGGGCCGTGTGTTCAGCAGGCCACTGGCCGTAATTTTTCTACGCGGCCCGTTATGCTAATCTATTCCCGCTTACGAAGCGGCCCCCAAATCAAACGGCCCCTCAAATAAGCGGCCTTGTTGCTTTTCACATAAAAAAAGAAAAAACAAGGCACTCGGCCAGAATTGAGTTTATCCGTTTTTTTTTTCGCTCGCATTGCCAGGCCAACGTCAGAATCCCGTGACGAACGCTCTAACACATGTTACATCATACGCGACACACAAAGTGCACATAGGCACACACACGCAACCCTACAGAGAATCGAACCCGTGTCTACTACAACACATGAAGAGGCGGGTATCATAACCACTGCGCCACAACCCACGGGTTGCTGGGGAGAGCAAACATGGGCGTATAAGTATTCTGCATGCTGTTGCGCGTCAAGCAGGAGTCTTAAATAACACATTCGGCGGCGAGTGACTTTCTTTAGACCACCGTTTTTTAATCACTCTACCAAAGAGGCATAATACTACGGTTTGGGGGCTTTAAGTACATTTGTACGAGCGGAAACCTTTTGTCATGCTGTGTGCCCGATTCAACAGTATGATGCGCCATGCGGTGATTTATTCCGTCGATGCAAACGGAATTGATAACAGTTCTTCGGCCTTCTTACCAAAAGTATACTTGGACATTGCCGGAAAGTGCCCCCTATGACAATGCATGCAAATAACTAGCACGTAAGGCACACTGTCGTGCACTGAACATAAGAGATGTCTGGTAACGAGGGGCTAGTATACCAAGCATGAAATGGTGCACTGATTTTTTTTTGCTCGTCTTAGCTCTTCTGATGGTGTGGTTACATGCCTTCACCTTTATTTTTGTAATAGGGGGCGCTAGTAATTTACGTCTCTGGTAATGTAATGAACCAATAATAAATTACTCACTCTATATAACATTGTGTCCCGACGCCTGCAGAATTGCTGCGTCGCCTGAAGAATTGGTAATCGCGAGCACACAAAGAATATCTTAGCGTTTTCTCGCGCAGACCGGATGGGCGCTAGGCCGTGTAACTTGTAACGGCCTGCATTTCCAGAAAAATGCAGTTTTCGCGGAAGTTCCACCTTTAATCGTTATAATATCGGAAATAAAGATCATTGGTCGAAACAAATTTTAAGAAACCAAAAATTAAGAAAAGTATTATAAAATGACGGAAACTGGCAAACAGTATAACGGCCTGCATTTCCACAATAATGCACATTTCGCGGAAATTCCACTTGTAATCGTTATCATAGCGTAGATCGAGATAACTGGCCGAACATAATTTTGCAAAACTAAAAACCAAGAAAAATATAAAAAATACGGAAAATTGTGAGCCGTGTAACACCCTTCATTTACAAAAAATGCAGATTTGGCGCAAATATTACCTGTGATCGTTATAATAGGGTAAATGGAGATAACTGCACAAACAGAAATTTGGCTCTAAAAGACTCACACTCAAGAGAAGCGGCATAAGAATGCTGGGCATTAGTAGACAATTCTCTTAATTTCTGCAATTTTTTTAAGTGGCCTCATTCCATTCGCGCTTCTGTTATTAAGGAGTTATATTATTTTACGCGGAAGCGCAAGGTCGCGGTTCAGCATTTTCAACATTTTTAAGGCCGTTTACCGAAACCATAGCACTCGGTCATGAATGTACACTTGTGCATCTGAAGGTTAGACCGTATAAAACAATGCCACCAATAAGTGGGTTACAATGGCTGCAATTGCACTAACACATTTGTGATTTGTGCACTTCTGGAACATCTTCATAACCTCAGTTGTCATGCAATGAGGTTTTACCTTTCTATTCTCAGTGTTTTGCCACCTGATCTATCAGGTCTCAATGCACATACCCCGAATTAAAAAAAAAAAACTCCATATATTTATAAGGCCATGTTGCAAGCAAAGCTGTAAAGCAAGTATCTGTATACCTTAAACCTAACCGGATCTTGAAGTGATAGTCTACGTATACAAGCTTGGGACATAAACAGAGAGCTGAGTTGGGTATGTAAATAATAAGTATTTTCTCATTCTCGAATTCATGAGCATGCACAAGTGTGAGATGAAAATTACATTAATGACACCATGCCGAAGGAACAATGTTTTCTTTTTATTTCATATCAAAAATACAAATATGAACACGAAATACTTATACTAAAATAACAAATACAAATATTAGCAGATTGCAATTGTGGAACACACAAATGAAAATATTCTTTTGTGGAAGAGCAAATAAGGACCTGTCAAGATAAAATTATTGCTTTAATTTATGGAATTTTCAGCAGCTTGCTGAACAGGGAGGAAACTCATCTTTTTTGCAGGCTCCTGACTGTATAACGCCAAACGTTTGGCCTAAAGCTGACGGCTATCTCATGACCTAATGTAATATATTACCAAACAAAGAACAAGTACTTTCTCCGCACTTCAAATCATGGTCCAGGTACACCACTTCCGATGATGTAGAAGGCCTTTGTAAAATCCCCCAAGCAATATTTGGCCCGGGAGCTGCTGCTTCCGGAATTTCGTCGCCCTGAAATGTGGTAGCATTCTGGGTAGCATTCTGCTGTGTTGGCACTGCGTGAAGAAAAGAAACAGCAGTTGAAAAAGTGACCAGGTACAAAATTGTGGTGTTATTTATCGGCGGCAAAACAGTATAGCCTGAAGGGGCGCAGCAGAAGTATCACCAACGCCTTAGCAGATATGTGAAAATACCATAAATCAGACAGGTGCATCGCTGTAGTTTAGGCAATTATTTCTTTCTTACTGCTTTAGATTCAGACGCTTTCCAAAAGGACGTTTTCATCATATACATAGGAAGGCCGAGCGGTTTTTTAGTCCAAAGGCGTGCGAGAAAACTTTGCCATAATTTTATTTGACGCCGGCACGTCAACTGGACGTCGCAAAAAAACTGTTCGCTGTTACACACGGGAGGTAATGTGCCCTAGTTTCTTTTTATAAAACAATTTCCAGCAATAGTATGGCGCCAAACATTATGAAAAATCGAACAGAACTGCCAGCAATATTTTTTGCTAAAGCATAGGTAAACTGCGCGCACCGAGCAACAGCCAGCGCATCTGTAACAACCATAGCCTCAAGTATAACGCCTTTACAGAAGGCGTTGTAACAACATTAGAAGCCACCGCTTTGAGCAACCGCTACGCCGGCGCCGCGGCGCGTTTGCGCTGCCAATGCTATCATGTTTCTGCAAACCGCGATTTGACACTCCAGACAGACGACAGCCGTGGCGAACATAACTAGATGGGGCTGGTGTTACTCATGAATGTTGCTTGATGTGAAAACTTTACCACTTAAACGCACCGTAATGAAGTTTACAAATCACCACAGAATCCACACTACTCAACGTGCCAGAAAAGTCACCAGCCGAAACGACGACGCGAAAACCTAGTTACGAAAAAAACGTTACCTAACTTTTTGCTACGCCTACCAAAAATGACAAGCAGTGGCCATGGAATACTGAAAAATACAAAATTCGAACTGGGTTTTATGTGCCTTGACCTGAGCAATGAAACGCGTGTAAAAATGCAATTTCTTTATGGCATTCACGGTTGTCAATACGGCAACGGAAGTACCTCACATGTGCAAGTGTTTTCATTTTTCGCCTGGATCCCAAAACGGCCGCCGCACTGGGAAACCAAATCCTCTCTATAAGCACGCCAAATTTACCGTACGGTCCCGGGTATCGGAGAACGGTTTTGGCGCGGGCTTCTTACGACGACGCAAAAGGCATAATTTCGTGGCCCTTGCTATATTGTCCGCAAACACAAATTCTTACAGTCTGCGCTCCCCCACCCATCGAAAAAAAAAAAGAAATCCAGGGACTTACCTATCCGCTCGTGTTCAACCGGGCTATGCCCGTAATACACACACCAGCCGGCTTGACATGGCACCGCTGCTTGGCTTGCGTTCCCGGTGGCCCTAATAAACCCATCGCATTCGCAGTTGCTTCCACTGTTACATCGACCTCGAAGCACACTATTGATGTCAGCGGAAGCGAACGTGGTCAATAAAGTGTGAACGCTCGGAACTAAGTATGAACTATACAGAGCAAGAGTCAAAGCGCGGGACCCCAACTTGCCCCACGCTGAAATTACTCCATACTGCGCACGCGCGGTAAAGACAAATCACCAGACCACCGCTCGCCACGCGCGAACTTTTTTCCACTCCTACTGCGCATGTGCGCGCAAGATTTTTTTTAGTGTTTTTCGGCTTTCACCGCGTCCCCGGGCGCTCGTCGTCGGCCACCGCAAAGCAAGGTCGCGGGCCATTGTGTGATTGGGAATACGCGCATGCGCCGCAAGCCAAACATATCGCTCAGAGCTTCATGATTGCCCCCCTCTTTTCATTTATTTCCTGGCGTCAGGTTTCCCGCCAGTTTATAGCCGTGACACGGGTCGTTGGCGCAGAATATAAGCGTGCTGTAACCACCTGAGGTTTTGTCACGGAAAAGAAGTCTGTCAGGGCCTCTTATATCACGGTATTCAGGATGCCCACCGCATATAAATAGGATGCCATCCGGGACGCGACTAAGAGTGTACCGTCCGTACCCCCAATGTGGCTTGCGCGTGCCTTTCTCTTAAAATTCCTAACAAAATAAAGCCAACAGAAAAATAAACTCCGCCTTCACGGATAAAAAATTCGTCAGTAGATATTCTATCGCATCTTGTCGACACTTAAAAACTGCTGGCGTTTTGCGTGACACCACTCTTGTGCCCTGTCAACGGTTTAAAACTTCAGGAGTGAATATAAAACACGCAAAACCGCAGCTTTGACATTAAGATTCATTAAGGCCATCGCTCATTCGGGCAGCAGAAGCTTAACTTGTAGCAAATACTTCTTTCTCGTGAACTGCAGTTTTTCCTTCCCACTGCCGCAGCCGACCCGCAGGTTTGTTTTGGTGCGCCGGGGATTGTCCGGTCCTAAAGCATTATTTTCAGACGCTGATTATCGTTCGGTCCCGAGTATACTCTTTTCACGGCGTGCTTAGATGAGTGAGGAAGAGGCAATACTCTGACTGATCCATGGGAACGTACAGGCTGTAGCGCTTTATCACCACCGCGGCCGCGCGCGAATTCCTGGGCGTGTTATTTAACAAAAAAATATATATTTATTGTTTGATAGATTGCCTAATATCGCATAAATTTTGATATTAGTACAACTGTTCAGCGATCTAGATTACACTTTGCTTCTGCTGAATACACAAGGAATCCCATTTTGCAGCACAGATGTCACCTTCCGAATGTTTAAAAAGCAATACAAAATAGTGGTGATGATGATTGTAGGGTTTAACGCGCCAACGCAACGCAGGCGATGAGGCGCGCCGTAGTGGAGAGCTCCGGATTAATTTTGACCACCTGGGCATCTTTAACGTGCGCCGAAATCTCGTATACACGGGCGTTTTTGCTTTTCGCCTCCATCAGAAAAGCGGCCGCCGCGGCCGGGAATCGAACCCGCGACCTCGTGCTCAGCAGCGCAACACCTTAGCCACTGAGCCACCGCGGCGGGTACTACAAAATAGTGGGTTATTTAATTTATGCACCCGCACTCCTTCATGAGGACCTCGTCTTGCATAATCGTAAATCATCTCATTACATGCAGATCGCTGACGGCACAAAGTTCCGTTTAACGTTTACCATAGCTGGCTCGGCTTGTTTGATTGGCCGGGAATAATATAGTCCAGAACGCTGCCCCCCAACTACCAAGCAGGTGAGTATGCCATTAATATTCGCGTTTACATCTTCTGCAAATGCAGTATGCGCCCTTTTAAAAACCGCAGTTCAAACGCCCATAAATACTCGGTGCGTGCGCTGAAAGACGCCTTTCGAGGTTAATGGTGCGAATACAAGAACGAGGAATCTGGCATATTGAAGCGCAGCAAAGACGAGGACAGGAACACAGACGATGACACACAGAGCACTCTGTGTGTCGTCGTCTGTGTTCCTGTCCTCGTCTTTGCTGCGCTTCAATACGCCAGATGTACCAACTCGCCCAAACCAATACTCTCAAGAACTAGGAAGCATAAGTTGACCGAGGATCTGCCTGCTTTCATGCAAACTTTTTCGGAACCCGATAGTCGTCGGCTGCCCCTGGCACGCAACTCTCCCTCGGTGTCCCCTTCCCCATCGCCACCTTTTAATCCTTTCTCTGTCATCTCACAATGAATTCGACGTTGGTTTGTCTACCTCAGTTCCATTTTATTAACGCGTTCGCAAAAAAATTCGGGACTTAACACGACGCAGCTACAGCTGTTGTATCACGCGCGGTGTACAGTGCCGGCCTTCGGATTAGGTTCCCCCACCTGGGGCTCTGAACGGGCACCCAAGTATCGACACACGGGTGTTTTCGGTTTTTGCCTCCATCTGAAAAGTATCCGCTGCTCCCGGGATTCAACCCGCATCTTTTGGTTCAGCACCACAACGCCTCAGCCACTGAACCAGCGCGGGTGGGTTTACTGCGTTCGCACTGCTCAACGGGTAAACCGGTTTGGGCTGAACGGGGCTCAACCCGTTGGGGCTCGACGGGTCTTCATTTTTATGTTTTCTTTTCGTTTTGTTTGGAACAGCTGTTGTTCGCATCCTTTGTCTGTGTGTTTGTTTTATCTCTCCTCCCTTCTCTTTAATTTTCACCTTTCTTTATTTATTTTTCTGTGGTAGGACCAATACTGCGTGTATTGTTAATATCAAAACTGTGGCACTGCAGCTCGGGTACCGTCATTTTGCCTCAAACATGCCTGAGGAGTTCTTTGCGCTGAATATTCTGGATAGACACGTGTGACTATTGGTAGCAGGCCATTTGCCACAAAGCAACTAGATACGGGGAGAGGTTTTCGCAGGACAGCAATTAGTTGACTCTAATGACAGACAGACAGACAGACAGACAGACAGACAGACAGACAGACAGACCGTGGCCTCCGCGATTTGCTACCGGCGGCGCGCCGTTGCTCCGGCCGTCCCATTCGGCGCGGAAGCAAGGGAAGCGGTGTAATTTTGCTAACTCCGACACACGCCGCGAGGCGGCGCCTTTAGCCTAAGGTTGCAGTGGCGAAGAGGCGACCCGAGCTGCAGTGGCGAAGAGGCGACTGGAGTGGTGGTGGAGGAAAAGCAGGGAAGGGATGGGTACGCAGGTTGAGTAATCATGCGGACGAGAATTTAGAACAGCGAGGGGAGAAAAAAGGGGGGTGGGGGCGAGGAGTTTAAAACAGAAAAGAGGGAGAAATGGGAGGGAGGAAGCAAATCTATAGGTTAACCTGGGAGTAGGGCATGTAAACGTAATAAAACAGGCAAGTCGATTGCTGACAACCGACGCCCCGATTCAAAGGGAAAGCCACTAATCATCATCATCATCATCATGAACAGCGGTTGAACAGCGGTCTAAGGTTGAATTTAGAACAGCGAGGGGAGAAAAAAGGGGGGTTGGGGCCATGAGTTTAAAACAGAAAAGAGGGAGAGATGGGAGGGAGGAAGCAAATCTATAGGTTAACCTGGGAGTAGGACATGTAAACGTAATAAAACAGGCAAGTCGGTTGCCGACAACCGACGCCCCGATTCAAAGGGAAAGCCACTAATCATCATCATAATCATCATGAAGCGAGGCTCGTCTGGCCGACGCTGCCTGCGCTTTGAGTTGTAAATCAGCCTTCGTTGTCGCGTCTTCGGGATAGAAAACTTGAATATATGTCTATGTATTTTGACTCGATCCTGCAAATACAAAGTTGTTTAACGTACGTTGTTGAGCACCCACGATTGCCTTTGCACGCAGCTGTGTGTGTGTGTGTGTGTGTGTGTGTGTGTGCGCGCGCGTGCGCGTGCGTGTGCGTGCGTGTGCGTGCGTGCGTGCGCGATAACAGCGTAATATCGATAAGCTCTCGTGTATTTGTTTATAGGCAGGCGACTACGATAGTCAAATAATCTGTTAGGCTTCCACGGGTACGAATAAATCATATTTTTTCGTTTTATTTAATATGCTTAGGGGTTTCAGTACCTACTGCAATCACGCTACCAAATTATTTGCCGTGAGTAAAAAAGTCATGATATTCCGCGATGCCTTTCATATCGCTATCGACTCTACATATGTATTTTTTTCGAAAGACTGCTTCTGAATTTCTAGATTTGCTAATTTGTTGTCATGACATATTAAAGGCTTTATTTATTTCGGTGAGCAGTTAAGCTGATCACTAATATCTGTATGCCCAACATCGGCTGTAAGTAAGTTGTTCGGGATATTAGTGAATAAACACATCAAGTGGAGAACTATACCAATCGTAACTCGGGTAAAGATTTTTATTACATTACTTAGACCACGTACATTTATGGTAGACTGGAAGTCTCTCTGTACGTTTGTATATGAAAGCATGCATGCCAATAAACGGCACCAGCACGTTTACCCTGCCTATTGCGGAAAAAATACCGACAGCCATTTGGACAGTATACACTTCAGATGCTGAAGTATACGACGTCTCTGTTAATTGTATCGCGGTAAAAGTTACTCCAAACGTTTCAAGTAGTGTTGCCATGTCATCTGCTTTATCTGTGAAAGACCGCACGTTTAAAGGAGAAAAAAGGAAACGACAAATGGAGGGTATTTTCTTGTTTACTAATGGTTGGATTTCAGTCGGTTGAATTCCCATAATTTGGTTCTTGCTTGGAACGCACGGAATATGCGTTCCGTGAGTTTCAAACACATACGAGATTTTCAGAAATAAAATCGGAAAACGTGTTGTGTTTTGGAACCATGCGTGACTACAAAAAAAAATACTGCTGTGCAATGAATTCACTTATGCATCACCCCGGGCATAGTCTACGTCAAAAATTCAAAGCACCGGTAACTACCCTAATGGCACCAGTAACTACTTCTACCTTTCACCTGCATTGGTGTGCGGTAACTTTTTTATTAAACGTCGCACACAGGCTGCGAAGGCTGAGTTTTCGTCCTCTGCACCCACCCGCGCAAGGGAAAACTACCTTAGGCTACGCGCGCCGCTGTGCGGCGAAAACGGCGAAACGACCTCTTCGGAATTACGCTCTCTCCGGGCGATTGGAACGGCCGGAGCAACGGCGCGCCGCCGGTAGCCGATCGCGGAGGCCACGGACAGACAGACAGACAGACAGACAGAGGTTGGCGGGCCTGTACAAGCGTACAGGCAGGCAATCGTACAGGCAGATTGGCATACAGCGAAACAGGTGGACCACAGAAAACTTTCAGAATACGAAGGGAGCGCTATCACTGCCCTCTCTACCGCGTGGTATGGGAGTGCTAAGACACCCCATCCCTAACCTGCAATCAACACCCCACATGCGACAGTGGACGGGTGAGCTGACCAGCTCCGACCTTGCATCCCATACCGGCTGGTGGTCTAGACCAACACTGCCTGTGAATACCAGGCCTTCCTCGACGAAGGAGCGCCTCACCTGGCGGGCGAGTAACACCAGCGCTTGCTCTGCTCCAAATAAAATTTTATACTATCCCTCTCTCGCTCTTTCTCTATTTTTCTTTCTCTCTGCTATATGGTGTTTCTAGCGACGTATCGCAAAAAGGGACATCTTCGCAGTGACGACCGCGTATAACAATCCACCAAACACGATTTATGATCGCCGTCACGAAGGTGAACCTGCTGTGGCGGGGAGTGACGGGCGCAATGGCCGTTTGTGTGGCTAATAATAACCATGTCTCCCTAATGATCGCTGGTAGTGAGAGCACCTATCTATACCTTATAGAGCACACTTAGCGAGGGCATTCATTCTAAAAAGCTCCGAGTGGCTTTTCCATTCCAGGGACCTATAGCGTGCCACGCGTTCCGGCAGAATCGACAGGTCGTCGAAATTTGGCAGACTAGTGTCGACTAATGTATCCTGGAAGTGTTATAATATTGCAAAGATACATAAGAATTCAAGAGATAAAAAATTATTTTCATTTTTTTTGTGAGCGATACATTAAGAAAATGGCAATTTCCCTCAGCCGCGTAAGTAATACTTTTAGATGGATGGATCTAAAAATTTCATCTGCTTGTTTTTCTTCTAGCAGTGAATTCCTACATTCTGGAGTAATATTTTTGTGAACTAATTTTAAAAAAACTACTCCTGGTGAAAAAACTTTTCAATGCAAGGGATTGATCAACAAGGCGTTTGACTTTTAACAATATATTTTTGCTTCCTTTTTAGGCAATGGCGATCTGCACAGCTGTCGTTTATGAGCCACTGTGGGACAGGGACCACAAGCCTCACCTCATTTCACTGACCTGCAGTTAAACTAACTGCAACTATTTGTGCAAAGACGTCCATCGAGGTCACCGAAAAAGTTGCTGACATTTGTTATTAAATTGTGATTCTGACTAAAAATGCGACAATACGTTTGTATATTCAACCCAATTGAGCTGATATATTGAGATGATATTGTGTTCGCGATTAGACACTTTTGATTGAGGATTTTGTTTTCGAAATGTTCAACTGGTGCTACATAATATTTGGGAATTCGTAAATGTTTTTAAACAGCTTTGACCCGTTATCTTAACAGGAGCAATAGACTGCTGTAGGAGAAGCATCAAAGCGAACCACGAACTATAATTTCATACAACACGTGGGTCGCCATGCCGCCAGCAAAAGGAAGCGAATAATTCGAGTTTTTGTGACTCTAAGAAACCTTAACAGCAACAACAAGAATCTCAGAAGAACAGGTTTACATTAAGACAATAGGTGTAGTCATTACCTTTTAAGAGAAATAAAAGATATGAAGCATTCTTAGGCGCACACTTACAAACAACAAGGTCACCTTTCGACCCGGGTGCACGACACACAATAGCCTGGCCGGCCCTGTTTTGGCAAACGGCCCTGTGGACGGGGCTTCAATCTGCATGTCTGTTATAGCGACGGTTTTGTGTAGCGTGTGAGCACGGACTGCAAAAATGCACTGGGTCTCCGAGAACAGACGAGAAAAAAAATAGCCGCGTATCTGCTTGCGTCACTGCAAATGTTTTGAAAAGAGGATGTCGTCTGTCGTCCCTGCCATGTAGCTCCTTCTACGCTTTCTGTTCTCTTCTAACCCTTTCGCTTATCCTGTGATGAATTGAATTAAGGTTTGTACAATTCAATTCAGTTTTGCTACTTTTGTATCCTCATTTTTGTACAAATTCAAAATATTTATTCCATTTTCGCTGCGAAAAGTCCTTCTACATTCCTTTCCTCATAGTGTGATTAGGTACGGTATTACAGTATATGGTCACTGTGCTTTAGGTTGGATAGAGCGAGTCAATTCCATTTTGCGTTTTTGGCTGCATATGACTTGTGTATTGAGAAAGACTACAATGTATTTAAAACATTCATGTTGCCAGATTTTACCTCGTTCATAACGAAACGGTTACCTTAAAACACTTTTGGGTTAATACATTCGAAACATTTTACACTCCTGCTCGGTTCCTGAGACCGAAGCAACGTTACGCAATTCCTCGTTGATTCACAATGTACGACAAAAGAACACGCCATTATTATGTACCAGCTATATTTAGAACTTTCCCATTTGACTTTTTTCCGCATGCTTCGAAATTTAAAGGGACACTGAAGTGATATGTAAACATTGCGGGATTACTAGCGCAAATTGTAGTCCGGAGTCCCCAGGGCATGTTTCGACCACTCTAGGCGCGTTTACGCGATTTTATTTAGTAGAAAAACTAATTCGAAAATGCTGTCCTCCTCTCTTTACGCTCGCCCATTTTCTGTGGCGTTTTCGTGTGACGTCAGGAGGGGATGAGCTGGCAATTGGCTGCGCCACGGCTGCGCTACTGCACGGCTCCCCGGCCGACAGAGTCAGTCGGCCCAGCGTTTCGTCCGCCGGCCGCCGGCGGGTCGTCGCAATCAAGGAGGTTAAAAAAAATTGCTTGGTCGCAATTCGTTCGCTTAGTTGAAACGAAGCCAGGACACCTTTGTGAATGGAAGAATGGGCCTTTCTTTACTTGGTTTTTTGTACACTGTATCTAGCTCCAAGTCAAGGTCGCTTCACACAAGCGCTGCACAAGCGCACATACGACGCTTCGCTGACTGGTACGCCAGTAGGAAAATATAAGTCCCCTTGAAGGCGGGAGAAGAGTCAGCGAAGTCAATATAGGTACTAAGGAAATAAAATCAACTGATATTTTTACCGTACAGCGTAAAACTAGGGCGCGGGAAGCACTTTTTTGCGCTGGGCGAACAAGCACAGCGGTCAGCAGCACGACTACGCATCTGCGAACGCTTTTCCGTCTACGAAATGCAATTGCTAGACGTGAGCTACTGTGGAAACTCTGGCGACGCTTACTGCACGATCGCAGTACAACAAATAGTCACCTAAGCTGCTTGAAATGCCAAAACTAAATAAAAGTGTAAACCGGTTATACAATATATACCCTATATTAGCAGGGGCTTCGCGTCCCGCTCCGTGGCTCAGTGGTCTGCATTCTGCTTCCGGTTGCCGATAGGAGCGGACGCAGAATGGTGGGCTCCGAGCGAGCTGCGTCAGCGGCCAACGCAGGCCGTGGTAACTCGTTTTATGCCGTTCCCAAGGACTACAGGATTATTCTGCCGCAAATACCTTCAGGAGAAGAAATGAACCGCCCAGTTGTGCTGCATTGTGACACCAAGGGACTACCGTACAGAATTGAAGATTTTCGGCAGCCGCTCAAGGACTTAGGAGTCATTCAGGAGGTGAGTGGCATTGGCGCGTTCCAAATGTCACACGTGTGGCTTGTGAAGTTTCGCACGGACGACGCGAAGAAGAAGATTGTGGACGCAGGGCACCTAGACAAGAAAAAGCGGGTGTGTCTGGTGGTTGACCCCAACAGACAGGAAATTCGCGTGAAACTTCATTGGGTGTCATTTGATGTGACGAATGACACTATCCGACGTATATTCGGCGCGTACGGCGAAGTGAAGGACGTGACCAGTGAACGCTGGAGAGTAGAGGACTTTGAAAACGCCGACTCGACGACTCGGTTCGTACGTTTGTTTCTTCGAGAGGGCATGACCTTGGACTGCCTCCCACACCAGCTACGGCTGGGCAAGGGTACGGCTCTTGTGGTCGTGCCTGGAAGAGCGCCCATGTGCCTACGCTATAACACCGCGGGACACATTCGCAGGGAATGCCGGGTCCCGAAATGCGGCGAGTGTCACGGTTTCGGACATGAGCAAGCTGAAAGTACGCGTTCGTACGCGGGCGCAGCAAGACGCGGCACCGACGACGAACACACTGAGTTGGTGATGGACGAAGAAGAAGCAGAGAACGCTGCCTCAGCTTTTTCGAACGAGGTCAAGGAGGACGCCGACGTGAAAGCTACAACGCAGTCTGTCGTAAGGGAAGTGGCAGAAACAGACGCAAAGGAGCTACCGGCGGACGCCACATCCACAGGTGATAACGCGTCCAGCGAGACGTAGCAAGAACCAACGGCAAACGCAACCCAAGACAGCAACGCGGAAAATATGGAACACCAAGAATGCTCGTCAAAGCGACGAAGGGAGCAAACTACGGATATGACAGATGAGCAACGGCTGCGACACCTAGAGCAGAAGTGGAAAGTCGTCGTCGGGAAGAAGAGAAATGTGAACAAACAACGGTCGTCGTCGCTTTCACGCGACGGAAAGTGATCTGGTTCAGTGTCATTGACTCACATGCAGTAATTAGTAAGGTAAGCGCAGTGCTCTTTGCCTGGTTTCGCTAATCAGTTATGCCAGTAGAAGTAGCTAAACCGTTGCGATTTGCTACGCTTAATGTGAGAGGGCTGGCGACGAAAAAGAGGCAAAACCAGTTATATCGATTAGCCACGGACAAGGACATCGATGTCTTTGCTGTTCAAGAGACTAAAATTGACCGCGAAGACCAGACAGAGAGCATGGCGCGACGGTTCGAAAATCAGTATAACGTTTGTGTCAGCCACGCTGTTGGAAATTCGGCAGGGTGTCTTCTTTTTATTCGAAAGAGTATTGGCGCTGTGATAGAAAGTGTTACTGCATGTGTCAATGGAAGATTTATTGTGTGTGACTTTACACTGTCAAATCAGGAATGGAGAGTTATATGTTTATATGCGTCAACTAAAGTTCAAGCGCGAAAGGAGGATTTCCAATCGGTGGGAAACTATTGCAAATCGGATCGTTTCCTAGTGTTATTGGGAGACTTCAACTGTGTTTGTTCTTCGCGCGATAAAGCGAGTGCAACGCCGTTTCGGGATGCCAGTACAGTTATTTTGAGTGATGTAATTAATGAAAGTGGTCTAGAAGATGTTGGAGCGACTTTTAACAATGGGCCCATGTTATTTACACACTTCCAAGGGTTCTAGCCACGCTAGACTGGACAGAGCGTATCTATCCTTATAATGGATTCCAGATTGTCGAGAATACGAAGTTTGTCCGGTGACTTTCAGTGATCACTGCTTGGTTTTGTTTTGCATTGGCAGGAAAACAAAAAATAAGAATGCCTTTAGTTGGGAAGGGTGGAAACTAAATGGGAAGCTTTTAGAAGATGACGTGTTCGTAGCTAATACGCTTACGTTGCTAGAAAGTTTGAAAAATGAGGGCAGCTGCCATTGTGAAGGATGGGAACTCTTCAAACAGAGTGTAAAAATCAAAGCAATTGAAAGATCGAGCCTACTAAAACATGAGGCGACAAAGCAAGAAGCCTTATTGCGGGCAAACTTAGAAGCCTTGTTAGCCGAAGAATGCATGAAACCTTGCGAGTACAAAAATGACATACGAACAGTAAAGCAAAAACTTGAAGCGATAGACACAGAGCGTTACCGTGGCGCGCTTGTAAGGGCAAGGGCTGAAAAGATAACTGCGGACGAGATGCCGTCCAAACGAGCCTTAGGCCTTGAAAAATGGCATGCGCGGCGCAATGACATCGTGGAAATAGAAAATAATGGAACAATTACTCGTGATACAAACATTATAGAAACTCTCTTTTTTCAGTACTATAGTGAGCTCTTCGCAAAACATGAAGTTAATTATGAAATATTTAAGCGAGATTTTCTGACGTTAATGCCCAGATTAGATGAAGAGACAAAAGAATACTTGGAAATCCCAATTTCTCTTGATGAAGTCGTGAAAACTATAGAGAATCTAAATCCCGGAAAATCCCCTGGACCGGATGGCTTAACGGCTGCTTTTTATAAGAAATTTAAGAATGAAATTGCGCCGGTGTTGCAAATGATATTTAATGAGGCATACGATCTCGACGTACTACCCCCATCCTTCTCTACGTCACACACTGTACTGATCCCCAAAACGGATGATGCCGTCAAACTCAGAGATGTGAAATCTTATCGGCCTATATGCTTAACAAATGTAGACTATAAAATTTTAATGAAAGTATTAGCTAGTAGGCTCCAAACAGTAATGCAAGATATTGTAGGTTCACACCAGACTTGTGGTATCAGAGGGCGGACTATATTCACGAATGTACATAAGGCGCGTTGTATTCTGGAGTGTTGTGATGCCACACAATCTGGAGTCGCAATGCTCCAGATTGACTTGGAGAAGGCTTTCGATCGTGTGCCGCACGATATCTTATTTCAATTTTTAGAGTACATTAATGTCGGCAAAGTTAATCGAAATGGAGTGCGTATGGCGTACAGTAAATGCCCAACCCGTCTTATAGTTAATAAGGCAGTTGGAAAAAGAGTTCAGGTGCAGCGATCGGTGAGGCAAGGATGCCCGATATCCCCACTCCTTTTCTGCATATATATTGAGACGTTTTGCTGAAGTGTCATTAAAAGCAGTAACATTCAAGGTTTTCGGTTGCAAATGACGGAAGTTCGAATACTAGCGTACGCAGATGACATTGCAGTATTCTGCACTACTAAAGAAAGCATTCTCGAGGTAGTAAAAACCGTGAAACACTTTTGCTTAGCTAGCGGTAGTGCAGTAAACTGGTCTAAATGCTTAGGCTTTTGGCATGGTGAATGGCAGTCCACGCCAAGCGTTTTCGCCAACATCCAGTGGGTCACGAGTCCTGTTAAGCACCTGGGGGGGCCACTAGACAGTTATCAAGACAGTGACCCTTACTGGACCAAGCAACTCAAAAAACTTCGAGAAAAGACAGAGAAGTGGAAAGGGTGGGGTTTATCAATGTTTGCGAGAGCCACAGTTTGCAATTTGTTTTTTATAAGCAAGCTGTGGTATGTAATGCAAGTTTTGCATTGTTCAAGGGCTAATATTCAGAAACTTCATCGTGTGTTCGCCGTGTTTATCTGGAGTTCATCATGGGAAAGAACGAACAGAACGAACCTCTTTTTGAAAGTGCGTGAAGGCGGACTTGGTTTATCGCACTTATTTTTAAGGCAAGTGGTCAATAGATTTCTGTTTCTTCGTGATGTTGAAGACGCGTTTCTTAGGACAGTTTGCCAGCTGCGACTTGGAAGACTTTTGCCTAAATTTGTTGTGAGCTCTGAGTACATGAGGGGAACTGTACGTGGATTTTTTAAGGAGGTGGTGTGGTCATACCGTTTTCTTTCTGTGCGTTTTTCTTTAGGGTACTTAAGCGGGGTGAGTCGGAAGAAACTGTACAAAGATATCGTCGAGAGTGTATTGCCAGTGCCAATGTACCGCAGCAAGTGTAATCTAAGGCCTGAGAGAGATGTACTTAAGCGAGTGAAAAGAATGACGGTCCCAGGTGGAGTGAAATCTTTCTTTTTTAAGCTCCATACTGGAACACTGGAAGTTAAGACCTGGATGGAGGAAAAGGGATGGTTTGTGCCATGGGGTGTGCACTGTTTTCTGTGTCGAAAGCCAGAAACAATTGAGCACGTGTTCTTGGACTGTTGAAGAGCGGTGTTCTTTTGGGACATCCTACAGCGAACACTCAAAAAAGATTCGCCTGTCGATGCTTAAGGTATTAGGTTTTTGAATGTTGAGAATGAGGACGGTGTGCCGCTTGACACAATTATGCTGTATGGACTACATAGCATCTGGAGAAACAGGATGGCGGTACGCTACTCCGACCCAGATGCCAGGCTCATCAGACACTACTTCAAAGAGTCAATAGGTTCTTTTGTACAGATACAAAAACTTCAGCCCTCTAAACCAGAGTGGCTACCCACAATTGAAGCATTGTTGGTAATGAAAGAGTATTGAAATCACCCCGCTTGCCCAAGAAGGGCTGCAGTTCTAGTGTTTGTATTGAGTATTGAGTGTACAGATTATCAGTTACGTGTGTCTTTGTTTTGTCATCCTGTCAAAGAAGGCAATAAAAAAAAAGTGGCTCAGTGGTCTGGGGCGTTAGGTATGTCACCGCAAATGTTTTGCAAGTCACGAGTTCGAATCCCCGCGGGTACGTGCTTTTTTTTTGTAAGTTAACTTTTTGTTTTCCGCCGATAGTTTCTATATTGAGTTCACCTTTTTTTGGGCCGCAACGTTCATGGCTACACGAACTAGTTCGCAAAACGCGCGCAGGCTGGCACTGGCGCGCTAGCGAGTTCTCGTTGGCGTGCTGTTGCCATAAGCACCGACTGCTTGCAGGCAGTGGGCACAGACCGGAATGAACAGACCCTTGGCCTGGTGCGAACACGCTTTTTACGATACAGGCATGAGGGAGGCAAGCTCCAAATATAGGGGAAAAGCGCATGACATTTGGGCGGCTGCGGGTACGCGGAGGGCGTTCATGTACTGCGTAGGTCTCGGCTAGTGAATGCTACGACTACAAGCCGTCCTGGGAGGCTTATCTTGTGCATTTTACAGCCGACAACATGGCAGAAGCGCGGTACGATGATTGCTGAGATATTGAGAATGCGCATCCAACAAAGCCATTGGTTATGTTTTACAGAACCGAAACCGAAACCGAAACTTGTGTGATTGCTAACCTTGGGCATCGTCCAATCACGGCGCCCCTCCTCTCAACGTCACAGCCTTAGTTGGTGCGGCCGCCGCAAACCGCGCATGGTAGTTTTTCTTCTTTCGCGCTTTGTAAAATAATTACCGATTTGTCAACCGGATAAACGATGAAAAGCGTGCTAATTTGAGCCAGTCTACGCAGTGCAAGCAAAAACGGGAGCTTGACAAATTCACTTCAGTGTCCCTTTAAACTCAAAAAGGCTTTAGGCGCATGCGTTAGAGCTTTCCACAGATTTTGCGAATACCGCATGGTTATATGTTCTTGCTTGGTACTCTGTGTTGTAATATGTTTTTTTACAATAACGCTTGTCGCTTTCCACGCTCTGCTAGACAAGTCCGTTGCGGCTTAGGTAGGCCTGATTATGTACATGGCTGCTGTTTGACTAATAAAAATTATTATTAAATATTATTATTACTATTATTATTATTGTATTATTAGTAGTAGTAGTAGTAGTAGTAGTAGTAGTAGTAGTAGTAGTAGTATTACTATTGCACCATTCGCATATTATCTGTTTAGACAGCGCTGATCTGTTTTTCTGTAACATTTAGATGCAAAGCACTCTTAGTCGATCCTCCGTCATCCGGCGTCCGCACCTCTCCTCCTCTCCAAAATAGCTGTGATAACGCCGCTCTCTCTCCCCTCCTCCTCTCCACACCACCTATGCGCTAGCGCGCGCTGCTCCCCCTCTCCACACCACCTGGGCGCTACGCGCGCTGCTCCTCCTCTCCCCTGTCCCCACCAGCTGTCCAATCACGCGCATGCACGCTGCTCCTCCTGTCCACTCCCTCTGCTCTGCAAATAAACCCGGTGCGTGCTACGCTCAGTTGCTTCTTCGGTACTGCGCCGTCCGATGACTGGAAATGGACGCCAACGATTCCGTCAGCGAACTGGCTGGCACACCTTCAACTAGCGCCAGCCAGCACAGTGTCAGAACCGCGAGCACCTCCGAAGACAAGGCTGCACAGAGACGCTGCACAAGGCTGCACAGACAAGGCTGCACAGCTTGCGACGCTGAACGTAAACGGCAGCGTCGAGCAGCGGATTCGTCGCTTCGAGAACGAGAAGCCGCTTTGAAACGTCAGCGGCGAGTAGCTGATCCAGATGGCGTTCGGCAACGTGACAACGCTTCGAAACGCCAGCGTATAGCGGCGGCTTCCTCGCTTCGAGAACGAGACACCGCAAAACGTTCCCCGCTACTCGATAAATAAAGAAGACATTTATTACGCTACTAATACACGTGTCTTTACTCTAACAACTAATTAACACGCTAGTACTCCACGGCTTTGCATCCCCTCAGGGTTCCCACGTGGGAAGATGGTGTAATTTTTTTCTTCTTCGGTCTGAAACAGCGGGACCGGGAGCTCTGTTTTTTAGTAGATGCTTCTCTCTCGCAATAATTGGAGCCTCTCTGGGCCATATTGAAAGCGCCGTTTTTTTTTTCACTTTCTGTGGTAACAACAACCCTAACGCGTACTTTTATCAATAAGAACGCGGGGTCTATCAGTGAATTACTACTCACATTTTGCGGCAAATGTGACCGAAATTTCCTTTGCGTAAATAATGGGGACTTGTAAGAATTCGGACACCCCGTTTAGGAGTCTGGAAGAGTACTGCCCGTAAAAACGTCTTTTTGACGAACTGTTCTATCTTTTGGGGCGAAGCCTGAATTGACGGACAGACAGGCAGTTATCGTTTCAATAGCTCAGGAAGGGTATCGTCTTTAAAAATGGAAGGGTTTGAGGGTGGCAGGCTGAGCTTTTCCAGTGGCCGGCATAGTTATTTCGGCCGTGTGCATCGAACGAGGTAGTTTGTTTGCCTTAGCTACGTACGTACGTCATCGTACTTGCCCCTGGCATGTTGTGCGTTCTCACGAAGCACGAGTTGAAAAAAAACTGGCTTCTTCTTTCAATGCGGTCACAACAACGAAGCTTCAAGGAGTACTGGCGCCAAATTTCAATGCTGAGACAACTAGGTAAAATGATTCCTGTGTATACGGAGGTATATCCCAGTAAGTATAAACAGGAACCGTTCACTATACCATATTTTAAATCCATTATAATCTTTGCACGGACGAGAAAGCTCAGAACGATTCCCTTTCGCAATTGGCCTCTCATGACGCCATCTCCTCCTCCTGGCCCCAACCTGCCGACGGGGGGGGGGGGGGGGGGGGGGGGGGGGGGGGGCCTAGTGACGTGGCCTACGCACTGCTGCGGGTGGCGTGCGCTGTTCCTCGTGTGTATCACGTCAGGGATTTTGGGACTGACGTTACGCTGTGCGGCAGCGGGCGCTCGTGGTGATCACCACCCGTCTGGGCGAGGGCGTCCATCCAGCCGTTGTTCGACGAAAACGGTGCGGTCAGTAGCGGCCTCCTGTCATGGTGTCCGCCTCGGTGTTGGTTTTGTAGAAACTGAAACTGACAGGAATAAAAGAGGCGCGTGAATAATTATTTGCGTTGCGAGCGACCGTCTAATGTCCCATTGTATGATTAGTGGGCTGGTAGGCACCCATAGCAACGGAACAGACGTAAAACAAAAACATTTCGAGCCAGTACTCCTTTAAAAGTCTACTCCTGTGATCCCTTCCGAGCTGGGTAACGCTACCGCTGCACCCCCGCACTTGCAGATGTCAGGGCTTAGGCAAAAAGGGCGTACAGAAGGGGCGCGTGCTAAAGGACGACAGCTCCTGCTGGGTGTCAAGACGATTTCACATTTGTCTTACTGCTTTACTTCACCCCGCCGAAGGGTAATACGCTCAGGTTTCTGTAGCCCTCCCGAATTGAACTTGATTGGCGTGACATGTGCCAAAACTGCGACCGGCGTTAGTCTTGTT
>NW_027526266.1:14923854-15100780 GCF_048455015.1 Haemaphysalis longicornis | reverse complement strand
CTCCAAATATTTGTGAAAGCATGCGTCTAATGTGCGTTAGCGTGGTGATTAATCCCGGCGCTTTATTTTTTTTCACGTTGTAATGATGCCAGCGCCGATGCACCTCATCAGGGTGATGACCCTCCTCCCTTCTTGTGGCTTAGTTGCGTCCCCCCCATCTGGTGGCGGAATGTCGGGGTGGCCTCCGCCGATGCCAGCGAGTCGCAACCCTTTGTTGGGTCTCTCCGGCGGCTTTTTACGAGGCGTCGGTGAAGGCGTTCCTATCCTCCTGACCTTCGGGGACGGACAGGCGGGGAGCGGAGGACAAAACCCCAATTGGAATGTGCGCTGCTGTGAGGAGGCGGCTTTGCGTGCGCCCTGCTTGCGCATGCTTCAACGAGTTTGTCGAGAGCTGATTTCTTAGCACGGTCAGCACACTCAGAAGCTCGGATCTTCTAGTACTCTTTAAATGGTCCCGGGTGAAGCCGCAAGTGATTCACGAGGGTTGTGGTGGTCCCTGTTGGTGTTTTCAAACACGTCTTATGTGGCACGATGGGCAGGCACCTGAATAGCTACACCGCTGGCTACAAGTTAAAGGTGATCGAGTTCGCTCTCGAGCACGGAAATGTGCCGCTGGCAGAAAATTCAACGTCGACGAAGAGTGTGCTCGACAATGGTGCGCTCAAAAGGAAGCTTTGGAAAACACCAACAGCAAAAAGCGCACTTTAAAGCCGAGCAAGTTTCCGGAACTGGAAGAAGACTTGTTCAGCTATGTGACTGAAGTGCAGAACGATGGTTTGGAACGATGGTTTTGCACTCACAACGAACACGCTGCGCATGAAGGCACCATGCGACACTTCACAGTCCTAACAGAACGATCAAAGTTCCCTATCGCACTGAGAGAACTTCGCGGAGGAGTCCCGTCCATGTTCCCAGTGTGCATAGATCAAATGTTGAAAGCACGAATTTTGATGAGAGCCAGAATACATCGCGATCGCGCGAAACGGGCGAAATGCGACAAGAGAAAGCCAAAAGCTTCCCGTGTTGCCAGACTAGCAGCGTCGCAGTAAACTAGGCTTTGTGGGCATGATGGGCCCACGCGGGCCGTTGTGGGATACAGGGTGTTTGCCCATGCCCGGAAATGACCCATCCAAAATGTCCCAGAGAGATTCGCGGCGTCGCCGAGAGAGACGCTGCGACGGGTTCGACTCACCGGCAAAGGCGACGACAGGCTCCAAAGGGCCAGGACGAACCAGGGGATTCATTGGCCGAGTGGTACAGTGCATAATGAACGCCAAGATAGGGTTAAGAACTGCACTGTACCGGCACGCGTCTCAAGGCCCCGCCCGAATGGGTGGCCATGGCCAAGGTTGCATGTGGGCCACTCGCAAGGTAGGATGAACAGCGTCCCGGTTATCCGGCTCCGATCTCCTCAATCTCCGATCTCCCCTATTCATGGGGCAAGAGAGCGGCCAAATGCGCACGCCACACTTATAAGGTGCATGGGGAAAGGAGGCAGGTTGCTGGGTGAGGAGGAGCGGCAGCGGGGCAGTTGGCGCCCGCCGGAGCGTCGGCCTGCGAGGTGATGTCACGTGTGAGGGAAAGCGCGCACTTTTGAAGGCTACTCTCGCGGGAAGAGTAAAAGGGGATCAAATGGATCCCCACATCCTCCCCTCCGCAAGACCGGGCCCGGTCTGAACGGACCGGGCAACTCAGCCCCCAAAAGGCAGGAACAGGCAAGGAGGGGAAAGAGGGTATGCATGCGTACTTTATTGGGGCTCCGAGGCTTGGGGCGCCATAGTGATGTCTTTAAGCTCCACAGCAGCGGAGGCGGGCGTCGCGAAGACTCGCGCTACGATGGTCGCGGCGAAGGCCTCGGTGGCGAGGGCCTGGACCACGGCCTCCATCTGGGCCGGCGGGAGCTCGGGAGTCAGCATTCCGACCGGGGGCGGCTGGGGGCCAGGCGGGTCGAGGTCCACCAGTGGGGCCTGGACCGCGGCCCCACCAGCGGCAGCAGGAGAAGCTTTCCCCTCACGCCGCTCCAGGCTGTGGCAAAGTACGGCCCAGAACGCCTTGAACAAACGAGCCTCCGGGATGGCCCGCTCGACTTTCCACTGGCGCTTCCACCGCTTTTCCGTCATGAAGCACGCCGGCAGGCTAGTCGGCCCTGCCTGATGTGTCCACGTATCTACGTGGCGGTGCCGTTTCGGTGCCGGTGGCTGCTGCCCGGATGGAGGTCCCGAAGGTGGAGGGGGCTTCTGCGGGGCGCACACCCAGGCGCGCTGTGGCAACAGCGGTGCCCACCGTTCTCGTGGGCGGGCCAAGTGGCTGATGAGGGCTGCTTTTGTTTCTTGCGGCGGCCCTGTTGGCCAGGTGCGGTCTCACCCGGGGGGGCCATGCTGTGTGGTGACGGTCCGGGACGAACGGCAGCACGCGGGAACAGCCACAGGCGGAGTCGGCAGGGAACCGAGGATGGAGCCGCTGGGACGGTGGACGTGCTAAGCTGAGTGACGACCTTGTCCCCCAATGGACCCCCATAAATAACTTCCCAAGAAAGTACCTGAGCCTGCTGCTGGTGGTCCCGAAGTGTCTGTGCTGCTAGCAGCCAACGGAAGCGCCAAAGTCTCTCGTCACGCACACCACCTGTCACAGGGTGCCGGGCCACCTGTCGCGAGGGAGAGGTACCTTGTTGGTCACGTGGTTTCAGGGCAGAAGGCAAGCGTGCCATTCTTCGTGACAGCCCTCTCCCACGGGGTCACTGCGAACGCTTCCACGAGAGAGGGTCCGCCTGCCCTATAACGTAAGCACAATATCCGGCAACATATGTGATGGCAGGCAGTCTTGATTCTTTACGGACAATATCCTCGCTGGTCACTGAAATCTTAAACTGCTCAAAAAGTGTGAGTGAGCTTCCTTTATAGATGGGCTGTGCAATGACATCAAGATTGGTTATGTCAAGCACCTTCTGGAGCCCCAGCTTGTTCTCGGATTCGTATGTCTGTCTAACTGGTATATGGTAGTTGTCACCAGATAACTGATGGTATTTTCCAAATCGGCTCTCGACACAATCAGTCTGAAATTCGCCAAGCATGTCATACCGAAATCTTAGTTCTGATGATGATGATGGTTGGTGTTTAATGGCGCAAGGCCGACGAGGGCAAAGAGCGCCAGAGAAGTTATTTAATGAAAACAAGTGATTACCACAAAAGCTATGTATAAAATGATGATGATGATGATGGTTGGTGTTTAATGGCGCAAGGCCGACGAGGGCAAAGAGCGCCAGAGAAGTTATTTAATGAAAACAAGTGATTACCACAAAAGCTATGTATAAAATGTGTAAACTGGACATAGTAAGATCAATAAAGATAATGGTGATGGCTGGTGTATAGGGCCAGATATGATTACGCATGATAGGAAATGAGGTTTAAAAACTTAACATCTGACAAATATTTAAAAACGCGTTTCACAGAAACCATGGCATCGTCACCTAGAAACAGAGATGGGTGTAGGGGAATATGTTGTCTGTAGAGTTCTCTGAAGTGTTTGTGTCGTGTTGTATCAAGTGCCTTGCATTGTATGAGTATGTGGACTACGGATAGGCCCTCCCCACACCTGCTACACAGGGGTCTTGGAGATCCCGTGAGCAGGTGCGAGTGCGTTACATGCGTATGGCCTATCCGTAACCTAGCTAAGGTAACTTCAATGTGCCTGTTGTGTGAGTCAGTAATGTATTGTCCCAAGTGTGGTTTTATTACGTGTAGTTTGTTGTCTGTCTGTTCGCTCCAGTCTGCTTGCCAAGTTTTACGGAGTTGGTGTCTAATGTGTGGCTTGAGGTCTGTGTAAGGTAGTGTTGCCATGTCGACTGTGTTTCGGAGTGCAGCATTGGCGGCCATTTCATCCGCCACTTCATTACCGCCAATGCCAGAGTGGCCTGGCACCCAACACACAGTCAACCCAAGGTTTGAAGAATAAGCTACCATAATCGTTTTGAAGATAAGATTAATGACATGGTTTTTTGATGACTTTCCGGATGATAATGCACGGACGACGCTCAACGAATCTGTATAAATGACGGATGTAGGAATATGATGTTCAACTATGTGACTTACAACTAGAAATATGCCATATGCCTCTGCTGTAAAAATACTTGTATTAACATTCATTGTTTTACATGCTTCAAAATTAGGCCCATGCGCAGCACAAGACACCGCAGTGGACGTTTTAGATGCATCGCTGAAAAACTCTGCAGCCCTGTATTTATTCTGTAGATGCATGAAATGCTGCAAAATCCCACTTCTTGGTGTCCTGTTCTTGTTGTATTGTACGAAAGACAAGTCACATGCCACAGGACGAAGATGCCATGGTGCTACAAGATCAGTGTGAGATGATTTGAATGTGTCTAAGAGGGAGACGTCATGAATAGTCATCTCGTCCCTCACTCTCTGCGAGAAAGGAACAGCAATAGATGGGCGGTTTAAAAAGAGTTTAGTTGTGGACGTATCATTAAAAACCGGTTTAAAGGGATGGTTATTCATTGATGAGATTTTGGAGGCATATAGAAGGTCAACATAAGTTCGCTGGTACGCTAAGCACCATTTGTCGCACTCTGCATAAAGACTGTGGACAGGACTGGTACGGAACGCCCCACAAGACAGGCGAAGCCCTAAGTGAAGCACTGGGTCGAGCATTTTAAGTGCTGTTTTTGTGGCTGACCCATACACAACGCTTCCGTAGTCCAACCGTGACCCTACCAACGCGGCATAAAGTCGAAGCAGGAGTTGTTTGTCTGCACCGTACGATTGGTGAGACAGGACTTTTAGGATATTCATTGTTTTTAGGCATTTTTGTTTAAGTCGTTTTATGTGGGGTATGAATGAGAGTTTCTCGTCAAACACCACACCCAAAAACTTGTGTTCTCTTTTTACTGGAATCGAGTCACCAAAGAGGTTTACGTCGGGATCGGGCAGGATGCCCCGCCTTTTTGCGAATACAACGCAGGTACTTTTAGAAGGATTAAGTTTAAATCCATTTTCATCTGCCCAGCGAGAAAGTTTATTTACCCCAAGCTGGACCTGACGTTCACAAATGGATATGTTACACGATTTGAAAGATATTTGAACGTCATCTACATACATCAAGCAGGATATGGTTGGTGGCAGTGCCTTTCGGAGAGAGTTCATCTTAGCTATAAACAAGGTGCAGCTCAATACGCCACCTTGAGGCACGCCATTCTCCTGCACGTGTACATTTGAAAGTGCCGAACCGACCCTGACACGAAATGTTCGTGAAGACATGTAACTACAAAGAGTGTTCAGCATGTTACCCGAGATACCAAAAGCTTTTAGGTCTCTAAGAATGCCGTAGCGCCATGCTGTATCATATGCCTTTTCAATGTCAAAAAATACTGTCATACAGTATTGCTTATGAATGAATGCATCCTTTATGTAGGCCTCTAGAGAAACCAGTTGATCATTTGTGCATCGCCCCGCCCGGAAGCCTGCCTGGCAGCCCTCGAGAAGACCATTGTACTCAAGAAAGTACACGAGCCTACGGTTTATCATCTTCTCGAGGAGCTTGCACAGGCAGCTTGTCAAAGCAATGGGCCGGTAACTGGATGGAGAGGAAGGGTCCTTCCCTTCCTTTAGGATAGCCACTACTATGGCCTCCCTCCAAGAGCGAGGAATGTGCCCCGAAAGCCAAATCTTGTTATATAGGTGGAGGAGTGTTAGAAGAGTGTCTGAGTGTAGGTGCTGTATCATTGTATATGTGATGTTGTCTGGGCCTGGAGCTGAGGGTTTACAAGTGCTCAGAGCGGTCCTCAGCTCATGAAGTGAAAACTCCGAGTTATAAGAGGAGGTTGACTTATCATTATCACGTAAAGACTTCTTTTCGGCCAATTGTTTGTGTTTCATGAAAGTGCTAGTGTAGTGTGCTGAACTGGACACGTGTTGGAAGTGTTGTGCGAGTGTGTTAGCCTGGTCTTCCAGTTTGTCCCCTGTTGTACTGACCAGGGGCAGGCTGTGTGTCTGTTGTCCTTTTAGTTTGCGTATTCGTGTCCATACTTTCCTTGTGTCTGTGTAGGAGTTTATTGATGTTATGAATGTACGCCAACTCTCTCGTTTTGCCTCACGGCGCACACGTTTTCCTAACGCCTTGGCCCGTTTGAACAAGAGGAGGTTTCCCGACGTGGGGTACCGACGAAGGATACCCCACGCCTTGTTCTGGGCCTCTCGCGCCCGCCTACAGTCCTCATTCCACCACGGCCTCCGCTGGTTGCGCGGGGCACCAGAGGCGTGGGGAATGGACCTTTCGGCGGCGTCGAGGATGTGCGCCGTGAGGAGTTGGGTAGCTTCTTCGACGTGTAGGTGTCCTATGGATGTGTGGTGTAGTTTGGATGTCTCTGTAAATGTATTCCAGTTAGCTCGTGCTTCATTGAACCTATTATGGGAAGATGGACTGCATGGGCCTTTACCTATGTATGTGAGTGAGGTGGGGAAGTGGTCACTACCGTATGGGTCAGTGCCCACACCCCACTCGAGAAGAGGAAAGAGAACTGCGGAGCCAATCGCCAAGTCAAGACATGAGTATGTGTTGTGTCCTATGTTATGGTATGTAGGCTGTTTATTGTTGAAAAGGCATGCTCCTGAAGATGTAAGGAACTTTTCTATAAGGCGACCTCGGGCATCCGTGCGAGAAGAGCCCCAAAGAGTGTTGTGAGCATTAAGGTCGCCTGTCAGGATGTATGGTTCGGGCAGCTGGTCAACCAGCGCCTCGAAGTCAGAACTCAAAAGTGTAACATCAGGAGGAATGTATATGGAGCATACCGTTATCAACCTATTAAATATTATTAAGCGTATTGCTACAGCCTCAAGGACGGTGTTCAAGGTGACAGGGTGGCATGCTAAGGATTTGCGGGCGATTATGGCCACACCGCCAGAAGAGTGTGTGCAGCCAACCCTGTCCTTTCTGAAGACCATGTAACTATTCAAGAAATTTGTGTGTTTAGAATTCAAATGTGTTTCCTGAACACACATTACACTTGGCTGATTAGCATGCAGTATTTCGTATACATCGTCAAGATTTTTAAGAAGGCCTCTACAGTTCCATTGAATTATGTTTTCTCTTCCCATTATTTAGTGTGAGAGCTACTGGAGTGTGTGTTTTTATGTGTCGTCTTTCGGGGCTGTGACTCTCGCCTTTTTTGGCTTGTCGGGAGGCTTTGGCGTCGGGACGCGTTCCTTGCGGTGCACCGCCGGCAAGAACGCCCCGACATCCATCTCGTCGTCGGATGTCCGAGGGGTGGCCGACGGACCGGGCCCCCCGGACTTGGCCCCCCCTCGGGAGCCCTTCGTTTGAGCCGCCACCGCCGAGGGCGTCCGGGGCGCCAGAGGTGGCACGGGCGGTGCGGTGGCAGTGGGAGCCGGTGCGGGGCCCGTGGTGTCCATCACCTCAGTACCCTCCAACGCACTGGAGGGTTGGGAGACAGAGGTGGGAGCGGCACCGGTCCCGACGGAAGATGTTGCCACCACAACCGCTGCTGCCTCAGCAAGCGGCGTGGTGGCGGGTTGGGATGCCAGAGGCAACCCAGGGGGGGGCGGAGGAGGGACCAGGTCAGACTCGCTGAACTGGGTCCCTGTGGAAACCAGACGCCGCTCCGCCCCCCGGCGAGCTGCGTCGGCGTACCTCCCCAGAGGGAAAGAGGCAACCCTCTTCCGCGCCTCTGGGTAGGTGATGTTCTCTGTCACTTTCACGTTGATTATTTTCTTTTCAAGATGAAATTTCTCGCACTTCCTGGAGTAGGCCGCATGTGGGCCCCTGCAGTTTGCGCAAGTGAGGTTATCAGAATTGCAATTGTCGGTGGGGTGGTCCTGCGCTGCACATTTCGCACAGGTTGTTTTGCCGCGGCAAGAGGTTGTGCTGTGCCCGAACCGCTGGCACTTAAAGCAGCGGCGCGGGTTCGGTATGTACGGGCGAATAGAGCATCGGATGTAGCCTGCATTTATGTACTGCGGAAGTGTCGATCGGTCGAAGGTCAGGATAATGTGCTTGGTGGGGATTATCTTATCGTCCCTGCGCATCGTGATGCGGCGCACGGCTGTGACGCCCTGGTCCTTTAACCCTTCAAGAAGGTCACCATCTGTTTCCGTCAGGAGATCTGTCTCAGAAATCACACCCTGGCAGCTGTTTAGGCTCCTGTGGGGCGTGACCCTGATGTCCAGATCATGGATGCGAGTTTGGGCAAGAAGTGTGCGGGATTGTTTTTCAGTGTTGAGTTCGACAAGGATTTCTCCTGTCCTGAGCTTTTTGGCCTCATACTTTTCACCTAATGTGCTTTGCAGAAATTTCGAGACAAGGAATACCGACAGTGAAGCGACGGGTCTCGTTGGGTCAGCTGATTCGATGACAAGAAAACGAGAATAGTTATCCCCGTTTGTTGAAGAGACAGTTGCTGACAGAGGTGGGAATGAAACTTCGGTGCGGCCCCTTTTCGGGGGCCGATCACGTCTGGGGGGGGGTTTAGAAAATGCCATATATCATAGTATAGAAGCAGGGGACGGGGGTACTTTCTTCCACAACCTTACCCTGATAGCTGAGGAGGTCCCGGAGCTCCCTGTCTGGTAAACAGACAGGGAGCCCATCCGCCGGAGCTTGACCTGGGCTCCGACGGCCACCGTTCGTGGTTTCTAACCCTTCACCTATAAACACATTGCCACGGTTGGATCCAGCGTATGTTTGGGGGCTCGGGGTCCGCGGTATCGCCAGTACCGTCACCAAGATTGCTCAAGGTGCCCCGTGCGGGGGAAATCTTAGTTCTTCCAGACAGTACACAGACACCTCGTGCAAAGCATAGCTTGTGCGAGTTAGTGCCAAGTGCGTTTCTGAAGTGAGACTGCCGTCGTCATGTTCAAGGCCAGCCCAGTAATCTAGCCATCGTGTCACTCTCTTTAAAATCTCAAGCTGACAGCACGTAGCTGCTGTTATGGGGCTCTGTAACTCGTCCCGAACACGGTCACCCTTTCTTGGAGTTTTCACATTTACTACGAGCCACCAATCTGATACCATGCTGATGAACTTGGCACTTTCTTCTGCATGCTGAACACTAGCGGCATCCAGTGCAGCCACTGTTGAGAGACTGAAAACTCGCAGTGCCAACTTCACATCTTGTCGCTCCAATGTTGTCGGATTGAGCGCTTTCAGCGACAGCGCGGGCGCAAGTTTTAGAAGCTTGTTCTGCTCAACCTCGTGCAGGTCTCGCAATGCTTTAAACGGGGCTGTTAAGATTGGAGGCCTCTCGTCATTGCTGGTCGGATCCGGAAAATACATGCATTGTCTACTGTTTTTTTGGTTGAGCCAATTGTTCCTTGCTGATTTCAAAATATGGACTGGGTCCAGAATAAAAAACAGTGACCGTGATGAATCGACAGGGTGCTGGTACACAATGCTTAGTTTGGGTGGGTAGGCGAAGAGCTGCATTGCTCTCCCGTTTATAGCATTGTTATCTGAAATCACACGAATTACTCTGAATCCCAGTGCTTCAAGCTCAACAATGAGCTTTCGCAATACTTTGTGCAGTGTACATGCTTCAATCTGTGCAACTGGCAGAATATGCACTACATGTTTGTTACTGGACAGGAGACTCTGCGTCATCAACACATATGCTGTCTTAGCTTGGCATGAGCTACAGTCAAACCTGGTTATAGCGAACTGTAATATGCGCTGCGATTAGTTTGATATATGTCATAGTTCGATATAGCCAAACCCGCCTATAACGAATTTTTTGTTAAAAGTTCGTTATACGCGGGACCCCCCCCCAATTAATCACTGCGTGCCGAAACGAACACAATTAAGTGTGTCACTTGCCACACTCAAAACAGTCCATTTATTAAGCAATAAAGCTGCTAAAGCTATTTGCCTACTTCGCAAAGAAAGCGGCGATTTTTTTTTTGAACTTTCATTTTGGCGGCGTCAGCGAGCACAGTATTCTCTATACGAGACATCGTTTCCACCAGTTTGAGTTCGTGTCCTTCAATCTCAAAGCAATATCGGCTGAGAACATCGACTGCTGAAAACGCTTCTGTAAGGGGACACGCGGGTCGAAAAAAGGCGATTTTTTCGAGATGTTCAGATTTTTCGTTTTCGCTTGCATTATCATCTTTCACTATCCTTCTTTCATGGGTTAAGAAAAATGAAAACGAAATACGAACAAGAACTTAGTGAAAAATGTGTCTGAATGACTCGCGGTGACCCAAGAAATCGCGCAATCAAGCCGAATTTCGGCCATGTTTGAGAATTTATTCCGCACGGCAGTGTGGCTCGCCGCCACTTCAGTCAATTGAGAGAGGTAGATCAAGCCTTCTCTTCATTGAGCCGCTCGCCAGCTTTGCATCTCCGTGTAAAAAAAAAAAGAAAAAAATTTTTCTGCTTGTTTTTTTGCGAGCTCCTACTGGGTATTTAAATCACGTGACGCAAAATTGGGACTGCCATTGGCTCTTGCCGCTTGTGAGCCGGCATCGCCTGCATCGTTCCGTTCGCTAGTTCGCGCTATCTTTTCTAAGAGCACCGACAAGTGGGCAAGTTGGTATGGAGACATACTAAATAAAAGCGCAGAAAAACGCGGGACAAAGGGAAGAACTACACAGGACGAGCGCTTACTAACAACTGAGTTTAATGAAACCAAAAACGACAAATCTCGACGCAGCGCACCCTTGTGGCGCATCATACACAAAAACTGACGTAATTCAACAGCAATCGGGAAGAGAACAGCAAACCCATGTGCCGCAACAAATTGCCCGATGATCCGCGCGAATGTTAACAGATCGATAACATCAGCACCGAACATTGCGAATCCAAGAAATTTACTGCCTTTTCACTGACGCTATCGTCAAGATAGGCGATTTCCTCATTAAGGAGGGCGACGGATGGGGCGCTTACACAAGTTCCATTCTTATTGCACAAAAAGATAAAGTAAGCCTCTGCCACCTTGCGTGTGCGTTGCTCGGGGTGCCTAAACAGGACTTCTGTTTTTTCCAACAGAGGCACACACCCATGCTTCCTACAATGGTCAGATAGATGAGAACATGGAGTCCCCTTCAAGGAAGACGAGTGTTCACGAAGACGAATGTTTAGGCACCTGCCCGTCTGGCCTACGTAGGATCCACCGCAATCAAACGGGATCCGGTAAACAACGCCTTTCGTGCATTTTACGAATTGTTTTCCATGCCTGACCCCGCACCCGTCTGCTCGAGTTTCTTTCTTTTGGTTGACTTTTCTTGCTATAGCCCCACACAAAGAGGACAATTTGTTTGGTGCAGAGAACACTACCTTGACATCAAACTTTCCCGCGACCTTCTTTAATCGGTGAGCCACGCGATGGGTGTATGGTACAACCACCTTCTTATCCCGACGGGCCACTTCACCGTCATCCTCAATGAGTACACGCGGGCGCTTGATGTCTTTTACAACGCGTTGCACTGCCGAAACCAACACTTCTTCAGGAAACCCTGCCTGCTTCAGGTGAGCCACCTGATATGAAAAGCTGGACTGCAGTCGGGGGTGGCACGACTTTTTCAAAGAAGACCTGAGGCAGTTGACGGCTAAACCGTTCTTGACTGTCTTCGAGTGACAGGAGGAAAAATTCAAAAGGGGTTTTGCACTCCTCGGACTGAACTCCCAGCAAACGTGGTCCGAACCGAAAATTAGAACCAAATCTAAAAACCTGATAGCGTTATCAGTAGGGACTTCAGTGGTGAAAGTCAGCCCCATCCCGCACTGCTTGAACTGCTTCAAAATATCAATCACGTCCCGCATCATGTCCGCTCGGCGGCAGAAGACCATGTAATTGTCAACATATCTACATACTTTTAGAACTGTACCCTCAAGCGCACGCTCAAGGGACCTGTCCACATAACTTAGAAAAATGTCGCTTAAAACTGGCGCCACTCTTGAACCTATACAAACTCCGGATCTTTGAATATGCACTTTGCCTTCCTATTCAACGAAAGTGGAGTGCAGGTAAAATTCGAACAGTTCAAGGAATCCCTCAACCGAAATCTTGCAGCGATTTCTAAAAGCAACCTCATCGTTCAGCACAGTAATGCAGTCTTTCACAGATTGCATAAGCTGGGCATGCGGCAGACTATAGAACAAATCCTCAATGTCTACACTGAAGCCGGTGCAGTGGCCAGGGTTTTTCGTTGCCAAAAACTCAACCAGCTGCTGAGAAGAGGACAAAAGAAATGGGTCAGCTAGGCCCAGTGACTTCAAATGCATCAATAGGAACCCCGAAACTTCATACTGCCAAGACTGGCGTTCAGACACGATTGCCCTGAATGGAATGTCCGTTTTGTGGGACTTAGCTGTGAAGAACGCGGCCAGCTGCACCCCTTTGGCTTTCTTTAAAGAAGCTGCTAGGCTAAGAAGGTTCAGCTTCTTAGTGAGCTCAAGGGCTTGCCTTTTTACAGCCTCCGGTTTGAGGTTCACTGGAACAAAATTCTTCCCTATAGCAGCACTGGCTTTTTGAGAAAACATTCCCTCAGGCAGCCCTCTTTGTCAGACACAAGGGCCCTCATGCCGCCAGTCGCAAAAAAGTTCACCATCGGTCCCCATCGGTTCACACGGTTCGCACGGATCACCATCGGTTCACACCATCGGTTCGCACGGATCATCGGGCAATTTGTTGCGGCACATGGGTTTGCTGTTCTCTTCCCGATTGCTGTTGAATTACGTCAGTTTTTGTGTATGATGCGCCACAAGGGTGCGCTGCGTCGAGATTTGTCGTTTTTGGTTTCATTAAACTCAGTTGTTAGTAAGCGCTCGTCCTGTGTAGTTCTTCCCTTTGTCCCGCGTTTTTCTGCGCTTTTATTTACTATCTTGTCTATTTTTTAACGTGTGTTTTTAATCATGAACGGTGAGGAGAAGCGTGACTTTTGTCACCGGACATTTTTATGCAGTGCATAAAATTCAGTTTCACCACTCGCGCTACAGAGAAGCAGAAGAACCTACCAGCCCTGGTGGCTGTAGTAGTCAGCTGCTGACTCTTTCAGTAGTGACGCGGGAAAGCGGCACCTGTGCAGGGCGCTCAACTGCTTATGGGAATGCCTATGACTGCGTGGGATTCATGCATCTGTGCGGCCATTCCATCTGCAGGATCCATCCCCACCTGGTCGTCTTCAGGAATGTTGATTACCGCAGCACAGAACTCCCTGAACCACGCATTCACCGTTGATCACCCGATACTGAACAAGTGGACGATTGTCCTGTCCTCGGCATAACAACACAGGTTGTAGAGGCCACGGCCACGCGTTTTTCAATGGAGATTGGGTCCTTCATCGGGGTTGTTTGGTGCTCCTGGGTACGTCGACAGAACTCGACCAAGTACCTGAGTGTAACTGGCGTTGCCCGGAAAGCTTGTTTAAGGTGGTAACCACGCAAGTCTGGCAAGGTTTTTTTGAACCACTGTTCAATCTTCTGACAAGACATTCTTCTGCTGGGACGATGATGATGATGATGATGAACATTTATTAACTGATACTTTACAGAAAGGTAGCTTGGGGAGAGCTGTCCCTATCGAGTAGCACCCCTTCACAAAACTAGGTGAAGTTCCTATTTGGGGGCTCCATTGGTCGTGATCGCTGTCTGAGCACACTGAACCAGACCCTGTTGAACCGGTAGGTCCAGACAGCCGAGCAACCGACTTGTTTGTTGTTTGAGGAAATAGATAACTAGTTGGAACGTAATTGTTTTCTCCTTGAGTGGAAAATGGTGTACTTGGTTTTATCAAGATTAAGGGATTGAGGTTGCTGAACCACGCCACTACACTTCAGAAATCGTGATTTATTTTAGGTTGAATTTCCTCGATTGTCGCACCTGTGAATGTAAGAGCCGTGTCATCAGCATACATTAGTGCCTGTGAATGTTTCCAAACTAATGGAAAATCGTTTATGTACTGAAGGAACTAGCCTTCTTGTAAAGTGGGTACGCGAGCCGCGTGTCGCGTGATGAGGAAACACCAAGACATGGCAGTAATAAATGAACAAGTTTTATTCTACGCCCCGAGAATAAAAACACAAAATTAGTCGGCCCTTCCCCAGGCCAGTGAACATAACAGAACGCAACCCTAGGATAACAAGCCGACAGACACCAACTCGTGATAACAGGTGGCTGGGCGGAGCAGTGGAACAGTGATCACCAGCAAAGAACGCTCTATCCTGAACTCGCTTGTCGGGGAGCTTCGACAATTCAACCAGCCATGGTCAAGCGAAGCAGACACTTGCTCGTTTTCCTCGGCGACCTTGCGTCGTGCTGTTGTCCTTCCGTCCGAGTAGGTACGGGCCTCTCGTCACTCACTTTCACGGGTCAAACACCACCGCTCGACTACGCACGACTGACCGCCCCCTTGGCTTGTCTGGCCCCCTCTTATGGGCGCCACTATCTGCCTATGCTGCGCGCGCATTCTGCGTAGAAGATTGGTATCTCCTGCCGGCTGTGAACTATCAGGGCTTCGTCGTGTGTAATGCTCTGTGCCGTGCGGGTGTCCTGCGCGCATGTGCACCACCTCCTGCGCCGAGGTGGCCCACAGTACAAAGAGAATAGAATCGGGAGTGGCAGTATTTATTGTACTTACAAAGCTTTGCCATGAATTCCTTTTGGCCACTTTTCTGATTTTCCGGGCGGCAGCGCGGGCTGCTTTAAAGCTCAGGCAGTTCTCTAAGGTGGGGTACCGTCTAAATACACCCCAAGCCTTGTTCTGCTTTTTCCAGGATGTGCGACATGCATTGTTCCACCACGGCTTTGGTTGCTTGGGAATCCGTCCAGGTGTCTGGGGGATTGCAACTTTTGCAGCTGCAAGAAGTTCCTCGCAGATGTAGGTATTTGCCTCATCAATGGACATGCTGCTGTCAAATCGATCAAAGGAAACTAACTCCTTAAATCTTTCCCAATGTGCCCTCTCGAGCGTTCACCGGGGCGCACAGCTCTTGAGGGAAGGAAGGGTTTGCACTTCACGCAGTAAGGCAGGAAAGTGGTCACTTCCGTACGGATCATTCACAGCACTCCACTCATCATCCATCTGGAGGTTCGGCGACCCAACAGAAAAACTTCCATTGCATGCAGAAAAATGCGTCTTGTCTCCGTTTTTGAAAACCACTAAGCTGTTGGTATTAACCCACTGTTACCCGCCTTGGTGGCTCAGTGGCTAAGGCGTTGCGCTGCTGAGCACGAGGTCGCGGGTTCGATTCCCGGCCGCGGCGGCCGCTTTTGTGATGGAGGCGAAAAGCCAAAACGCCCATGTGTACGAGATTTCGGCGCACGTTAAAGATCCCCAGGTCGTCAAAATTAATCCGGAGCCCTCCACTACGGCGCGCCTCATCGCCTGCGCTGCGTCGGCGCGTTACACCCTACAATCAATCAATCAAATCAATTAACCCACTGTTCAATGAGTTTTCCCCGGCTGTCTATTCTTTCACCTCCCAACAGGAAGTGATGAGCATTGAAGTCTCCCATAATAATTATTGGAGAAGGAAGTTGTTCAACGAGGTCATTAAGTTCCTGTAAGGACACAGGATCTGATGGTGGCAAGTACAGTGAAACAACAGTGACAACCTTGTTAATATATTCTTCCGCTGCTACAGCCTCCAGCGTAGTGTTAAGTTGTATAGACTTGAGAATTGTGCCTGGCACCACAGCTAAAGCCACACCGCATGAGGCGTGAGTGCAGTTTTCTCTGTCTTTCCTAAGGAGGGTAAAATTGTGAAAGGTGTTGTCATGTCTTTTCGTTAAATTTGTCTCCTGCAAAGCTATATTTTTGGGTTCATTTTTGTGTATAATTGCGTGAATATCATCTATATTGTGCAATAACCCACGGCAGTTCCATTGGACTATTTGCACCATACCGGTGTCTTCTACAGTTGTCGTTTTTTCGGTCAAGTAGGTGTGGACGAAGACATGCTCGCAGAGGCACTAGGGCACACCTCCATCTCCTCCCCTACCTCTCGCACTGCCTTCAGTTCCGTGAATACCATTAGGGGGCCCTTTGGCTTCTGTCGAGGGTCGGGGGGGTCCCCAGGTCGTTGCCTCCCAGGAGCAGCACCTGCAGCAAGGCCACTTCCTGAGGGCGCCCTCCTCTGTGGCACGTCGACCGTCACTCGAGGCGAGAAGGTCGATGGTGTCGCAGGGGCGGAGCCTGCGCCGTCTTTTGGCAGCTTGGAAGCCACACCACTTCGGTGGCCGGGAGCTTGGCTGCCGGCTTGACTCGTTTTGGGGGCTGTGGCTCTGCGCAGTTCCCCTGAGTGGACTGCGCCAGTGCCGGAAATTGAGGCAGCCCCGCCCCCTGACGGGCTACCTCAGCAAAGGCCCTTTCTGAGCGAAGGCCAGGCGTTGTTTGGCCTCCGGGAAAGACACATTCTCTTTCACCTCGATCGCTAGCAGTTCTTTCTCCTGCCTGAAGCGTGGGCACTTCCTGAAGTATGCAGGTTGTTCACCGCTGCAATTCACACATTTGACTTCTTCTACATCACAGGCGTCATTTCCACGTTCGGTGCTAGTGCACAGGTAGATTTTCCATGGCATTACTGCTGTGTGTGCCCGTACCTCTGGCAGCGGAAGCAGCGCCTGGGGTTTGGCACGTATGGTCGGACGCGTAGATTCAGGTAGCCTAGGTGTACGTTGTCGGGTAAAATGGTGGAGTTCAAGGTGAGAACCAAGTGTTTCGTGGCAATTTCCTCATATTTTCTGCAGATCTTTATTCTTCGCACTGCAATAACATTTGTCTGTTCTTTAAACCCCTCCAGAATCTCATCTTCAGACACATCAATCAAGTCTTCATCCGACACTACCCCCAACCTAGTATTTAAGGTGCGGTGATCAGTTACGTGAACCTTGTGTGTTGCAAGCTCTTTCATTGACAGCAGGCATCTGACTGAAATTTCGCTTGGACTTCTACCAGGTGATCTCTGGTGGGCATCTTTTTAATGCTGTACCTCGGTCCAAGTAGACTGCTCAGCTCTCTGGCTACGGCAAACGGCGACACTTTCCTCAGAGGCTTCTGAGGGTTGTCAGATTTCATCACCAGAAATTTCGGGAAAGTCGTGTCAGTGGGTGAATGACTGCTGGTATTGCTCGAGCTTTGCAATGCTTTTATTTCGGTGCGCCCTCGTCCATGAAAAGTAAAATGTTCGGCAGCGTTGCTGGTCGCCCTCCACGGAGCCCAGCAAGGGGACATGACTTTGTCACACTAACCATACAGCGCTACTATAACCCCATGACGTCTAATCAAGTCTGATTATAACCACAGGGTTAACCCTTGGTGGCTGAGGGGGAAAGAAAGAAGCTCAGGAAAAGAATAGGTGACAGGACAGGGATGCAAAGGTGACAGAAAAGAGAGAGGAAGGATAGAAAAAGGCAACTAGCTGATTTCCCCAGGGCGGGTCAGTCCTGGGGTGCCGTCTGCAAGAAGCGGGGGCCGAAGTTGCGTGTTGTTTCAGCCAACGTTACTAGAATAAACTCAGTTTGAAAGCTCCGCCAGAGAGGCGGGCCGCGTGGCGGTCGCGAGAACTAGCGGCGCTGCAGTCAAGTCTTGCGCTACTCCCGGCGCGTCGTCTGCTTCGGCGGCGGGCGGCCGCTGCAGCCGACCGCGGCGGGCCGGCGCGCAGACGTACCGCGGCAGCCTTCTAGTACTGCTATTGTTAAACTTAAACATCTATCATCTTTCCAGTCGACTAGCTTAAACGCCTTCGTCCTTCTAGCCGACGTTACCGCATCACATTTGTGCACTGTTTAAGTCGATGAAAGTGGATGAGGACTTGTATGCACTGACCTGCAAGCGCAGCTCATTGGCTAGCTGAGAATCGACGGTCGGCCTATATTTTAACTGTCTACAGCGTTTAACCTGATTGATTGTGGGGTTTAACGCGCCGGCGCAACGCAGGCGATGAGGCGCGCCGTAGTGGAGGGCTCCGGATTAATTTTGACCACCTGGGGATCTTTAACGTGCGCCGAAATCTCATACACACGGGCGTTTTTGCTTTTCACCTCCACAAGAAAAGCAGCCGCCGCGGCGTGCGTTTAGCTTCATGTACGGTAGTTTTTAATTCAATTACCCTTTTCAGCGTAGTTTTTATAACTACTGCGCCGTCTTACCTCGACCAAAAACGACCCAACGAGTTTGTGAAAGCAGTGCCTTTATAAGTGCTTTTATCTCCACGCGGCAATAGGACAGTGTTTCTGAATCTCGTCGGTGCAAGGTCCCGTTAACCAGCTTCCCATGTAGAGTTCCTATGCTCAAGTTTTATATTCTGCCGGGCTGGTCCCACCTCATCTCGCCTTTGTGCACTCTGTAGGGCATACAAGCAAAAAGAAATGGCGGCTAAAACAACAGCCCTACCGCCTGTCATTTTACAGCTGCCTACAAGCGTCTTTTTATTAGAACAGAAGTTGCATCATCAGGTACTAGAAACTCCTCTCGCGATATTGTGACTGATCTCTGCTCCTCAGGTGATGAAAACCTCGTTGAAACGTCAACAGCTTTCGCCTCGTTAAGAAGATCATCGCTGTTGCAGGTACTTAATGATGATAACTATAACACCCAGCGGGTCGACTTCAACACAAGCCTTTCGCTTGTTCTCTGTGCAGTAGTGCTATATACAGCAGTATTTGGGGTACGGAAAGTATATGCAGGCACATCCCCCAATGAATACTGCACTACACTGATGTCCACTGAGCTTCCAGAAGTCGTTTCTGCGAAAACAAACGGTGGTCTCGTGGCACCATCGAAATATACTTCTTGAAATTGAGCCACGTCGTGGAAAAAGGGTTTAGTGTTTACAGGTTTAATGCAAGGATTAATGTTCTACACGTTTAATGCAGCCGTTATATGCAAATAGTGAGCGCCAATAGTGGAGGTGTTGACAGTATTGTTTGAACAAATATTACTTGCTGAGTTGGAGGCTCATCTGTCGAACTGCGATGCATTCGACAATGACATTTAAGTTTTGTCGAAGAAGATTGCCAACGTGTATTCAAGAATCAGGTTCAGCCCATTCCGACTGAAATCAACCGGAAAAACTTGCATGCACAACGGTGTATGAACACAGCAGACAGTCTATTATTTCGTAAAATCTGCAAACGACAGATAAGAACCAGAATTAAAGGAAGCTGGCTAGCTAGTATGCCTTCGTATTTTTTGCGGTTTTTAAGCGCGTGCACTTTGTATAAGTCACCTCATAGCCTACGTTGTGATAAATTAGGCAGTTTTTTTTATTTGGTTACTCTTTTGTCGTGTGTGACTTTTTTATTTTGAAATTGTGTAAACCCTGGGGTGAATAAAATTTGTGTACCGTTTGTTGCTTCCTCCGTGTGCCTCTCTTCTGGAACGTTTCGAGCAAATATGCCTTACACCGTGAACGGCTGAATGCGTATTCGCTCATATGTAATCGCGTACTGCACATATGTAATTCTGTAAACAGCTGCTTTGGGAGGCAGTAATCTGTTGTTTTCGCCACACTTTTCTTTTTACTCAACCAAAAAATTTTCGATGTGGCATTGAGTCGTCTTGAGCGTGAGCCATTTCGGCAGCTTCCCGGCGCCACAAACACATCAAAAGGTGCTGACAACGTGCATACATATAAGGAGACTGGAGTCCTGCAAATACAGTGTTCTTGAGGCCCTCAAACACTGGTTTTTCTTGTGCATCCTTGTGTCATGTTATATACAATTCAGCCTTTTTCAAAAAAAAAGTCCTCATTGAAGACTGATTCGCCTTTCGAAGAGGTGTCTTGTATGACCAGCTGAACGGATTTGTTGAGTTGAAGACACCAGAAAGGCGGTAAGAGATCCTTGTGAATTCAGGCGTACCATGAGCACCTGTAAATTGCGGATTCAAGCTTTAATGTGAACTCACAAAATTCGAGTGCGTTTGTCACAGATGAACTGAGCGTAAGAACTGTAAACCGAACTTTCATCTTTGGTGATGTAATGCTCGTATGCACTACAGAGTACACAAAGGCGAGATGAGGTGGGACCCGCCCGGCAGAATATAAAAGTTGAGCATAGGAACTCTACATCGGAAGCTGGTTAACGGGACCTTGCACTGACGAGATTCAGAAACACTGTCCTATTGCCGCGTGGAGATAAAAGCACTTATAAAGGCACTGCTTTCACAAACTCGTTCGGTCGTTTTTGGTCGAGGTAAGACGGCGCAGTAGTTATATAAACTACGCTGAAAAGGGTAATTTAATTAGAAACTACCGTGCATGAAGCTAAACGCAGGCCGCGGCGGCCGCTTTTCTGGTGGAGGTGAAAAGCAAAAACGCCCGTGTGTACGAGATTTCGGCGCACGTTAAAGATCCCCAGGTGGTCAAAATTAATCCGGAGCCCTCCACTACGGCGCGCCTCATCGCCTGCGTTGCGTCGGCGCGTTAAACCCCACAATCAATCAAGTTAAACGCTGTAGGCAGTTAAAATATAGGCCGACCGTCGATTCTCAGCTAGCCAATGAGCTGCGCTTGCAGGTGAGTGCATACAAGTCCTCATCCACTTTCATCGACTTAAACAGTGCACAAATGTGATGCGGTAACGTCGGCTAGAAGGACGAAGGCGTTTAAGCTAGTCGACTGGAACGATGATAGATGTTTAAGTTTAGCAATAGCAGTACTAGAAAGCTGCCGCGGTACGTCTGCGCGCCGGCCCACCGCGGTCGGCTGCAGCGGCCGCCCGCCGCCGAAGCAGACGACGCGCCGGGAGTAGCGCAAGACTTGACTGCAGCGCCGCTAGTTCTCGCGACCGCCGTTTGGCCCACCCTCCTCCGCTGGCGGTGATGCGGAGCTCCGAAACTGAGCTTATTCTAGTAACGTTGGTTTCAGCTGAGGGGCCGTAAAGGTCCACAAACAACCTCAGCGTCAACTCAGCAACCAGGATTCCCTTTTCCTTGGACACGGCTAAGCCACGCACAGCTGGGGTGTGGGTGGGGGGAGATGTATTGGGTGGAGATGTCTTTAAATGAGAACACTGGATAACTATCTGGCTTTAGGTCCCCTCGGATTACGCTGGGTTCCTGGTAGATGAGTGCGCGGGCGGCCGAGTTGGGAGCCTCGTTCCCTGGTAAGCCCTGGTGACCTGGAGTCCGAACGAGACACCGCAAGGTGGGGTCCTTGTCCCAACAAGCTCTTTGCAGTACTGCCTCAGCGGTGGTGGGGATCCAACACTGCCCAAATTTCCGAAACGCTTCTCTCGAATCCGATAGGATGGATTTAGAAGAATCGTGGGAAACTGCGAGGGCGACCGCTGCTTTCCATGCTGCCTCCGAGGGCTATGACCCGCATATTCAGACTGTCAAGGTTTAGATGTTCCTCCTGCCGAGGGATTTCGCCTGTGAGCTCCTCCTCGACGGTGGGAATCTCTGTAGGGGGTGGTAAAGACGGTGAGGGCAAAAAAGCAGCCCTATTCACCTCCTCCAGTGCAGATATCTTGGTTATTAGTTTTGCATTTTGTGCCCGGAGCGCCGCTAGCCCTTGGCGAAGTTCATTGAGTTCGAAACCGTACGAAACTACCGCCGGCCAAGCTGGACATCTCGCCATCGCGCAGACGAATTTTCGGGTTCGAGGCTCTTTGGGACCAACGAACCATTCTATCATGCACAGCCGTGAACTTGCTTGGTATCTTAATCCCTTGACAGGAAGTTGGGGTTTTTTCACCAACCAGAAAAGGTAAACATAGAAACGAGGGGGAGTAAGGAACAGCAAGCAGTGACGAGATAGTGCCACTCGTCGCAGGAGTTTCGGAATGGTGGTATTGGGTTGCTGCTGTCGTTACGAGCTCGTTTTCAGTGTACAACCACTGGAAACTTCAGTTTGTTCGAGTACTTTACAATGAAATTTCGTTGCTGCGTTTTGAAATGCCCATGTAGCACGGGGAAATCGTCGAGGGAGTGCGACATCCCCGCCGGCGAAGAGATCTTCTTTCGTGTGCTGCCCAACAATGAACCTCGGCGAAGCAAGTGGCTACTTTTTGTGAACTTTGCAAATGGAGGAGAAAGAGAGCTAAAGGAAGTACGAGTGTGCTCGCTTCATTTCCGACGAAGTGATTACGGCAGGGACCCTTACGTTAGCTCACTCCTGGGACATGCTGGCGCTCGTCGCCAACTTCGTCAAATCGCCGTCAAAGCGTTCTGCGCTTGGAAAAAAAATACCGTACACACCGCGCATTGACACTCGTATCTTTCTGGTCGGAGCAGAGAGCTCGCGCGAATGGCTTTCGATACACGCCACCGGCCAACTGGCATAAGCAATAATGGTACTGAAATTGAACTATTATAACCGTAAGAAAAATACGGCACATACGTACCAGTCTGTATTCGTCCGCCGCGACGGGGCTGACGAGGCAGCGGTGCCGACGGCTGGGCGTCCGTCTGATGTCGGTATCGCGGAATGGTCGCTTTGCGGTCCATCCGTGTATCCCACAACTCCTGCCGCTCGTGCACTTAGAAGCATTGAGCGTTCAAGTGGTGCGAGGTTGTTAAATGCAAGCCCGAGTTCCTCGGCGAGACCGGCGATTCCATGACTAGGGCTGCGGGTGTACTCTGTTTCGGCACGAGTTCCGGTTCTTGTTTGATTCCTGCGTGTGGGCGCTATATGGAGTCGACATACTAAGCATCTGTTTCATGCACCGGCTCATATGATGCCATTGTACACGTCACGAAATGTACAATTTAGAGGGAGATTTAAAATTTTGGCTTAAATTGCCTTGTTTCTCATTGAATAAAGCATCGTTTGCTTCCAGGAAAGCGCATTAGGCACTATGAAACACCTAATTGTTCGAATAAAACGAACTTTTGTTTTGTCTTCATGGCTCCTTTAAGCTTCTGTTATGGTGGTCAACGATAGCCCTGGCCTTCGTGCACAGTTGAGGAAATGCAGGTAGTACATCCCGCTTGACATCGCTCACGCACTACTGCAGCGTGTGCCCGAAACATTTTGTGCCTGAGACTGAGCAATTGCTGCAGTGAAATTTCTCCCATTATCTGTAACAATGTACACTGGCACAGTACCTGGATCGGGAAGTGCCCACTCCTCCATGACGCTTTTCAGAAGGAGCACCACGTTTCTGGCTGTGTGAGTGTCCGCCATTTCTGTACATGCCAGTGTGTGCACGTGCAGTTGAAATGAGCTGTCCACGACGTGGCATGTTACCGACGGGTAGCTTTCAGTAGCATGCGATGTTCAACTGTCCGTCGTTAACTGTCCGTCGTTAATCACCGCCTTGAGGCTGCTCATCAAGTTTTGCTTCTTCGAAGCGTAGAGCTCTGGAATGATTGCTCTAGAAAACCTTCGCGACTGCCCAACGTACCGGGCATAGCAGTGTTCATAACAGCCACAAAGCCTGGCTCCTCTACCATACTGTAGGAAGGCATCCCGCGCAGGATAAATCCGGAAATAGCCTCTGTCATTTGCTGTGCTTTTGGTGCCGTATGTTTCAGCTTGGGCTGGAAACAGTCGGCTACTGATGACTGTTGTGCGTTAGGCTTAGCGGCAGCAGTAGGCTTGGCGCTTTTCCGTGCACAACGCTCCTTTTCGTACGCCACTAAGGCATCCGGATGGCTCTTCAAACACGTCGCCAAAGTTGTCGTAGTCTCCGTTGGCGTCTTCGAAACAGCGTTGCATTTGAGACACCGAGCTTCCTGGCCTGGCAGGACCTTCACAAAAAGGTTCCATATCGGGTTGGCACCCATGGGCGCATTGGCCATGTCACTTGGAACAATCGAGGCACACTGAGGTCAAGTGCGGAGTGCGATCAACGTCTGGTCACTGTATGCGTGCCACAAAGTTGTTTAGTTATGGGTCATTGCTCGAAACAGTAAAAGGGGAGCCCAGACTTCCCTGATGAACGTGGGCTCTTAAGATGGCTAGAACGCCCTGAATGCGGCTTAGCTTGTCTTGGCTCCACATGTAGTCAAGATGTAGGCCTGATGTCAATGGCACTGCGGCTTGTGTAACAAAACCAAAACTCATGAGAGTACTTGAACACAGTTTTGATATTCGTTCACCCAGAATACTCCGAAATAGGTATTCGAAATTTTCAATTCGGGTCGAAGTGAATACGAATACCGTAATATTCGTTTGATTATTCGAAGCGTCGAATATTCGCACAAGCTTATGTTCAATATAGTGGCTGTCACTGGTAGTTTTGTTCGATATATGCATAGTTTTTGCTATATGTTCTCATTGTAAATGTACTGTGTCCAGAAATAGTTCGATATAAAGGATAATTCGATTTGAACAGGTTCGATATAGTCGGGTTTGACTGTGCTTAATTAAAAATAAGTACAAAAGGAGGCAGTAATACCAGCACCACACAATAATACGAAAATGATTAAACTATAAGAGAAAAATCGAGCACACCAAGAATATGGTACAAGTTCTCTTTGGTAGACCAGAACGGACATGTAGAATTGACACTGGACGATGGCACTTTCCCATTTCTTTGGATGTCATGTGGGCTTAAGCGATGCGTTCGGCCTGCCTCCAAAAGTAATTTGCAAGGGTGTCCCGGAGTGTGTGCCCCCTGTCACTGGATGCCTGTGTTGTACAAGCGGGCTTTGCGTACAGAGCATTTGCCTCATTTTCCCACAGTCGCTCCAAACTGTCCTTCGGGGACTCCCACATGTGCAGAATGCACACAGCTTTGATATCCTGTTTGGCATTCAAAACGCTTCTCAAATGAAACAAAAAAGTGTCTTGAGTCGCCCGAACGCATTCTCTACAATACGCCTAGTATTTGACAAATTGTAGTTGTATGGGACCTCTTTTGAGTCACTGGCAGTGTGGCCGTACGGCTGCCCAATGGGAGCGTTTGGTCGCACAAAATAATGGGTGGCACCTCAGTGCCACTGATGAGAGCAACTGGGGAACTGAAGTCCTCGCTCTACATGGTTTTACACCGTTTTGAAGCACCGTAAACACTAGCATCATGACATCCACCGGGCCGGCTAAAGTTCACATATGGGAACTGGTTGCGGTGGTCGATGGGGGGGCAGGTAGTATCGCTATACCTGCTAGGGAAAACACTTGCAAGTTCTGATCCTTTAAATCAGTAAACATCTTCGACAAACAGTTCACTAAACCGAAAATAGTTACTTATTTTCTTTAGATTGGCAGTACAGACTAATTTGGGGTTACACAGAATGGTGTAATTAAATGAAATGGAAATTAGAGACATGCAGTCATTTAGTGTCGCTGTGAATAAGACCATTTTTATGCGGCGCATAAAATTGAGTTTCAGCACTCACACTACGGAAAAACAGAAGAACCTACCAGCCCTGGTGGCTGTAGTAGTCAGCTGCTGACCCTTTCGGAAGTGAGATGCGAAAGTGGCACCCATTCAGGCCACTACCTGCTTGCGGGAAGCCTGTGACTGCATGGGATTCACGCATGTGTGCGGCCATTCCATCTGCAGAAACCATCCCCACCCAGTCGTCTTCAGGAATGTTGATTACCCCAACCCAGAACTCCCTGAACCACACATTCACCGTTGATCGCCAGATACTGAACGAGTGGGCGATCGTCCTGTCCTCGGCATAACAACACAGGTTGTAGAGGCCACGACCACGCGTTTTTAAATGGAGATTAAGTCCTTCATCGGGGTTGCTTGGTGCACCTGGGTAGGTCGACAGAACTCGATCAAGTACCTGAGTGTCACTGGCGTTGCCTGGAAAGCTTGTTTAAGGTGGTAGCCACGCAAGTGTGGCAAGGTTCGTTCGAACCACCGTTCATTCCTTTAAAAAGTCATTCTTGCATGAAACAAACTTTCAGCCGCCACTGCTGCGGGTACGATGATGATGAACATTTTTAACTGATATGTAATAGAAAGGTAGCTTGGAGAGATTATTGGGTAGCACACCTTTCACAAAACCAGGTTAAGTGGCAATTCGGGGACCCTGTTAGTCGTGACCACTGTTCAAGCACGCTGAACCAGGGCGTGTTGAGCCAGTAGGTCCAGGCAGCCGAGCAGCGTAGTTTTTTTGTCGTTTAAGGAAATAGGTAACCAGTTGGAACCTAACTGCTTTCTCCTTGAGTGGAACATGATGTATTTGGTTTTATCAAGATTAAGGGAGAGGTAATTGTTGCTGAGCCACGCCACTACACTTCCGAAATCGTGATTTATCTTAGGTTGAATTTCATCGACTGTCACACCTGTGAATATAAGAGCCGTGTCACCAGCAAACATTAATACCTGTGAATGTTTCCAAAGTGGTGGAAAATCATTTATGTACAAAGAGAATAGAATCGGCCCCAAGACTGAGCCCTGGGGTATCCCGGTTAACACTGTTTGTGGGTCAGATATGAAGTCCCCAATTGTTACGCGCTGACTTCGATCTGTTAAATAACTGGTTGACAATTCATGCATCTTACCCATGAAACCATAGTTGCCCCTGTATTGGGCGGAGATGTCTTTAAATGATAATACTTTAGGTCCCCTGGGTTTAGGCTTTAGGCTTTAGGCCCTAGGCTTTAGGTCCCCTGGGATTACGCCGGGTTCCTGGTAGGTGAGTGTGTGGACGTCCGAGTTCGCAGCCTCGTTCCTTGGTAAGCCCTGGTGATCTGGAGTCCAAAGGAGATATCGCAAGCTGGGGTCCTTGTCCTGACAAGCTCTTCGCAGTATTGCCTGAGCTGTGATGGTGATCCAACCCAGCTCGAAATTCCGAAGCACTCCTCTCGAATCCGATAGGAGTGATTTAGACAAACCGTGGGAAACTGCGAGGGCGACGGCTGCTTTCCACGGCGCCTTCGTGGTTTATGACCCACGTTTTCAGACTGTCAAGGTTTATATGTTCCTCCAGCTGAGGGATTTCGCCCATGTGCTCCACCTCCACTGCAGGCATCTCCTTAAGGGATGGTAATGACAGCAGGGAGAAGCGGTTGTGTTCGCATTGTCCAGTGCAGATATCTTATTAGTTTTGCGTTTTTTGCCCAAAGTGCCACTAGCTCTTGGAAAAGTTCGTTGAGTTCAGGCGAGGGAGGAGGGCAAAGAAAGCGAGAGGCTACCCCAGCCCAGCTGCCTACCTTGTTTATCTCTGCTTGGGAAGCCGTATCTGGAGATGACGTGGCTCAGCCACCGCTTCCAAGAGCAGGGAAATCACGACTGCTGAGTGCAGGACCGTTGTGGTCCCGTGCTATCTGGAGCTGCTGCTGTGATGTTTTTTTCTGGCTGGCTGGTGCCCACCCGCCTGTTCCCCGGCTCGCTCCAGGTCACTCCAGGTCACTTATTATCACCGCCGGCCCGGGGGACGGTTTTGGTTGATTTCGGGGGTACGTGCTGGATTCGCCTGAATTTTCCTATGCAGGCTTGAGATCCCGTGAGGTGACTCTCACTGCAGATGAGGCAGGTGGGCTTGCATTGATGTGGGGCCATACCGCCATCCGCGGTGTCTCCCACTTCTTGGCCGCAATGGCCGCAGCAGTTGTCGTTCGGGGTGGGGCAGAGTTCAGCCCAATGACCAATAGTTCCGCAACGGAAGCACACCGGGATGGTCTTCTTGTATTTGCGCACAACGGTGATGACGCTGTTGTAATGTACGTACCGTGGCACTTTGCGGCCCATGAAGGGGATGAGGGCCGCTGCCGAATTTTTGCAGTTTACTGTGAAGAGTCCGCCGTCCAAAATATCAGGGGAGGCAGGCAAAGAGGAGTTTTTGGTGGCAGTACTTGACGTGGTCTCGGTCCACGCCGTGGTGGTGACGAAGTTGTTTGTACAAATGCGATCTTCAATATCCTTTGATATTGACATGGACGACTCCATTTCCACTTGAAATGCCTGCACTTCGCGCAGGCACTAAGCTCAGACTAACATGTACTAAGCTCAGACTAACATGCATGCAACTAACGCGTTTGTATTCACACTCGTCGTCATTGACACTGTCAAGTTCCACCATCTTTGTATGCTCTGCTTTGGATATGCTAGGTACGGTACCAGTTTTGGGCGCAGTTGAGGTAATAGTAAAACTGCTGCTTTTTTGCTTGATACGTATTTAAAGGGTTAAAACTGCTTTTAAAGTAATGCAGAAACAAGTGGTCGACCTCGATTTTTTTTGGCCACTGTGTAGGAATGCATGGTCGAACTGACCCAGTCACAAGAAAAACTAGAAATGGCGCATAGAGCAACGTTCCTAGACCACTTTCATTTCGCACCTTCCCATACGCGCCCTGTCTTCGGCGTGGCTGGAACAGTCGTCACGGGATCTAACGGTGATGCAGTCGAGTCTTGTTCCACAGCTGGCGCGTCGTCTGCTAGGATATAAAAGCGGCGACGTACCCCAGTGCGTGTGGCGTGTATCTGCTGCTAGCTCCCACCCTTCCCAGGTCACACAACTTAAGACGAACCTTCAAATCTAACAAATGAGTGGTCATGTGAAAGTGTGAGTGCAAACGGGCAGACTACAGAGAAGAATGCTCAAGACTGCGCTGACTTGCAACCATCTCGTTTGCTCTCGTTGCTTTAGCTTGTGTAGTGGGGATTCGCCCATGATTAAAATGACCGCTTGACGGGCACTTACCAACCAAACGTAAATAACTCCAAATATTTGTGAAAGCATGCGTCTAATGTGCGTTAGCGTGGTGATTAATCCCGGCGCTTTATTTTTTTTCACGTTGTAATGATGCCAGCGCCGATGCACCTCATCAGGGTGATGACCCTCCTCCCTTCTTGTGGCTTAGTTGCGTCCCCCCCATCTGGTGGCGGAATGTCGGGGTGGCCTCCGCCGATGCCAGCGAGTCGCAACCCTTTGTTGGGTCTCTCCGGCGGCTTTTTACGAGGCGTCGGTGAAGGCGTTCCTATCCTCCTGACCTTCGGGGACGGACAGGCGGGGAGCGGAGGACAAAACCCCAATTGGAATGTGCGCTGCTGTGAGGAGGCGGCTTTGCGTGCGCCCTGCTTGCGCATGCTTCAACGAGTTTGTCGAGAGCTGATTTCTTAGCACGGTCAGCACACTCAGAAGCTCGGATCTTCTAGTACTCTTTAAATGGTCCCGGGTGAAGCCGCAAGTGATTCACGAGGGTTGTGGTGGTCCCTGTTGGTGTTTTCAAACACGTCTTATGTGGCACGATGGGCAGGCACCTGAATAGCTACACCGCTGGCTACAAGTTAAAGGTGATCGAGTTCGCTCTCGAGCACGGAAATGTGCCGCTGGCAGAAAATTCAACGTCGACGAAGAGTGTGCTCGACAATGGTGCGCTCAAAAGGAAGCTTTGGAAAACACCAACAGCAAAAAGCGCACTTTAAAGCCGAGCAAGTTTCCGGAACTGGAAGAAGACTTGTTCAGCTATGTGACTGAAGTGCAGAACGATGGTTTGGAACGATGGTTTTGCACTCACAACGAACACGCTGCGCATGAAGGCACCATGCGACACTTCACAGTCCTAACAGAACGATCAAAGTTCCCTATCGCACTGAGAGAACTTCGCGGAGGAGTCCCGTCCATGTTCCCAGTGTGCATAGATCAAATGTTGAAAGCACGAAGTTTGATGAGAGCCAGAATACATCGCGATCGCGCGAAACGGGCGAAATGCGACAAGAGAAAGCCAAAAGCTTCCCGTGTTGCCAGACTAGCAGCGTCGCAGTAAACTAGGCTTTGTGGGCATGATGGGCCCACGCGGGCCGTTGTGGGATACAGGGTGTTTGCCCATGCCCGGAAATGACCCATCCAAAATGTCCCAGAGAGATTCGCGGCGTCGCCGAGAGAGACGCTGCGACGGGTTCGACTCACCGGCAAAGGCGACGACAGGCTCCAAAGGGCCAGGACGAACCAGGGGATTCATTGGCCGAGTGGTACAGTGCATAATGAACGCCAAGATAGGGTTAAGAACTGCACTGTACCGGCACGCGTCTCAAGGCCCCGCCCGAATGGGTGGCCATGGCCAAGGTTGCATGTGGGCCACTCGCAAGGTAGGATGAACAGCGTCCCGGTTATCCGGCTCCGATCTCCTCAATCTCCTATCTCCCCTATTCATGGGGCAAGAGAGCGGCCAAATGCGCACGCCACACTTATAAGGTGCATGGGGAAAGGAGGCAGGTTGCTGGGTGAGGAGGAGCGGCAGCGGGGCAGTTGGCGCCCGCCGGAGCGTCGGCCTGCGAGGTGATGTCACGTGTGAGGGAAAGCGCGCACTTTTGAAGGCTACTCTCGCGGGAAGAGTAAAAGGGGATCAAATGGATCCCCACATCCTCCCCTCCGCAAGACCGGGCCCGGTCTGAACGGACCGGGCAACTCAGCCCCCAAAAGGCAGGAACAGGCAAGGAGGGGAAAGAGGGTATGCATGCGTACTTTATTGGGGCTCCGAGGCTTGGGGCGCCATAGTGATGTCTTTAAGCTCCACAGCAGCGGAGGCGGGCGTCGCGAAGACTCGCGCTACGATGGTCGCGGCGAAGGCCTCGGTGGCGAGGGCCTGGACCACGGCCTCCATCTGGGCCGGCGGGAGCTCGGGAGTCAGCATTCCGACCGGGGGCGGCTGGGGGCCAGGCGGGTCGAGGTCCACCAGTGGGGCCTGGACCGCGGCCCCACCAGCGGCAGCAGGAGAAGCTTTCCCCTCACGCCGCTCCAGGCTGTGGCAAAGTACGGCCCAGAACGCCTTGAACAAACGAGCCTCCGGGATGGCCCGCTCGACTTTCCACTGGCGCTTCCACCGCTTTTCCGTCATGAAGCACGCCGGCAGGCTAGTCGGCCCTGCCTGATGTGTCCACGTATCTACGTGGCGGTGCCGTTTCGGTGCCGGTGGCTGTTGCCCGGATGGAGGTCCCGAAGGTGGAGGGGGCTTCTGCGGGGCGCACACCCAGGCGCGCTGTGGCAACAGCGGTGCCCACCGTTCTCGTGGGCGGGCCAAGTGGCTGATGAGGGCTGCTTTTGTTTCTTGCGGCGGCCCTGTTGGCCAGGTGCGGTCTCACCCGGGGGGCCATGCTGTGTGGTGACGGTCCGGGACGAACGGCAGCAGGCGGGAACAGCCACAGGCGGAGTCGGCAGGGAACCGAGGATGGAGCCGCTGGGACGGTGGACGTGCTAAGCTGAGTGACGACCTTGTCCCCCAATGGACCCCCATAAATAACTTCCCAAGAAAGTACCTGAGCCTGCTGCTGGTGGTCCCGAAGTGTCTGTGCTGCTAGCAGCCAACGGAAGCGCCAAAGTCTCTCGTCACGCACACCACCTGTCACAGGGTGCCGGGCCACCTGTCGCGAGGGAGAGGTACCTTGTTGGTCACGTGGTTTCAGGGCAGAAGGCAAGCGTGCCATTCTTCGTGACAGCCCTCTCCCACGGGGTCACTGCGAACGCTTCCACGAGAGAGGGTCCGCCTGCCCTATAACGTAAGCACAATATCCGGCAACATATGTGATGGCAGGCAGTCTTGATTCTTTACGGACAATATCCTCGCTGGTCACTGAAATCTTAAACTGCTCAAAAAGTGTGAGTGAGCTTCCTTTATAGATGGGCTGTGCAATGACATCAAGATTGGTTATGTCAAGCACCTTCTGGAGCCCCAGCTTGTTCTCGGATTCGTATGTCTGTCTAACTGGTATATGGTAGTTGTCACCAGATAACTGATGGTATTTTCCAAATCGGCTCTCGACACAATCAGTCTGAAATTCGCCAAGCATGTCATACCGAAATCTTAGTTCTTCCAGACAGTACACAGACACCTCGTGCAAAGCATAGCTTGTGCGAGTTAGTGCCAAGTGCGTTTCTGAAGTGAGACTGCCGTCGTCATGTTCAAGGCCAGCCCAGTAATCTAGCCATCGTGTCACTCTCTTTAAAATCTCAAGCTGACAGCACGTAGCTGCTGTTATGGGGCTCTGTAACTCGTCCCGAACACGGTCACCCTTTCTTGGAGTTTTCACATTTACTACGAGCCACCAATCTGATACCATGCTGATGAACTTGGCACTTTCTTCTGCATGCTGAACACTAGCGGCATCCAGTGCAGCCACTGTTGAGAGACTGAAAACTCGCAGTGCCAACTTCACATCTTGTCGCTCCAATGTTGTCGGATTGAGCGCTTTCAGCGACAGCGCGGGCGCAAGTTTTAGAAGCTTGTTCTGCTCAACCTCGTGCAGGTCTCGCAATGCTTTAAACGGGGCTGTTAAGATTGGAGGCCTCTCGTCATTGCTGGTCGGATCCGGAAAATACATGCATTGTCTACTGTTTTTTTGGTTGAGCCAATTGTTCCTTGCTGATTTCAAAATATGGACTGGGTCCAGAATAAAAAACAGTGACCGTGATGAATCGACAGGGTGCTGGTACACAATGCTTAGTTTGGGTGGGTAGGCGAAGAGCTGCATTGCTCTCCCGTTTATAGCATTGTTATCTGAAATCACACGAATTACTCTGAATCCCAGTGCTTCAAGCTCAACAATGAGCTTTCGCAATACTTTGTGCAGTGTACATGCTTCAATCTGTGCAACTGGCAGAATATGCACTACATGTTTGTTACTGGACAGGAGACTCTGCGTCATCAACACATATGCTGTCTTAGCTTGGCATGAGCTACAGTCAAACCTGGTTATAGCGAACTGTAATATGCGCTGCGATTAGTTTGATATATGTCATAGTTCGATATAGCCAAACCCGCCTATAACGAATTTTTTGTTAAAAGTTCGTTATACGCGGGACCCCCCCCCCAATTAATCACTGCGTGCCGAAACGAACACAATTAAGTGTGTCACTTGCCACACTCAAAACAGTCCATTTATTAAGCAATAAAGCTGCTAAAGCTATTTGCCTACTTGCGTATGGGTTTTACCTTTCCACCCAGCATTGCACGCCACTCAGTGCAACATTGTTGCATGTATTTGGAGCTGAAAACATGGTATTTCAGCGCTACCACTCAAGAATCATGTTAAAGCTTGCAAGTTTCCAGCAGCTACGCTTCTTATCAGGTGAATAAAAGAAAACAGATTCACGGCAGGAATATTCTTTACTGAGCATGCCATTCTTGGAGAGCACTAGTCTAACAAGATGGCATAAAGCAGCTTTGCCTTTTTCCTTGCTTGCTGTGCTGGCTGAGTGACCAACATTTCACCGTTTTCCTTCCTTGAATGGAAGTTAATTCACGTGATAACATAAAACTTGATGACCATGACGCTAACTTCCTGACAGTGCTCATCACTTCCCAATGCAGGCAGAGAAGCCTTTTCCAACTTGTCTATCACTTCCCAGAACAGGTCATCAAACACAGGAGACTTGTTCAGTTTTAGGGAAGCAGTTCTCTGCATCTTTTTGACCAGTGTGAACAGCCTCAGTGACGGCTCTTAAAGACACCCTGGCTTGTATGACCTAAGTTCAGTTTCTCGGGGGAAGCTGTCAGTATACTCTGGCTATCCTCACAATAGATATTTTTCGTCACCTTCTTCTGGACATAACCAAAAAGGTAATACACAACCATACCATGAACTCCTGCTTTCTAGTAACCATGGTCACCCAGGCCATCACTTTCAGACTGGTTGCTGTTCGCAGTAGCTGCTTATGCTGCTTGTTGGAACCATTTACGACACATCGACGAATCTCATGGCAAATCAAACGAGTAGGGAGGCGTCGTCTTCCCAGCACTGTCTCCGCACGTATCACTCACGGAAGCTTCAGCGTCGCTGCAAGTTTCGTTGAGCACAGCTGCTGAAGCATGAGGAGGTTTTCTGGGTGACTTCCGCCTGCGCGTCAACCTTGGTTTGGAGATTCGCTCGGGAATCTTCGATGGGAAGCAGCTTAAATGTAAACGAACACAAAGGGAGAGGAAGAAACATGATGCTCCGCTGATCCCTCTTCCTTTCTGTTCATTTACATTCAAGCTGATTCCCACCGTAGATTATGCACCAGCTAGGACAGACCACAGCCATACGCTCGGGAAGGCCAGGAAGGCCTCGGCGTGTTCTTCGGGTGTTTGTCCTAACTCTGCAATATTCTGTTTGCCCGGCAGGGATAGCCACTAGGAACTCGTCGTTGCACCATACTTCTGGTGTGGGCGCCATTGCATCGCATACCTGCTCCAGTGTGGCTTGAGGCGTTGTCTGGAACGACATGTTGTTGTTCCACTGTAGGTTGTATCTTGTTGTTCCCCTGTGTTGTATGTTTTTGTTCCACTTGTTCCACCTGTTCCACTTGTTGTTCCACTGGTATGTTGTTGGTCCACAACAACAACAACAAAGCGTGCAGCCTTGCTAAGGGCTTCTTGCCTCACTTTGTGTGGCGTACGCTTCTGGCTTTGTCTTTGCTGGCGATGCTCCACCCCAGAAACCACTGGTCTTGTCTGTTCTTGTTTCCCCTTCACCAGATCAGCTGTGCCTCTGGCCACCTCCACCACGGCTTGTAGCTTGTGCACCTGGGTGTCAGAAGGTGCATGGTGGCTGCCCACCCGACTCTGTGCAATTGCAGCTTGGCTGGCACTCTCGTCCTTGACGTTCCAGTGCCCCTGGGTCCCATGGTTGCAACTGTAAGCATAGGTCGACGTCAGAACTGCCTTCCGTATTGTCAACCACGTGTTCCACTGTCGCACTGGCCCCTATGGCTTCCTCCTGTACTACATTATGTCGTAGCTGTGGCAGAGCTGACACATTCTTCACTTGTTTTTTGAGCTGTCCATGGGCTTCGCGGCCTGCCTCCATTTCTGTTTCCATCTTCCATACCTGTAGCAACCAGCGCTGCTTTCTCCTGTGCCTTCTGACGCAGCCAATACTGGAGTTCCTCCTGTCGTTTGTCAAACTCTTCCCGTTCTGCGGCTATCTGCGCCTTCAAAGCTTGAAAGCGCTGCGTCCACTCCTCTTTCGCTTCCTGTGCATCATCCCGCTCTGTTTACTTTTCCAGCAACCGCAGTCTAGAGCAAACAATGCAATCATAGCTCTAAGCCTCGTTGGCTTCCTTTCAGGTGCTAAAGAGTGAGGCCTGTAAGAGAGCCGCTGCCTTAGACCCCGTACATGCGACCCATTCTTCGTCGCCCTCATCGAGTGGCACTGCCCTCTTTCCTTGTGGCTTGGTCGTCGTAATGTAGTCCCTCCACCCGAACAGCAGGGCAGGAAGTATTTGCCCCACTTAAGTGAGCTACATGCTAACAGAAAGGTGCGATGCGTTAATAGGGATTCCTAATGCTGGCTGAATAGCATTTTCTACAGCACACGATTTGCCACTTACCATACTCGATTATAAGGCGAGGGTGCGGTTTTGAGAGTCAAAAATCAAAAAAGTATATTTCTGAGCTTCGTGTACCAGGTGGTGTATGACTTTGAGTCTACGGATTTTGGAAGGAAAACCTCGCCTTATATTTAAATAAATACAGTACCTGCATGTTGATTGAGAAATAGCCCTTCTGGTTTCTGTAGACTTTGAAGTTGTCACCACCGGATTACTTCGATGTGCATGCAGTCGATACAGGCGGTGACTCCCGGAAAGCGGGCAATGCTGTGAAAGACCCTCATGACTTTTGTCAGCGCCGCAGCTTCTGCAAAGTGCACCAGCCATTCGAAGAGGTGGCTTGCTGGCAGCTCTGTCACCTTCCCTACAATGCGGCACAGAGTTGCTTGAGAACCTCGATGAGGTTTCCCGTCACCACCTGGAAAAAGGCAGCTCACCTTCCGTACAATGCGGCACAGAGTTGCCTGAGAACCTCGATGAGGTTTCCCGTCACCACCTGGAAAAAGTTAGCTCAACTTCCGTACAATGCGGCACATAGTTGCTTGAGAACCTAGATGAGGTGTCCCGTCACCACCTGGAAAAAGGCAGCTCACCTTCCGTACAATGCGGCACAGAGTTGCCTGAGAACCTCGATGAGGTTTCCCGTCACCACGTGGAAAAAGTTAGCTCAACTTCCGTACAATGCGGCACAGAGTTGCTTGAGAACCTAGATGAGGTGTCCCGTCACCACCTGGAAAAAGGCAGCTCACCTTCCGTACAATGCGGCACACAGTTGCCTGAGAACCTCGATGAGGTTTCTCATCACCACCCGGAAAAAGCCAGCTCACCTTCCGTACAATGCGGCACGGAGTTGCTTGAGTTGCTTGGGTAGGAAGACTCGATGGCTGATGTGCAACTGACCGAGTCAGCGAACTGAATAAGATCGAGAGCTTCGAGCGCTGGGAGACCCAAAGGTATGGAGCGTAAGGGTGAGACAACATACACAGTTTGCCGAACCGTGAATAGTTTCCACAGGATATTGGCAACAAACTTTCCGAGAACATGGAGTGGCTCATTAGGGGTCCTGTTAGCGTTATGTCGCACTTGTCTAACCTGGTAGGCAATCCAGGAAACGTTGAGGGTACCACAGAAACATCTGCACCCGAGTCTAGTTTAGCGCACACTGGAGTGCCGTTTGTGACGACCTGAGCATACGAGAATTAGAGTGCTCCCCGTGCACTGCGCCAACAAAATACGCCCCCTTGTCCATATGGAGAGAAGAAAGTTGTACCTTCTTTCAGTCGCCTGCAGCCTTTTTCCGACATGCCACTGCAAAATGTCCGGAACAACCACAGTAGTTGCATTTCGCAACTTTTGCCGGGCAGGAGGTCCTGGGGTGCGCTCCTTGACCGCAGTTGGGTCATGGACAGGGGGTGCGTGGTCGGTAGGACTGTTCTCTATTGTCCTGACATTGTATGCCAGATGCACTGTTCCTTGACAAGCTGCTGGGACGCCGCTGTCCTGAAGAGTTCTTCCGGAGCTGCCCTTGGTTGCTGACCGCGTCGAGGTTGCTGGCTGCCGCTGCCGAAGGTTCATCGCTGGTTTCTCGCAGCTGCTGCTGCTGTCGTTGGACGGTCTCCTTCAAGCGAGCTTTTGCTAAAGCACTGGCGAGTGTCAAATTTGCATCCATTTGTAGCGACTCGGAGAGCTTCGCATCACTGAGGCCGACGACAAACCTGGCGCGAATCATGCGTTCCTTTTCCTGGTAGTCGCACCGGTCCGCCAGCGTGTGCAACGCAGTGATGAATTGGTCGACTGATTCACCAGGTTGTTGAATGCGTCGGTGAAAACATGCTGTCTCATAAACTAGGTTCCGTGCGGACACGAAGTGGTTGTCGAACTTCTTTTTGACGACTTCGTACTGCTTCTGTTGCTCTTCAGTTAAAGCGAAAGTTGAGAAGATTTCTCTGGCTTTCCTTCCCATCGTATAAAGCAGAGTCCAGACTTGTGCTTCTTCACTTCGCTCGTTTAAGCCCAAGGCAAAGTGGTAGTCATCGAAGAGCTGGATCCAACAAGGCCATTCGGATGTCCTGTCGAAGTCAAACGTTGGCGGAGGTGGAACAGCGAACATGCCGTGGAATGGCTTGACTCCGTTGTCTTCTGACATGGCGGCGCTTGAAGATTGGTGCAACGCCCCTTGAATGTCAGAAGACGCCATCTTCTGACACCATGTCGTGTTGCGGCCTAGAAGTAGGCCGAGTGCAGCTGGGCTGCCGCAAGAACCGGGAAAGGGACAGAGCCACCGACGATGCCGGCGAGATAATGACAACCTTTATTCCATGCCACCAGTGTACATATATAACAAACACACATGCGACCAGTGACGTCACGTACAAACTGCACGTGGCGCATCGGGGCGAGAGCAGCAGATAACACAGGCAAACGATACGTGGCTAATGCGCTATCACCACAGAACTGCATTGTTGGCAAATTATAACATTGCAAATTTCAATCAAATTTATAGAAGTGCTGCGTACTGTAGTACATCATTTAATGCGTAAATATGTACCTACCTCATTACCATTTCTCTATCATGACCTTTCCTTGAGCTTTTCCACCTCAAAAGGTATTAAGCTCAGCATGCGTGGCAGCTAGAACATCTGGCCCAACGAAATATGCACATTATCGCCGATATGGCATCGGCCCGAAACAGGGAGATGGTTTACATGGAATTATTAATCAGCACTTCACAAGTGACCTACGTATGGCTCTGTATTTGCGGCAGACAGTTTGTAGTTATTAGGTCACCAGTCCTTACCTTCGCATTTGGACGCCGCGTTCTTGAAGAAGAAGCTTTCCCGCAACACACGGGCGTCGTGGGCACTCCCTGGAAACCCGGCGAACACATCGGTGAACAACATATCCACATCACAGATCCCCTGCAGGACGATCGAGTGGAACTTCTTTCTGTTATAATAGCTTTCCTCCGACTCAGATGGTGTGGAAATGCGGATGTGGCATCCATCGACGGCCCCAGTGACGCCCGGCAGGGCACCACGGCGACCGAGTGACAAAAACGCCCGCTTCATCCTTCCGCGCTCGTCGGCGTCCGGCCACCGGATCTCTCGGGCGCTGATGGAATAGAGGAATGCCAACACCCGGTTGATGGCAAGGTGCACGCTGGATTCGGCGACGTCGAACTTGTCCGCAATCCGGTACACCGCACTCTGCGTACTGATGTACGTGAGGGCGATGAGCAGGGTCTTCTCGGAGCTCATTTTTCTTCGTCCACGGTGCCCAGCAGGGTAGAATTCAGAACTCTCAAATTCAGCACCAAGCTGAGCGACCGTGGACCGTGAGAGCCTAAACATTTTGCGAAATTCAAACTCCAAGTACGTGGAGACGACCCGCTCAACGTACAGGGGCACTTGGTGGCGCTCCTCCCTCACCAGCTTTAGGGTGCCTGGATGCGCGCGCCCGCCTCCCCGTTCAGGGTGGAGAGAACCGTGTCGTCTGCTACGGCGGCCGCCGTGCTTATGCCCACTCCGTGCGGCGCTCGCGTGTCGAGCGGTATGTTGGAAGCGATGCGCCTTTGAGCGGACGATAACACTGCAAAAAGGGCACTACGGCGGCATTACAGTGAAGTAGGCAATATTTTTGGTGGAGTTTAATTTAACAATACCTGAAGGTTAGCTGTCTCACGCTATTATGCAACGCTGTCACCTGAAATTAACCGTTTAAAACGCGTTACAAATGCTGGTCAGCGTGGCGTGTTTTTTTTATTTTTTACATATGTAACTACAGAAATGCAGTTGTACGGCGCTCGGTGATTTTCTTTCCTAGCCAGAAATATCGCGTTCAACGCAAGCGTTAGTATACAGGAGTGAGAAAATTTCTTCGCTTCTAGCATTGCTGTTCTTCGGCCAGAGTTGCACGATGAACCTGTATTGCTTGTAAACAGGTTATTATGCAGCCCTAAAAATTCGCGTTGCATAAGAAGTTAGAGCTTTGAGATCGAGCTCATAGCCCTGGGAGATCTTCGTATCATTTAGTAAAAGAACACAGTTCCTTTCAATGTCTTGCATGCCTTCTGCTTTCGTTTTCAGCAGGTCTACCACGTCTGTGAGTATCCCAGGCAGAAACTTGAGTCCCTGTACTCGACGCGCAAAAATCCTGTTAGCCGGCAGCGGGTACCGGAGTTTCCTTAAGGTTTCATAGCCGGACGTCCGGCAGGAAAATTTAAGTTTGAGGCGCTTGCTTTACAGTTTGTGGAGACCTTTTGTTGCTGTCGCGCGACAGTGGATGTATTTGGTCCTCGTTCAGAAATTTCATGTTCTTTCCAAAGGTTTCTATGTTACCTTCGAGCTTCTTAACCTTTTTTCGGGGGCCTTGGATCGTTGAGTTTGCCTGGGTATGCAAGTCTTGAAGTTTGCTGCATTTCCGTGTCAGTTCTGCCAGCAGCTTATTAGCAGACTCCGGGTCAGACACCCCAGCTTTCATTCCACTGGCTGAGCCTTGCAGACCTGTTTCGTCCACTACCGGTGCAGTTGAGCTGGCTTCATGTGAGCTGCAATTCTGTCCTTCAGGCAGCCCAAGGCTGCCCGGCGACGGCATTGCGTCGATGGCAACTGCATGACCATCAGTGATTACGTCGTGCTGATCTCCATGTAGAGCTGAGACGAGAGCGGTCCCAGTCCTTTCCTTTGGTGCATTTCTGCGACGAGGCAAAGCTGCAAAAGCAATGGAGAGCATCAAACTGCATCCCATAAACAGCATTAGGCATGCCGCGACTGGCTTTCTTAATGTCTTAACACTTCATGTCTGAACATCCGCACGCTACCTTTGCTGCACATTTGAAATGCCTGTAGTCCTCTGCAAAGAGATGAAACGTCATTTTTGGGCAAGGTCACAAACTTCGTTCCCGGCGCCTTTGTTACTAGTTTACATCCGCAAAAACAGCATAAGAATGCCGCCCCTCCCCCCTCTTCCTGAGAGCTGTGATCCAACGTCACATCCGACACCGTCCAAGAAAGAAATCAACTCCTATGGGCTTACGTTCGTTATATTTGAAAGCAAAAACAAATGGCGAAGTTCCGCCACCACAACTCTAACACCTAGAAACAAAACAAAGTTCGACCTGCTTTTTTAGTGCACTATTGGAATTATAAGCGCTGCTATCAACACGAAAAAGCGCTGCATGCGTACACGGCCACACAATGAAGTCTTAAGATTGCAGTTGCAAATAATGCTAAATTCTCTGTAAAAGCACGCGGAAAAAAGGAAGTAATAACTGACGTCTGAAGGAAAACACTGTAGGCACGGCATTTGGCTTTATCTTTTTCCAACCATCCGCCCGGTTTTGCTCGAACCTGTCCCCTTCAAAAGGAGCCTGCGCGTTCATGGAAGGTCGCAAATTTATTTCCTTCGCGACATATCACCCGTGTTCGCTCACCAACGTTGCTGTATTTCATACGTGTTTAACTATTTTCCTAATGTGTTGTTGCGAACTTTACCGCAACTGCGACATTTAAAGGTGCCCTGAAAGGCGTTTTGAGCACACTAAATAAGGTAGCGCAATCGTTAGATTGGGTCGTCAAGGTCATCTGGGCCAAGTATTACTCTTTTACGCGCAGCGGAAAGCTCACACTTTTGTTGCAAAGTTTGTCACTTTTTTGTCACCCTTTCCTTCGTGTTTTTGGACGCCGCCATCTTCACATGTCTACATCATCGATTCCCAGATGTTCGTCATGAGCTAGACATCCTGCTATTGGGCGGCTTTTTCACGCACTTCCGGCAAAGAGATGAGTCGTCCGCTCAGCGTCGGCTCGCCGGCTGATCTGCCAGCGGAGTGTCGGAGTGCTTGGACATTTTACGACAAACGAAACAAGTGTAAACAAACGCTTAACCGTTTGTATTGAATGCAACACGGCCATAACACGACATGGATATTCTCTTACCTGAGTACGTTCCGTAAAGAAAGCGTTGAAGCCCCGTGGCACTTCTTTCGTGCAATCGCAGAGAACGCCCTGAGCCGAATGCCCGGGTTTGACGGATACATTTTATTCCACTTCAAAACAATCCAGAGATGCGTTTCGAATGAACACAACGTCACAACATGCGTTGCAAGTCTGAACCGCGATAGACACACGATAGGTTGCCTCCTCCTGCCTGTCGTAAATTCGGCACTCACCTCGCGCGCGGTTTGCGGGGACGAACAGCAAGTCACTTAACTCTGGCGCGCAAGCCGAGATGGCTTTTAGCCACGCACACTGCACATACCCCATGCGAGGTTGAGTCGTACGTCGCTCGAGAAAGATAATCCAGACCATGGGAAGCACTATCCACCCGCAGAAGCACAACGTCGCATTTCATCGCGAAACAAAGGCGTCCACAACACACACACCATCGCCTCCTGTAATGCCAAACGCATCTCACACTTCCCAATGGGAGTGAGTGGTACGCCTGCAGTGCCCACATGTCGCGAGGTGGGGCCCCGAGCTGAACCGGGATCACGCAACCGTAACTGACTTCTGGGGAGGTTTGTGCCTTGTTGCCAAGGCAACCGATGTTGGAGATTGTCAAAGAAACAGCGCTCGCTCCAGCACTAGAAAGCTCAGAGCCGCGCCGGAGCATGTTTTGCCAACGTTGCCGCTCTCCACCACGCGTCGCCCCAAGCTTAACTGGTCACATGATTGAAGCGTTTTGTGCACGGGTTCTGTATCGGTTTAAAATGTCTTTTTCACATGCTGCCGGCAGGAATAACCACCACCACAAAATAGGACCCGGCACCAGCGGGGCCACATCTGATACGGCGCAGTGAGCGGTGCATGAAAGGGACCGAGCGCACGATCCACCCCGAGCGGCAGCGAGTTCGCCGCCGATTAAAAGTCACGTGCTGCCCTGCAGCAACGCACACCGCGAAAGGGCAAGGCCAGGCCGCCGCACAAATGCGGCCAGATTTTTCGTTCGCTTTTCCAGCCTTGAGCGGAGTGCGGGATTCATGGCGTCAACAAAGCTTGCCCGTAGCAGACGGCAGTATGCGGAGCGCCATAGCGGAAGTACGTCACCGCTGAAGCGCGCAGCATCATGGGAGGGAAGGCTCTCGCGCCGTCAACAGCGAAAGGAGGAGGAAACGCGGCGCGCGTATAATGCGCGGTTTTTGATTTACGATTTCTCAGCTTATACTCATCGCTTTAACAAAATTCTTGCGGGAGGAGATTGCTAATACATTGTCTTATTTGGTTACATGTACATCCATGCATCGGCTGAAGGTATTTCAGGACCCCTTTAAAACCGCACTTTTATGATTTGCAAGCTGTTCCGCAAATGCGAGTAACGTCCAATAAACGTGAATGAACATTGGTTATACTATGGGGGGCCAGAACATTATCTGGTAAACTGTGGGCGGTCCCTTCAGCACAGCTTTCTCCTAGTTGAGCTGCCCCGTCTGGAAGGTCGAAATGCACAACTCGTACTGATTTTTTTGCAGCACCGAAAAGTTGAAGAACACTTACAAATGTGTAAAACACCGTATCACAAATAACACAGACGCTCACATAGCTTTTGATAGCGTGAAGGAAACGGTGTTGTTTTTTTTAACAGTTTGACGTTACTGCTACTAATTTGCGTAATTTGTAATCTAATTGCCGGCCCAATCATTACTATATTATCCGCAGTCTACTGCGATCATCACTCCCGCTTAATAAAATCCACGCGAAAAAAAACTATTTCGAGGAAGCGCCGCTGTACTCACACTGCATAAACACGAGGTGTTCGTAGGCTGCCACTTGTCCCACTTGATTCTTGCAGTCCATACAATTCTTCTTTTCGGATCCCTTGGGAACTGAAACATTCGCAAACCATTCCTGGAGTGGTTACTGCACTGCGGCATGCAGCAGCAGGGCATTTTGTGCCGACGACTACTGGCGAACTACGCTCGCAGGCAGCAATTTCCCACTACCAGCACCGGCCGGCGCACTAGTTGGGCATGAACATGGCGTCGTCGAGCATGGGCATGGCGGTGGCATCGAGAGCAAACCAGTTCTGGTGGCATCGGCTCCGTCAAAGAATGGCACCACTCTGAACGGGGAGGCGGGTGCGCACGCATCCAGGCACCCTCTCCAGCTTCGTTAATATCAGCAGCGCAATGTAGAGGTCGGCGGAATATTCGTCGTCGCTGTCGCAGTCACTTCCATCGGAATGTGAACTCTCAGATTCCGGTAATATAAGCACAGCGCCAAGAGCGCGAACATCTTCCGGTGACATCTTCGAGAGCAGACGATGTTTTCCCGCCTCTCGTTTTTTGCCGGGCGGCGCCTGGCGGAGAGCGAAGAACTTCGCCGCCAAAACTGTATGCATACGTCAGTGTGACGTCACTTCCTGGCCAAACAGGAAGTGTTCGGACTCACCGCGGACTATCCGAGACTGGTAAATCGAAGAAGCCCAATATTATCTCATATGCAGCGCCCCCACGTGCCGTTGCATGGAGCCGTGTTTTCGTGGTGTTTTTGGGCGGTGGCACTAACTCTCTTTACTCTTGAAGGAACTTTTCTTTTTGTGGAAAACTCTACCGTATTTATTCGAAAATAGGTTGAGCACGAATATAGGTCGACCCCCTAAAAATTGAAGTCGCCGAAAAAAAAAATAATATATTCGATTATAGGTCGACCCATACTTTTAAGAAAAAACTTGAGGAAACTTTTGAAAACTCCCATTTATTTACAATGCGGTCACCTCACTGGTTGGAGCCACACACTGCGTCGTCGTCGGAACTTGCGCCGCATGCGCCGCAGTTCATTACCCATCCCCGCCCCCGACTGGCTTTGAAGGCTGAACGGCCAATCCTGCCTCGCAGCGCTAACTGTTGAGCTTTGGTCTGAATATCGCACACTCCTCTTCCACGGGCAGCCGGAGTTTTTTCTCGAGAGCATCGTGCCTCCCAATTGTAGGGCCACGAAACGCACGACGCAGTCCCCTACAAGCAAAAAGTTCGTCCCGCTGTTTCCGCCATCCCCTGATCAGCTTTTCATTAACGTCTAACTCTCGCTGAGCGGCGCAGTTGTTCAAGTTCTCAGCAAACAGGATCACCCGCCGCTTAAAGTCCGACGTGACATCGCGAAATGCGCACGAGAAAAACGTTATGTGCGGAAATCACAACGAAGCAAACACAAAGAAAGCGCATGAAACGGAGAACGGGAGATAGTAGAGACAGCGAGCGAAGCAGGCAACGCCGTTCCGTTCACGAGGTGGCTACGCTAGGTGGCGAAAGTCACCTTTACCCCCACCTCACGCTAGCCGCTACCGCGGCTCCGAAGACACCAAGCCAAGCCAATCTGGCTCTCTAGCCAATACGTCAGCTCGCTCGTGTCCGGTTCGGCCGCAGATAATGCGCGATAGCCGGCAGTGACTGTGGGTGGTTTTCTTACGCTGATTGTTTTGTTATTTTTTCCTTTATTTTCTTGCCTGTCTTTGTTCTAGATGCTCCGCGCTGCCGCCTCAAATTGAGGAGCGCCGGGCGCGACGGAGAAACGGATCGCTCGGTGCGCTCGCATTTTTGATCACGACTATAGGTCGAGGTTCTTCGGTCAAGATTATAGGTCGACCCTCAATTTTTAAGCACATTTTCGGTAAAAAAAGGTCGACCTATATTCGAATAAATACGGTAGTTGACTTGTCCAATATTTTTGCTCAGGTTGTTATATTGTTAGCTGTGTGTGTGCAGAATGAACACTGTCCGTGGGATAAGAGTGGCCTAGATTTTGTTACTGCTGTCAGTGCACAATGCACATCGCCGTGAAGCTGCACCGAAGGAAATACCTCGCATATAATCTGCACCTCTTCTTTAACCCTGAAGTTTTCGCATTTTTGGTGCAGGTTATAAGTACGAAGATATGGTAGTTAGACTTCAGTAATCTCTGGTTATTCTCAAACTGACTTTCTTGCCTCTGTGTGTGTGTTTTTCATGAGTTTCGAAATGGTACCACATACGTCCAACATAGACTGGGGCGACCCATGGTGCTGTTTTGAACTCATCAAGTGCTGTGGCCTGCGTAAGCTTCGACGCCAGCAGTGTGCATGCACACCTCATTTTGAGAACTGTATTTCTTGTTCCTTCGTTTGTCAGGTGTTCTTTTCTGCTCGAGGATCGCCTGGGCTTTCTTCATTCGTTGTTTCGTGCGGAAACAAAGTGTGTAGTAGCAGCTGGCATCATTGTTGCTCTCCTGCTTAGCATACGCTGGCACATGTTGAGAAAACAACGGTGGTCTGCCATTCGTGGCTGGTTCCCCCTTGGTTCCCCTGGGGCTGGTCGATTGGCTGCTGCAGCAACATGGAATTCATGGCGCGGACGGGGCCGGTGCGCTGGTAGGTTGGGGGCTAGCCGAGCCACCTCTGCCAGCGTGGTCTTTGAAGTGCAAAAGAATAATCTTCTTCATCCTGGGCCCTCGAAATACTTGTATCCGGGGGTGCAGGAGGAGGTTTGGCAATAAATTGCCGAGGGAATTTAAGTGATGTACCAACAATGAGGCCGAGTAACTCGGATAGCGGCAGGGCTCACGCAAGACATATCTGCACTACTCCACTGCTCCCGGTGTTCCCCCATGGCATCACAGGCAACTACAACATCTGCAAGGCGCAGCCCATTGTGCGACAAGTTCATCTTGAGTGCTGCAAGTGCCGTTCCTTTGTCATGGTCCTCTTGAGATCCATGCATTTGTACCTAAGGGATTTATCTTCACTGTGGTGTATAATGTCCTTTTCCAGCTGCAACGGCGCAATGCTGCTGGGTGCTTGGAAGGTTCTTGTGCACTGCAGAAAGTGGGAGAGCAGGATTGCAACATTGTCATGATGGGGTGGTGCCACCCTACGGGTGTGGACGTGTTCGGCCGGTGGTGGGAGTGGGGTACGGTGGGCTCAAAGTGTCAGTCTGTTCTCCCTTTGTCGTGGTTTTCCGTGTACATGTTATTGTCCAGGATCAGCTACCAATGTAGTCATCGATGGTAGTCATGAATGCGTTGTTGGCGCCGTAGCATTTTTTAACCTTCCAGAAAGACTGTGGCTGTTCGATGTTCTTAACGTACGCTTCTTTGGAGTACGCAAAGTATGTCTCGGAAACGTACGGGTCCTCTACTTTAATGACATGCCCGTACTTTTTGCCCTTCTCTGAGACAGGGCCTCGTTCTTAATGGGGCCAAGCGACGTGACTTAAAGGGACCCTGCAACACTCTTTGAGCAGTGCAAGTAAACCTGCGCGACGTTTAGATTACACTGCCAGGAATACCTGAGCCAAATATTACACGTGCACGTGAAGCGGTGAGCGCGCAAATCGATCTGAAAGACGCGGAAAAACAAACCGCTCTCTCTTCAGTTGTCCTCATTATGCATGGCCTGAGGGACGTCACATAGGCCATGGCTGCCCGATCGGCTGTCACTGGTCAACTTCGCGGCTAGATTCTCCCATTTCCGTCGTCGTCATCGCTGTGTACGAACCTCTTCTATGCCTGAACCTGTAGGTACAGTTTTGCCGTTTATTTTGTGTTTTGAGTGCGCGCGGAGTTTGAGTGATGAGCTCAATACTTCCCTTTCAACGGGACCACTCGACTACAAACGTTTATTGCTTCAAAAACGCCCTACCAGCCCGAGCGCGCACTTGCGAGCAGGCACCCATGCCTGCTTTTTTGTGGCACCAGACCGGAAATAGGCCCCTCCGCGTTGCGGAGAAAAGGAGAAAACTACCCGGCATGTGATATATCGAAGGCCGCCGAAGAGAACGCCGCGAGCCGCCCCCTTCTCCGGGAGAGAGCGCGCAGCTTTCGTCGCCTTGTCCGCGTTCGAGTTGAGAGGGAACGATTATGCGCGATTTCTCATCGCGCGTAGTTTCGTTAATTGTGAGCGGATTTTCATAATTCTTGCGGGAGGAGATTTCTGGGACAATAGACTTTATCCCAAAATACAGTACTAGTAGTTGATGGCTAGTGTTGCAGGATCCCTTTAAGGAACCTGTGGTGGCACCATCATTGCAATGCGGAGGTCATCCCACTTGCACAGCAGGTAGGAAGGGTATGGTTGGTCTTCCATACGAACCTTCATCTGCTGGAGGTAAACATACACCCAGGTATCTTTGTCAAGTCCTTCGATGCCCCACTCTTGTCCGTCCCACCAGAAAACCCGATCAGCATCTGGAACATAAATAAGGGTTCTCTGGTAAGCCGTGTGCGTTTTCTCGAATATGTGGACGTTAAATACCGGATCAAGAACTGCACCAGCCACGGGTGCAACTGTCGTTGCGCGAAACTGGTTGTTCTAGCTACTAGAATCGACTGACATCGGGTTCCGGAATCCTAGTAGCTTTTTGGCCAACTGGATCTCCCCAAGCGTCATCACATGCTCGTCGGAATAAGCATTGAGAAATCGCCCTGCGTACTCCTCCTGGCCAATGCCTCTCACTCGGTCCTCCGCAGTTTTGCACCCAAACCCCCTCGTCACAATCTTGTGCTCCTTTTCCTTCGGCACCACCCGAATTACGAGGTAGTTAGCTATCTGCTCCCAGTCTCCTGCATTATATACAGCCATGTAGGGCAGAGGGTTAGTTTAGCTTTCGGGTTTGAGGAGGTGGAACAGAAGAAGTCGTGTGTCCTTCCAGTCAGCAGGGCGGGAGCGGTCATCAGCAAGGTACTGTTTCACCGCAGAGGACCGGCCGAGCAAATTGTGCTATCCTTGATGTACGGTATGAAGTTTTTAAGCCAATCAAACTTCATGTTCAGGAGGACTGTGATGTGATTCATTTCTGCCATGTCAAAACGCCCGCACTTATTCTGGTGGGGAACACTTTGGGGCTCCGCCTTGAGAAAACGAGCCATCTTCAGGCACCGACTGGCGTTCTCCCCGATATTCACGAATGGCCACGTCTTTTCCTTGGCCAAGCACTTCCTAATGAAGTCCATTTTGGCATGCCTTATGCACTGAAGAACCGCCTTTAGGTCTATGAGTTTGAAGGCATTTAGCACGACTACTACTACTACACTACACTACACTACTACTACTACAGAACCTTCCAACGTAGACCTTCTCATTGACTCTCTCGCTCATCCAGCCAGATTGATTCGAATTAGTAGCGAGAGGCTTACTGCTGCCGACGCTAACCAAAGATAAGGAATCCCTGGCCTACACGCCTACACAGATGGATCGCATACCTCTACTTCAGCTGGTGCTGGCTTTGTTATCATGCCTGGGCCTGATTCTATTACAGCAGTGCGGCGTTACCGGATCGTTACCCCAAACTCTTTGTTCGACGTAAAAGCAATAGCCCTGGACAAACTATTTCAGTTTTTACTTCATAATCCACCTTCTTCTCCGGTTCGCATCTACACCAACAGCCTCTCTCTGTCCTAACCGCCCTTGATGACCCGTTTGATCAATCCACCGTAGTTCACCAATTGAAAATAGCCATCCTTTCTCTCGCGAATGTTGTTTCTGTTCATGTTTATCACGTACCGGGACACTCAGGTGTTTGGGGTAACGAGCTGCGGACATGGCAGTGACAGGTGCAGCTACGAGAGCAGAAAATGCCCATGGCAAACTGTCCAAATGCATGGTGAGATCACGATTAACAAAAGGGGGTCACCTGCAACGGCAGCGGCTGCGGGAGGTGGCTGGTTCAAACCCTACCGCCGGACACCCACCGGTTAAAAAGTACAGGCGTGCCCCCGGCCCCTGGTGCGCGGGCTTCCTTAGGTGTGATGTTATGGCAGGTTCAGGGACATAGTGGGAGCGACTCACAAGTGACGAGGCAGGTAACCAAATTCAAACAACGGAAATATTTATTAAAAAAAAATAAAAGGCAGAAAAGGAAGGAGAAAAAAAAAAGAATAAACATGCCGCGAAGTCCGGCGTAGCACGCGAATACGCCGTCGCTGCCAGAAGGGTCCGAGTCCAAGCCGCGCAAAAATGCTCAAGGGCCTCACAGTTTTTGGCGGCAGCTGGAGCGGCGGCGAGTAGAAGCTCCCGTCGAAGGCGGCTACCACTGGTGGTTGTTGTCGTTGACGCGGCGTGGCCCCGGCATCCGAGCACAGTCACCGCGCCATGACGACGTTACCGTTGGTCTGCCCGAGAAGCTGGTCGGCGGGAACACGAGCAGTGCTTGGGGTAGCGCTCCCGCAGTCCGGGCGACTGCCGCTGGAGCGCAGGATCTTTTCAGGATCGGCGTACCCGCAGTCCGGTCGACTGCCGCTGGTCCGCCAGGCCACCACGGGGTAGACGCTCCGCTGGTTGCCCTCAATCGCTTCTCGATATTTCTCGAACCCCCGAGCCTCGTTCCTCCTCGTTCTCCCTTGTCTCGAGACCCTTTTCGATCTTCGCTTCTTTCTCTTCACTTTGCCACTCGCACGCTTGCTGCGCCTTTTCCCCGCCGTTGCTTCTTGTATTTCCCGCGCTCAGGCCACTTCATGACATCACCCCCCACACAAGAAAGTTGCCAAGTGAGAACACGTGCACTTTCACAACTTCTCGCGAAAAAAAAATGGCGGAGGATGTAAAAAGGCAAAAGTGGCGCGAAAAAAAAAATGCTAGGGCCTAGACGCGGCTCATAAAATCGGCGTCTACATTCTCGCATCCCTTGATGTAGTGGACCGTGAAGGAATACAGAGCGACAACATATAAGTAAGGGTAGTAAATCAAAAATGGGTACAAGAAATGTGTGGGTATACGGGGTGTTTCATCAAGACTAATTAATTTTTTAAGCTGTTTTTCTTGCGCTAAGTGATCAGGGGCCATGGCAGGTGCCAAGTGCTATTTATGGGGATAAGTAACTTGGCTTGGTTAATCACCATTTCAATTATCCTAGGTTAGGTGCTTGATTGTAATGATTAACTTGTAGAGGATCATGAGGCCATCTCGTATCGATTATTTGTCCCCGTTCACTTTCTCCTCCTTCTGTGTGTGCTGTTCCGCAACGAGCTCTTGAGCAGCGCCATGTTGTGCGTCCCTTCGGGCTTCATGGGGCAGTAGGAGCGCGTGTGGCTGTTGTTGCCCGTGGCCCCGCATATCTCGCAGCGGTGCTTGCGGAGAATGGGGCACACCACCGCGTTGGTCAGCGGGTCGCGCAGGACGGGCGTGCTGCAAAAGGAGCGCCACTCGCCCATGCGACGGCAGAAGCTGCACTCGCGGTGGTGTGCCCCATTCTCGCGGTGGTGTGCTACGCCTGGGAGAGAGGCCCTACAGTGGTCGCCCCCCAACCTTAAGATGTTTGGTTACCTTATGTTAGGTTGTGTGGGGCTAGGTTAGGTTAGGTTAGGTTAGTTTGGTTGTGTAACATTAGCTTACTGTACTTACCCAATTCTAATGCGGAATTTTTTTTCTAGAAAAATAAGCCGAAAAATCGCATGCGTGTTAGAATCGGATACAAAACCGAAACTGTCGAACCAGCAAAAATTCGTCCCACCCATCGCCATCTCAAGATGATGCCAAAGCTTTTAGCAACGATTTTTTGGATGCAATGCCTAGGTGCCTAGGCTTTTCTATCAGTGTTCACGCAAATTGTCACATCGTTATACTTGCCTGCTTGATAACAGCAGTGGCAGCAGCGGCAACGAAGGTGCACCGCTTCTACGGCTCACGAGCGGCTCCCACGCGTTCACGAGTGGTTGGCTGAAGCGTGCGCATTTAAAGAAGCTCACGGGATGTGCGTGTGAGTTGTGTGTGCCACGATCTCCCATCGACCATGGTTGAACGTTCGTTAAGAAGTGTGGCATTGCGGAACAGAGTACCTGCAGCACAGTTGTTCTCGTGCGAGTTGTGTAGTGGGGAAAATGCAGCACTGATGCTTTTCTAACTTGATGTCAGAGCCCACTAGCTACTCCTATCATAGCTGTACAGCAATGGAGGCAGTGCCTAGTCCCGGTAGAGTTGCTGTTGGGGGGGCTGTTCTGGTGTGAGTTGCAGTGCGATGATGCTACGCGTAGGCACTCTACCGTCACTGCTGGAGCCACGCAGGAGACTAATACCCCTGTTACACGGGAACAATAACGGCCGTTAACGCAAATGGCAGTTTAACGTCATAACGGCCGCGGAAACGGAACGGTGATGGCTGTGCTTACAGACACTTTCCATGTTTTCACAACTCACAGGTGTTTTCACAGCAAGCAAGAAAAGTGGTAGGGCATACTCACTAGTCTTGTATGTTGCGTCCAGGCAAACTACTGAGCTTCCATACTTTTTAAGCATGTTTCTCATGAATTTTGTCTGGAAGCAGAACAGCAATGTGTCTTCAGACTCGCTGGCAACACTCTCTTCCACGTTGTTCAAGTTGCTGCTACCCATGCAGCTGCGTACTGCATACGGCCGATAGACAACAGAGGGTTCGGGTTGCTCTCCTCTGATCTTTTCAATTAAGATTCTAGCATTCTCTTGATCAACTGTGCTGAAGCGGTCTTTCTTAAGCACAGCTTGGATCTGGTTGCTGGTATCACGATGTGTTGGAAAAAAGGCCCTGAAGCTGCTATCATGCTTTTCCTTGTTTGCAAAAAGTATGTCGTGCACATAATAGTGCAGGCGCTTTTTCACATCTGATACAGATGTAATTACTTCTCTTGCCAACATCTGAATTCGCTCAGCGATGCTCCTGTCCATGTTTTGGCTGAAAGCTTCCATGTCCTCAAAACCATGGTTTTGATGGGAACTGCTGTTGGCAATTCTAATGTATACTGGCGTCTCTTTGGCCACAGTCTGCTGCTCTGCGTCAAGTGCCTCCTGCAACTGCTTGGCCTGGTCTGCTTTCAGACAACCCTCTCTTGTCTGGCAGCATGGCTGGGGCACGTCCACCTAGAAAGGAGGCACTGTTACGTATACAGAGCATATTTTATGGTTTAAAACAGCGCGACACGATGAGGACAAAGACAAGATGAGACAGAAGACAGCGCTGAACTAATAACTGGAAGTATATATCCACCATTGCTAGTATGTATACACGTGGGAAATAGCAAAATAAGAGTGTAAAAGGTGAAAAGGGTACAAAACAGTCTTGGCTTGGATGCCAAGACTGTATGCGTTGTGCTCTTTTTATCTTTCGTGTTCCTCACTAGCACGGGAGGATACGAACATACAAGCTTGTATACCACTGCACAAGCGTGTCGCCATCTCCCTGCACACACTCGCCACGTCGGCAGAGGAAAGGACTGTGGTGCATCTTTTCGGTCTAAGTCTGTCATCAGGCAACCTCATCTTCCGGAAGTTTTGCGACGTCGTAGATGGGCTCGAGCCCCATATTGTGCGGTTTCCGTCTCTGAATAATGTCGGAGACCACGTGAGGCAGTTCAAAGCCTTCACAGGCTGTCCGCAGGGCCTCGGCGCAATGGACGGTTCCCATATCATAGTTTCGCTGCCCAGATAGAATGTGCAGGATTACTACAACTATAAGGGTTGGTATAGTATAATTCTGCTCGCTGTTGACCAAAACTACAAGTAATGTTCACTAATGTAGGGTCTCCAGGGCAGAATCACGACGCAGCAGTGTAGAGGGCCTCCATACTACCGAAAGTAGTAGGGACTGGTATCTTTATTGTACCTAGCCAAGTCATTGATGGAATTCCAATAGGAGCAGTCCTCCTCTGTGACCAGGCCTTTCTGTTGCAGCGTCATCTGATGAAGCCGTTCCGTCGTCGCAGTGCAAACAACCCCGCAGTGCAAACATTCAACTACACTCTCTCAAAAGCAAGGCGTGTCGTCGAAAATGCCTTTGGGCGATTGAAGGCTAGATTCAGGGTCTTGAAGGGACTTGAGTGCGAAATTGATGATGTCAATAGCATTGTGCAAGCTTGCTGCGTACGAGCACATGCATCACCTGTGCGACACACAGTGGAGCGCCGAAGCAGCAGCCCGTGAGCTTCCGCAGCCTGTTCGTGTGAGCAACTCAGCGAGCTCATCAGGTGAAACCGTTTGACGGGCTTTGGCCAAGTACATCTTGTCACTGAAGCCATGGCTAGTCTGAAAAGCTGTTTCAGGCATGCAGTTATGAACAATGAACAGAACAAGGGCACGTATCCACATTCAGTTTTATTCCAGGTTGTCGACGCTGAGGTCAGGCAGACGCTCCTGCTGGCCTGCAAAGTACTGGCGCATTATTCCCACCAGTTCTTTTTGACTGGCATTTGTCTCCTAAGGGAGGCGGACTGTCTTCTTCGACAGCTTGTATTTTTTTTGCCAGTTTCTCGGCACGGTTTTCCTGCCGAACGGTTTCCCCACGGGGTCGGGAATAATCCAGAGCCATCTGCGATGGCACACGTCTTAGCCTAGGTGTAGCTTGTGTGCGTTAAACGTCATAATCTACTCTCTGCATCTTGTTTTACTCCTTAGCAAGGGCCTTTGGATGGTGCGTAAAATAAAAACATTCAAGCTTTGGAATGTATTCGTCCAGGAATTTGTCGTTTCGCTTAACTTCAACGTTAATGCTTTGTTTTTTGGAATATACAAAAAAGGCATAACTGAGGTTTAATGCGCAGAGCATCACCATGAGCTGGGTGTAGTATGCGTGGCTGCTCTTAAGTGTCAGCTTGTCGTCAACGTATTGAAGGAACTTTACGTGGCTGATGCCTTTCTCGTAATCTGTGAGTGTGCTGTCTCGCAAAATGAATGGGCACTTAATTTCGACCATGTGGGTTGTTTCACCGGTGATAACGAGCCCATCGGGACTGCCACACAACCACGGCTGCTCTGGATGTACGACGAGTCCAACCAGCCTAGGAAAGGGAGGCAAGACAAGTTCACATTTTGTTGAGGAATGCGCGGAATGATTACCTCATGTATAGGGAGTTCAAGGGCCATTGACAGCTCCCTCCTGGCTTCGGCTTCGGTGGTTCTGCCTGCAAAAAGAAAAAAGAAATGTGTTTATGTGGACTGAGGAGCTTCTACGTGGGAAAGTTTTGACCTCTTTCATGAAATTTAGTTTATTCATGTGCATTTAGGAACCTTAATTACTGCGAGTATAAGGGACGGATAGACCAATTGCTTATGCTTGTGAGCCCATACATGAATCTTTACTGTAAGTTGTGTTGCGCCAAGATTAGGTGCGGCGCAGTGGGTACATTTGTTAGTGTTTCAAATGCTTTCCTCCTTTTTTTGTTGCGGTGGGCCGTTGTGCTTGTGATCCGGTGCTTCTGCTCTTGGTGCCATCCGCGACAAAATGTGCCATTTTATATGAAAAGCACAACACGCTGTGAAGCATTAAAGGCTGCAGATATAACAAATTGGTCTACAGCAGCCGGGCCCCGGGTTAAAGGCGCGATCTCAGCTATCTCTACGGTTTTTTCCACAAACGCTTTGTAAAACGTTTTCTCCCTTTGGTCTACTATAACGAGCAGGTTACACCTGTTTATTTTCAGTGGTACCGTGCTCGCCACCTGCATGGTTGCATAGGTTGTGCACGCTTCCCCGAGCAGCGATCTGACCACCTCGACGCCGAGGTTGAGACTTTCATCAACAGCGTCCGTTGAAGCACTGGTTGGATCTGCATTTCCGTGGCTGCCCTCGCACGCAATCATGTGTGCGAACATGCACCTCACGTCTGGGAGTTGTGCACGTACTGCTTTCGGGCACCACACTTTCAAATTGAATAATGCAATACAAAATAGCGCTCGTGCTTCTCTTGAGGGCCTTTTATGTGGGCCATGTCCACTCATTGTTTTCACAGAGAGGCACAGAGGAACTGTAGTTGCACTGCCGCTGTTTTTGGCCACTGATATGGGGTACAGTGGTGAGCTTTTTTAGTGAACACGAGAGTGCGTGGCCATCGGTATTCTTGGAACAGCCTACTGTGGGCTATGCAAAGCATCACGCATGTGTGTGTAATCGGAGCGTCTGCACATTGTCTGCTGTTTTTATATTGCTTGTAGTGATGGAGCTACTGTGGGCTATGCAAAGCATCACGCATGTGTGTGTAATCGGAGCGTCTGCACATTGTCTGCTGTTTTTATATTGCTTGTAGTGATGGAGCTATCAGCCACGGTATGAATGAACGGAAACTAGAATATGCAAAAAAAACTTCATGATTTGAGCCAAGTATATTGCAATGAATTTGTCACAGCAGCGTAACTTGACACTTTGCTTCACGCAGACTCAATAAAAAGATCGCGCAGATTTTAAGAGCAAGTTTCTTTGTGACAAGTATGTGGCGCCCCCCCGACCCTAATATTCGTTGCCCGCTAAGTTTGGTGGCCCCACCAGGCTTGGTGGGAAACATTGTGCACGGCTGATCAACAAACACCGACGAGCACGGCTGCTCTCGGTCAGTCACAGTCACCACCAGCATGCTGCGGGTCATCACTCGGCTGGAGGGTACACCGACCCTTCCACGTTTACGAATGCGGGGCTAAATTGTGACACTGGCGACGAGGGAAGAAGCCCGCGAGGCGGCCGAAGCCACCGATAGTGCCAGGACCGCCCCCTCACGCCGGCCGCCATTACACCATGCCGCTGTACAGGAGCCTCGAGCCGTACGAGGGTGAAGGGTCCACCTGGCCGGTCTACGAGGAACAAGTCGGCGTCTTTTTCCAGGTGAACGACACACCCGAGGCAAAACAGCGCGACATTTTGCTGGCCAGCTGTGGAACCCGCATCTTTGCTCTCCTGCTCGACCTCCTCAATCCGGCCACACCAGATCACAAGTCGCTGGGTGAGCTGCTTGCGACACTGCGCTTGCACTTCAGCCCAGCTCCGCCCACGTTAATGGAGCGCTTCAGCTTCAACAACCGGAGCTGCCGAGAAGGGGAGACTCTCGGGCAGTTCGTTGCAGCGCTGCGATGGTTAGCGAACTGCGGCGCCTTCGGGGAACAGCTCGACTCGCTGCTCCGGGACCGTTTCGTCTGCGGCATCAACGACCCCACCATGCAGACGCGACTCCTGGAGCTTCCAGACCCCTCGTTGGACGATGCCATGAAGGCAGTTCTGGCGATGGATGCTGCGGCCAAGGACGAGGGCGAGATAGCGCGTGCAGCCGGCTCACCGTCGACGTAGGCGGCAGTGAACAAGATGGCGACACGGCATGGCAGGTGCAGTCGTTGCGGTGGTGACCACACCCCCTCACAGTGCCATTTCATTTAGGCGGAGTGCTTCGCGTGTGGGAGAACTAGGGACCTTGCTCGGGCCTACCGAGGGGGGACTGCGAACGGATGAAAGCAGCAGCCGGTGTCGAGCACATGTTCCGCGCCAGTCCACGGCCAAGGGTAGGCGGCGGGGGCGTGCGGCAGCAGCTTCGGGTTCATCAACGGCTATGCTTCACGTCGTGCTGAAGACCCGCAGATTTTGGACATGTAACACATGGACATACTTCAGTCGTCTGTGCCACCGTATATGCTGACCGTCGAAGTCTGCATCTCCACCCATCTCCATTCCATGAAGCTGGACAGAGGCCAGCGTGTCGTTCATATCTGGGAAAGCCTTCAAACGCACCTTCCCTGGAGTGTCCATCGAGACGTCGGGCGTCATGCTGCGCAGCTACTCCGTACAGCTCGCCCAGGTCGAGGGTCAAGCCCAGGTCAGCGTTCGCCTTGGCGACAGGGAGGCCACCCTGCTCCTGTACTTGACCAAGGGGTCGTCACCAATGCTGCTCGGTTGGAACTGGATCCAGGCTTTGGGTGTGCGGCGAGGCCACCCTGCTCCTGTACTTGACCAAGGGGTCGTCACCGATGCTGCTCGACCGGAACTGGATCCAGGCTTTGGGTGTGCGGCTGCAGGAGTACCAGGAAGCAGTACATGCAGTGGAAGACGTCCCACCCCTCCTGACCAAGTTCAAGGCCCTGTTCCAGCCCTGGGTGGGCACATTCACCAACGCGGCGGCAAGCATACATGTCCCAGAGGGTGCCCAGCCCCGGTTTTTCAATCCGCGCTGGCTGCCGTTCTCCCTGAAGGACGGGGTCACCCAGGAGCTGCAAGAGTGGCAGCGAGACGACATCCTGGTGCCCGTGAAGTCTTCAGAGTGGGCCGCTCCCATCGTGCCAGTCCTGAAGCAAGACGGCAATCTAACGATCTGTGGGGACTTCAAGATCACCATCAACCCCGTCACTACCGTGGAGAAGTACCCGCTGCCACATATTGAACATCTCTTGTCGGTGTTGTCCGGGGGACAGAGTTCACGAAACTCGACCTGAGAGATGCGTACCAGCAGCTGGTGCTCCAGGAGTTGTCCCAGAAGTATGTCACCATATCGACTACGTTGGGACTCTTCTAGTACACACGCCTACCGTTCGGCGTGGCCTCAGCACCTGCCATTTTCCAGAGGGAGATGGACAACCTGTTCAGGGGAATGAGGCACATGACGGTCTACTTGAACGACATCCTGGTGATAGGTGCAGACGACCAGGACCACCTGCAGAACGTACACAACGTCCTAGCATGATTGCAGGATGCCGGGCTGAAGCTCAAGCTGAAGTTCATTTTCTTGGCCCCCAGTGTTGAGTACCTGGGCCACGTCATTTCCCAGGCTGGCCTGGCCCCGGCACCCCGCAAAGTTGAGGCTGTGCTCAATGCGCCCAAGCCCGAGAACAAGAAGGAGCTGCAGAGCTACCTCGGCCTCGTAAACTTCTACAGGAGCTTCCTGCCAAACCTGTTGTCGCATCTAGAGTCGTTCCACCTTCTGCTTCAAGATGGACAGCAGTGGGCCTGCAAGAAGGAACAAGACTTGGCCTTCCAGCACAGCAAGGAGCTCATCACCGAGGCTCCGGTGCTGGTGCACTTCGATCCGGCCAAGCCTCTCGTCCTGACCGTAAATGCGTCGCCGTACGGCGTAGGAGCCGTCCTGGTGCTACTCGCGCCACTGTGGCGCCACGTGCAAGTCCGGTGACACCTGCAAGGCTGACGGACGGTGTGAGAATGCACAGGCGGCACCCAATGCTGCCACACCTGCTTCGACACCTGTGTTCAGGTGGAGTGAAAGACTGTGGACACTGCCGGATAGCTACTCGCCAGGGTGACAGGTGGAGTTTTTGTGTTTGTGTTGGAAAAACAAACTTGGGGGTGAGGGGTGTGACAAGTGCGTGGCGCCCCCCGACCCTAATATTCGTTGGCCGCTAAGTTCAGTGGCCCCACCAGGCTGGGTGGGAAACATTGTGCACGGCTGACCAATAAACACCGACGAGCACGGCTGCTTTCGGTCAGTCACCGTCACCACCAGCACGCTGCGGGTCGTCACTCGGCTGGAGGGTACCCCACCCTCCCACGTTCACGAATGCGAGCCTAAATCGTGACATTTCTGTTTTGCAAGTGCGTACCGTAAGCATTCTAAATGCACGAGGAAGCACGCAATTCACGCATTTCAGGGCTTTTTTTTCATGCGTGTATATTAATATAGGACAGCATTCTTCCCAGTAACAGGTCGTCTCCCCATCTCTGGCAGTGACTGCTTCAACACAAGATGATAATGAGTGGAAGAGGGCCAAAAGAAAACCTCATTGCGTTTGAGAAGCTTTTAATCGCACTTATTCTGACCCGGCCTGCACTGGCCTAATCAATCAGCCTACGCACCGTGGCTGCTTTCAGACTGCTAGATAGATTTTTAATGTTGAGGTCCACGCCTTTTGGATGCCATGCAAACAGTTGTATTTGTCAGGTAATCCTGTACAGGTAATCATCTGTCGGTGGTAGGTACGAACCAGCTGGAGGGCTTGAAGAAAATTCCCAGTGGGGAATAAGCCTAGGGCATACGTTTTCAGCACACCGCCAAGGGTATCACAGCACTGCATGGAAGTCTGCCTGCAGCATGGTTGAGAGGACCAAGGCCATGTTGTGGTAGCACATTTTATGCACTGACACTGCTCTGGGCAGAAACACGGTGAATGTTATCTCAATATTTCCTACATGATAAAAATACCTCAGATACTCGACACTTCTTAGATGGCAGTGAATTCATAAGTAACCGGGCCCTGTTATGCGGAACGTAGACTCGTCTGAAAATATTAATCTACGCCAGTTTTTGGGGGTCCATGTACCATGCTGGGTTGCAGAGCATGGCCTTGCATCCTTAGAAGCTGTGAGAAAGTCACTTTTCTGTTGCAGAGCAACTGTGGTCACCTGCACTTCTGTGATGATGGTACATAGTGTTTGAAAGATCTAGGTCCAAGGTCCTTCACAGGTGTACCGCTCATAGAAAGGGTCCTGTAATGTGGTGGTTGTGCACACATCTTCCTCCACGTTCATTAGTCGAGGCGAAGGTGCCCAAGGAGCATCGAAGATACGACCATTCCACCGAAGGGCGTGCGTTGTCCTGTTAGTGCTCTAAGGTCTACCTGCTGAACAACCCCATTCAACCTTATTGCTTCCCAAATGTATTTCAGGGGTTGAAGTCGGCCCCTTGCGGGGACTGGTGGAGCAGCTGCACACTGCACTCTTTAGATGGCTTCCAAAGCGTGGATGGGACATTGATCTTGCTACAAGTTGTAGCAAGCATCCTTGAAGGGCCCGGCCCGGGTGCACGCTACGAGTTCCATGTCAGTGTGGCACAGTGGCGTGGAAGACTCCTGATGGCACCAAAGCTCTCTGTCGTTATGGGTGCCCACACGTTCACGGAACACCACCCACTGCTCAGGAGGTGGGACATATGCTCAAGGTGGTATGAGGCAAACAGCCGGAAAAAGCATTGGAAGTCATTGTAGTCAAGACAACCTTTCTCCTATTGAACATTAGCAGTGGTCAAGGGTGAAATTTTGCAGTGTGAGTAGGGAATTGGTTTTAATCATGAAAGGGGGACAAGGGCACTTTGTAAAAAACACTTGATGAGACATGGAACAAAAAATACACCATAAAATACTCACGTGCACATGTAGGAATGGCTCCTTCTTTCCTGGCTTTGTACGCTATGTTCTGTCTTATTTAGGATAGTTTTATGTTGGCAATAAAGAACTCTCTATGCCAATGTGTTCACTAAAATGGCAAAACGCATTTCTTATGGTGCTGGCCATATGATTGAATGAAAGCAATCTCAACACAGTGCTGTAATGGATCAATCAAATCAGGAGTTGAGTTTTATGTGCCCATGTCACCTTGGGATTTCATGCAGGCCACGGTGGACGTTACGGTACAATTTTTACCTCTGGGTGATCAGTAATATACTCCGTATAGTCGCAGCACTTTGGCGGTATTTGTTTTCTTTTTAATTAAAAATCAGTTTAGTAGAACAACGTCTGATCACTGAGCCATCTTGGCCAGGGTTTATTGGATGGCAGAAATAAATTTTCCATTTTGTGTACCGCAACTGGCACAGAGATGGCACTGCATGTGTAATTCACAGAGCCGCTAGATTCGCTGCACATGTGGTGGTGTGTGTTCGCATATCTCGTATGGACATATGCTTGAATTTATGGTTGTTGGGTAAAACGGGCCTAGTCATGTGCTCTTACCATGTCGTTGCTAGAAGGCCCTCAGACAATGTTATCGAATTGCTTAGATTCGCATTACTCTCTATGTGTGGTGATAAACTTTGAGTAAAATGATAGCCTAGTTTCCTGTACGCTCCTTCAAAACATGCAGAGAAGCTGTTCTGCTTCAGTGCAAACCACTTCAAAGCACTGCAGTTTGAAATGAAAAGTGAAATGGGGGGTTTAATGTGCTGAAGCTACACCTATGCAACGACGCATGCCCTATTAGAAGGCTCAGATAATTTATCTAATTATGATGTCACTCCTGGGTGACAATCTGTAACCATCTTCAAAATGAACTTTGGCGCTGTATGTACAAAAAAGGCGTAAGGAGAGCTAAAAGGTGTGCTTGTGAAAGATTGTGGTATGTGTGAATCGCCATAAAAGCTGTCCTTCATGAGGATGCAATCTATGATTAAATACCACTCTCGGTAGTGATAGGCACATCTAAGTGCCACTGCCCTTACAGCAGTCGCACCTTGCTTGCCAAGCACCCGTGTAAAGATGGCATCGTTGAGAAAATATAATATTACTTAGTTGAGACAAGAAGCACTCCCGTTTTGTATTTTCTATGCATGGTTCATGTTACAATATCAATCAGTTACCCCAACAAAAGTTATTTGGCAACCTCAACAAGTTTCGAACTTGCAGAGCAGTCGTGTATAGCACTCTAGTGTCTTCCGAATGAGACTACTGGTGTTACCTCCTCCTGACCCTTTTTTTTCATGGGTGACACGTGCATCGCTGCCCAGGTCTGAGATTATGGGACTTTTGTTTAGCTCGTTTTTTGCCGCTTATTATGTTTCTAAAAAATAAAAAATAAGTTGTGGAATTCCCTTGAAAGGTATTGCAATTTAATATGTTATCCCAGGTGGCACGTACCAAACACCTTTAAATGTGTCCACATAGGATAAGTGTAATTGGCTTTGAAACCGTAGCAGCTGTCTCCTGTCACATGGTAAGGCAATGCGCAGTAGTCACGTTCAATGCACTTTAGTTGCTTGGCATCCAAAAATTCAACTATTGCATATGCCATCTGAAAAAAGGGGAAAGATGGTATGAACGATTGGTTTAAAACCAATTAAATTTAGTGACTCTTTTGGGAGGGCCTTTTTGAAGTATGTATAATAAAAAACTTTCCAGCTTCGGAATGCACGAGCCAAAAATTCGTCACTTCACTGAACAAGAAGGGCAGTGTTCTGTTTTTTAGATTATACGAATAACGAATACGTACAACCCATTATTGATGGTTAATATTGCCAGCATCCCCATTAGATAAGTGTAATACAGATAGCTGATGTTGATTGCAAACTTATCATTTGCCAAATGTAAGCACTTTACACAGCTGACGCCTTTCTTTTTGAGTAATACGGTGCCTAGTAAAAGCAAATGGAACTTAATTTCTACCAGGTGAGTTGTGTTGCTGGAAATAAAAATGATTGCGACAGCAGCTCAACCATCCATGGCTGCTATGGATTTTACAACAAGTCCAATTTGCTGAGAAAAGTACGGCAAGATAAGTTCAGGTGTGGAGTGGAAAGATTACAGCAAGTATAGGCCACTGAAAGCTCCCTTCTCGCCTTGGCTTCAGTCTGTCTGCATACCAAGTAAAAAAAACATGGTCATGTGGATTGTCACAGCAATGCGTTTGTGTATAACCTAGTGGCTCTCCCCATCTGCAATTTTGTTTTGGGACTAAAGCACTCGCTTTTGTAAAACCCTTTTGGCATTGAAGGTACTGGAGTACATAACCCTACCAAAAAACACCATATATGGGATCTTATGGGGCCCATATATATGGCATTATTGGATATGGTGATATGGGGGGAAACATATAGGCTTCTTTCATATAAGGATTTCATATGGTGTCACAGACCCGCATATTTTACATCCCCATATAAAAAGCTCAAATAACTTTTGTTTCGCTTGTTTACACGTGTGAACACAAATATTTGCTGTGGTGAATGTCCTAGCCGCGTTTTCCGGCTTCTCTTTGCAAGGAGACAGTGGGGTTTCTGCTTTGAAAGGCATTTATTGCCACATTTGTGTACAAAAACACACATGCAGAGCTGAATGATGAACAAATTTATTGCAGAGATGCGCTTTCATTTGAAGTCTTTACGCATCTCTGCAATAAACCAGTTCATGTTCAAGCGTCGGGTTTTTGCCGGCACGTCGGTGTCCACTTGACCTATGAAGTGGTCGAATGCACCTGAAAGTGTACCATGTTCACATTAATTTGGTAAGCTTAATTGCAATGAGGTGAAAACTGGTTAATATGCACTTAGCAAAAACAAGTATCCCAGCAAAGACACTCACTACCAACGGCGTGCAGCTGTGGTCGCTTAGGAATTACTACAGGCGCTAAGCGGACACTACAATGTGCGCACGTGCGCGCCGGTCGGCTAACGCACGGCGTTAACTAGACCGATGACAACCAAACAAAAACATTACACCATGGGGTAATACAGAGACACAGGGGCTTACATCCTAACACTATGCAACACAACAACAACAACAAAGAAAAAAAAAACCTAGCAGCTAGGTCTGATCAAAAGCTGGGCGCGACACCGGAAAAACCAGGAGGAGGCATACGTCTTAACGCTAGGCGTGTCTATGGGTTACCGCGAGTCCAAGGACGGAAAGTCACGGCGAAGTCGAGTCGGCTTAGCCGGGAAGCCGCTTACGTTTTTGGGGGATCCGGTGTGCGAGGTCTGGTCGGCCTGATACCCACGACGACGAGGCGAACTCCTTCCCGTAGATTAGGCGCTGGTCGTCCCGCCGTGGGCCTAACGACGGACTTCGCTAAAGCCGCGCCACCGCCGGACCCTTCCCAGCGTCTTGCACCTTGAAAAATCTCCAGCCCGACTGCCCCTAGCCCCCGCTGAGCCTCTCGCACCCCGATAAACTTCGCCCGATCGCCCGCGGCGGTGCCGCACCTTTGTCCCCCTTGTCCGGCACCTTTGTTTCCCTCTCTCCCTGGGCCCCCGCGACTCCGCCGCGTGCCCTCTTCGGAGCAGCGCCAATTGACGAAAGAAACAAACAAACAAACGCGGGAAAAGCGGACGGGGTGACTCAGGTCCAGAAGCGCGACGAAAAATGGCCGCTTCCGCTGAGGAAGCCGTCATGTTGGCCGCCCGAACGAGAAAATTGAGGGCCTGGCCGGCCGTTTGTGACTGGGAATCAGTTGGGTACGGTGCACATATTTAATGCACTGTTTGCAATATCATTATGAGAGTGAACAAAAATAAACGTATACTTTTAGTCCACAATTAATGCCCATGTAGAACAAGAATTTTAATTTGTGTTAAAACATTTACAACCTTACGGGCCCGATCTGCAACAGTGTGGTAACAACGTGGATCTGTGTATAGCTTTATATCAGTCACAGAAAGTTCCACAGAAAGCTGCATGGTGCCCCGTATGCCCCCACATGACTTCGTGAACCACATATAACCCTGAATGGTGGTTGAAACAAGCCCGTATAATTCGTATAGAGAGCGATCCCTTATGGGACCGTATAATATATGCCCGTAAGAATCCATATGGAGATTTCATATGGGCCCATAAGAATTCATATGGGGTTAGACTTCTTATGGGTCTGTATCATATGTGCCCGTAAGATGCCATATGGGAATCTAATATGGGCCCATAAGATTTCATATGTGGTTAGACTTCTTATGAGTCCGGAGCATATGGGCCCATAAAAATTCATATGGGTTCTTATATGAATTCTTACAGGCCCATATGAATTTTATGGTGCCCATATAAAAATCATAAGGGTTTTTTCGATAGGGAAATTAAAAAGCTAATAACTGTGTGGACAGCTGTTCAGAATGATTAGACTATTTGCAGCTCGCCAAATGGAAGTGCAAAAGGCAAACAAAATGAGATATATGTTTTGATATGTGCTACATGTGAGCAGCTCAGTACAGAAGACGTGAATGAACAAAGAAAAAATAAACATTGAAGAAAGGTGGTATGACAACCGAGATTGTCACGTTACCATTCATAAATTTAAAATGTATTTTGAAGTAGCCATGCAGGTAAACAAAGCCTAATGACCATCCACAATGACGACAGAAGACAGGGGCGAAATGACCAGTAAAAAAATCGAATTTCAAAGTTGGGGTTTTAAAACCTGCTTCTTGAGTGGAGTCAACAGTGGGCTGGCTTAAAACTGGAAACATTGGGCCTTGCAGTAGACCATGGGATAGACAAAAAGGTTTGTTGTGTTGGTCACGAGGACATACACCCTCACCTGTGACTTCAAAACAAAAAATGGCACTGCAGATTGCATGCTATGAGTGGAATGAAAAGCACAAACAACATTCTGTCATCGAAGAACTCATTACCCGTCACAGTAAGTTATCCGGTCTCTCAGTAGCGGTTACTATCCTTGCCGTCACTCTGTCGAAAGCAGCAATCAGCTGCTGGGGCCTCCGTTTCCTCTACGCCGCCTGGAGTCGAGCAGCAAGGCGTTCTTTATAGCACCTTAGCCTGTTGACCTCGGCCTACTGGATGGCGCTGATGGCCTGCTGGATGAGTGCGTGTGGTCCTAGCGAGCCCTACTAGCAGCGCGGCCGGCAGTGGCTGGATCCAGTGGCTGGCCGTCCTCAGATTTCTCCTACTGCTAACCGACGGTGTCTCCCACGCCTTGTCTGTCTGCACCGGCCACTTTGCTCAAAGCGACATCTGACGTAATCAGCAATAAGCACAGGATGGCCACCTTTGCATTTGTGGCCTGCAGTTTCTCTCAGTGCGTTATGCAAACGGCAGTGTTTCACAATATCCATAAAGCACAGAGAATATCTTTACAGGGTTTGGCTGTAAAGGTTTTTAAAAGTTGTCAAAAGCTGTTCCGAGAATACCGATGGCCACGCACTCCCGTGTTCACACTAAAAAAGCTCGCCGCTGTTGCCCACATGAGTGCGCTAAAACAGCGGCAGTGCAACTACAGTTCCTCTGTGCCTCTCTGTGAAAACAATGAGTCGACATGGTCTGTTTCTTTGTCGTCCACCCCATGCTAAATCGTTTTTTTTCAAAGTTTATGTTGCTTTTTTGAAGCTTGCATTTTTGTTGTGTTTATTTTGCGCAAAAAGGGACTTTCGTACACTGATATTTTCTTACAATTTTTCCCGCAGGCTCGGTCTGTTAAGGTTCCAGTTATGCATACATAAAATAAACAGAAAAACCCCCATCAAGGTTAGTTGTACTTAACTCTATCTGCAGTCAGGGCAAAATGACCTGCCTCTAGGGCTGAACCACACAGTGCAAAAGGGTGCGCCTAAGATGGTTGAAGTTGAGTGGGCACTTTTCGAGGGAAGTTTCCATCTCCTGATGGGAAATAAACTTTAAAGCGTTTATAGGGTTCCCTTCGAAGTCATTAAACCTCCCCGAGTGTTGCAGGAGTCACATTTTCGGCTGTAGACACATTCTATTCACAAGCGTCGTCTGTGCATGAAGATCCCACCAGACCGTTGCTTATGGCATCAACAATTTTCGTTAACAAAGCACACATACTGAGGCCAGTCTTGCAGGTGCACGAAGCTTGACACCCCAGCTTGAGCTGTCAGACAAGCCTACAGTTCTGTGTACAGGCATAAAATAAATAAAAAAACCAATCTCAAGGTCAGTTGTAGTTAGCTTTTATGCAGTCAGAACAAACGCTATTTACAAAGCTTCACCCCCTTACACGAAAAACAAGCTTGGTTCTTCGTGTTTGTCTCGAAAAAGGTGAAAATTTGTTTCGTTTTATTGTTCTGTACATTTGAATGTGCACAGCTAATGATCAATTATGTCGTAAAAAGCTTCAGAGCTGCGTCTAAACAGGGCGACACAAGCTTACGCAGTTTCTTCCGTGCTCAAGTCGCAACTTGGATCCTCCACGACTGCACTGCCATGCGACGCCTGCCGGCAATGTTTGAAGGCGAAGTGAACTAATAAAGTGCTGAGAGAAGCAGCTTGTTCATGTGTTCAATGTTTAAGAAAAACTAATGAATTCTGGAGTCATTCAAATTGTGTGAAGTGCTATAATCAACAGATTCCTAGCACACTTGCCTTGCATCGTTCATGTTCCTAATACTGCCAGGTATGTCGAGTTGCCTGCATGCTCCGTTTTGAGCACTCCAGTGAGCTTTTTGAGCATAGAAGACGTCGAAAATGGCATTAGATAGTGAGGCTATTGCGCCTTGCCCTTTAACCCTTTGCTGGGTCCAAGGTGTCCGACTGCTCTGGTCCGGACTTTTGACCCACTTTCCAGACTGGAATAACCGGAAAGTGAGTAAAACATCCTGTTCGGGAAGAGTTAAGGCTGCAGTAACACATTTTTGAATGGCATTCTAGAGATATAATCACAGCTTTCCCAAAAAACACATCATTCTACACGCTGGTGGTGTATTTTTCATGAGACATACGTCATGGTTCAATGGACAATCTCCAAAGGGGATTGGGACAATGTGCGAATGAAAGGCCGGTGATAGAGAAGCTTTATTTGTGCTTTGCTTTTTATTAAGTCATAATGGTTGGACTTTCCAGTCTGTGGCATTTGTTAGCTGACATTTTGCTCCCGCTGCCCGGTCTGCGAGCCATTTCTGGCAAGCTGGATGCAAGTTGCGCAGGATGGCCTCCCAAATTGCCGTGGATTTCGTGTTGAATGTTATGTTCCTGATGTTGAAATTTTCTGTGCAGTACCACACCGTGTGGAGCTAATCTCCTGTCATTATTTCGCACTTCTAGTAAATATGGTTTGTTTTGGATTTGCAACACATTGTAATCACTCTCGACCGACTTCTTCTGCAAGGAGCGATGGAAATCAGCAGATGGCGCTCTTTGCCCCAGTTGGCCTTGTGCCATTAACATCCAAGCATCATCAAACCAGTGGATACGAGTTCAAATTAACCTCTGTGGATACCGATGCGCTTGAACTATCAGTTTTCTCTCATTAAAATATACAGGGCTGCGCCAGAACCAGGGTGTCAGTTTAAATTAACCCCCCGCACGAGGCACCTTGAGTAATCTTGGTGACGGTGTTGGCAACACTGCGGACCCCGAGCCCCCACACTCACGCTGTAACCGACCATGGTAATGGGTTTTAAGGTGAAGGGTAGTAACCTCAAACGATGGCCGTCGGTGCCCAGGGCAAGCTCTGGCGGATGGGCTCCCTGTCTGTCTACCAGGCAGGGAGCTCCGGGACCTCTCCTGCTATCAGGGTAAGGCAGACGAAGAAAGTACCCCCGTCTCCCTGCTTTCCAATGTATCATATGGCATTTTCCAACCCCCCCCCCCAAACGTGATCGGCCCCCAAAAAGGGGCCGCACCGAAGCTTCATTCCCACCACTTCCTAACTTGAGTCCTCCAAAACCGAACAACTATCCTCGCCCCATCGTGATGGAATCAGTAGACCAATCACAACCTCTTGCTTCACAGTCGGTATTTCTTATTTCAAAGTTTCTTGAGGGTATCGTTGGAGAGTCGTATAAGGCCAAAAAACAAAGAACCGGTGAAATCCTTGTTGAGGTCAGTAGCCAGGATCAGGCTAATAAACTACTTGCACAAACCCGCATCGCCGATCTGGCAGTCCGAGCCACACCCCACCGGAGCCTAAACAGCTCCCAGGGCGTGATTTCCGAATATGACCTAAGCAATGAATCTGAAGCTGACCTGCTGGAGGGCCTTCGTACTCAGGGCGTAACAGCGGTCAGGCGCATAACCATCCGCAGAGACGATAAACAAATGCCGACAAAGCACCTCATCCTAACCTCGGACAAGTCGACCCTTCCTGAATTCATCAACGCAGGTTACATCCGTTGTTCGGTCCGGCCTTACATCCCGAACCCACGGCGCTGTTTGAAGTGCCAACGGTTCGGGCACGGCACAAACAGCTGTCGCGGCCGACTTACCTGCGCAATATGCGCCCAGCACGATCACCCGGCCGAAAACTGCAACGTGCAACAATTTCTTTGTGTAAACTGCCAGGGTCCATATGTGGCCTACTCCAGAAAATGCGAAAAGTTTCAATTAGCAAAGAACACCATGAACATCAAGGTCACTGAAAGCATAACTTTCCCAGAGGCGCGGAAGAGGTTCGCCTCTTTCCCTCTCCGGAAAGAGGCAGCTCGCCGGTGGGCGGAGCGGCAGCTGGTTTCGGCGCTGACCCAGTACCGCGAGTCGGACATGGTCCCGCCCCGCCCCCCCCCCCTCGCTTGCCTCTGGCAGACCAACCCGCCTCTGCACCGCTCGCTGAGCCAGCAGCGGTTTTGGTGGCAACCACGTCTGGTGGGAGTAATGCTGCATCCTCCACGTCCGCTCCAGCGTCCCAAACCACAGGCGAGGGCGCAGAGGAGATGGAGACAGGGGAACCGGCGGCAGCGCCTATCCTCACCACACCGCCTGTGCCATCCGAGGCATTCCTGAAACCCTCGGTGGTTGTGGGTTAGTCAAAGCGCGCTCAAAGGGTGCGCGGTCCAAGGAGACTGACAAATCAGGCACTCCGAGGACATCAGAGGGCGAAACGGATGTCGGACCGTTCTTGTCTGTGGTGCACCGCAAGGAACGTGTTCCGACGCCAAAGCCTCCCGACAAGTCCAAAAAGACGAGAGTCACAGCACCGAAAGAACTCATTAACGTATATAGGTACAGGCCCGAGCAGTCCATCTTCCCATAAAAGGTTTAATGAAGCAAGATCTAACTGGAATACTTTTGCAGAGACATCCAAACTACATCACAGATCCATAGGACACCTACACGTTGAAGAAGCTACCCAACTGCTCAGGGCGCACATCCTCGACGCCGCCAAAAGGTCCATTCCCCACACCGCTGGTGCCCCGCACAACCAGCGGAGGCCGTGGTGGAACGAGGACTGTAGGCAGGCGCCAGAGGCCCCGAACAAGGCGTGGGGTATGCTTCGTCGGTACCTCACGTCGGGTAACCTCATTTTGTTGAAATGGGCCAAGGCACTAGGAAAAACGTGTGCGCCATGAGGCAAACGAGAGAGTTGGTGTTCCTTCATAACATCAATAAACTCCTACACAGACACACTGAAAGTATGGACAAGAATACGCAAACTCAAAAGACAACCAATACACAGCCTGCCTCTGGTCAGCACAACAGGGGACACACTCGAAGAAAAGGCTGACACACTCGCACAACACTTCCAACACGTGTCCAGTTGAGCACACTACACAAACACCTTCATGAAACACAAACAAACGGCCGAAAAGAAGTCGATACTACATAAGAATGGGTCAACATCTTTTTATAACTCAGAGTTTTTACTGCATGAGCTGAAGGCTGCTTTTTTTTTCGCACTTGCGGGAGTAGGCTGCATGCGGCCCCCTGCAGTTCACACAAGAGAGGGTGTCGGATGGACAGTTGTCGCTCGGATGATCATGTGCAGCGCATTTTGCACAGGTCTTTCGGCCACGGCAGGAGTTGCTACCGTGCCCGAACCACTGGCACTTAAAACAGCGCCGCGGGATCGGGATGTACGGACGGATGGAGCAACGGATAAAACCTGCATTTATGTGTTGTGAAAGAACTCCGCGGTCAAAAGTCAAGATAATGTGCTTGGTGAGGATCTCCTTGTCGTCTCTGCGGATGGTGATACGTCTCACGGCAGTGACGCCCTGATCCTTCAAGCCTTCAAGGAGATCCCCATCCGTTTCGTTCAAAAGATCTGTTTCGGATATCACACACTTCGAGCTGTTCAGGCTACGATGGGTGTGACCCAGATGTCTAGATCAGTCAATCTAGTCTGAGCTAGAAGCTTTGTGGACTACTGCTCGTCATTTATTTCGATGAGGAGTTCACCAGACCTTTGTTTTTTGCACTATATGATTTTCCTATTATGGCTTCAAGATATTTTGCAATCAAGAAGACTGACTGAGATTTAAGACGGTGGGTTGAATTGAGGGATTCCATTACAAGGAACCGAGAAAAATGATCCCGTTCAGGAAAGGTTACCGATCGCAGAGGGGGAAACATACTTCAGTGCGGCCCCTTTTCAGGGACGGATCACGTTTCGGGGGGGGGGGGGGTTTGAAAATACCATACAGCATGTATAGAAGCAGGGGGCGGGGGTACTTTCTTCCACAGCCTTACCCTGATAGCTGAGGAGGTCCTGGAGCTCCCTGCCTGGTAAACAGACAGAGAGCCCATCCGTCGGAGCTTGACCTGGGCTCCGACGGCCACCGTTTGAGGTTTCTACCCTTCACCTCTAAACACATCACCACAGTATGTTACAGCTTGTGTTGGGGGCTCGGGGTCCGCGGTGTCGCCAACACCGTCACCAAGATTGCTCAAGGTGCCCCGTGCGGGGGTGTGGGATCTCCAACAAGCACTAAAATCTTCAGATGAACATTTTCGCTTTTCAATACCATCTCAAAGAAAGGCACTGTAGCCAGGATTGCACCCACATCCTAGGGCTCAGCAGCACAGCTTAGAGACTGAGACACTGTCGTAAAATACTTAAATAAAAGGTGCAGCAGCCATTCTTGTTAGGCAACTACATATATCAAAAATGAACGAAGTAAAACAAAATATTTTGCACAAATACAGAGTATTGGGAAAAAATTCGTGTATTCTTTTTATACTTGCCTGTTCCATAATTCTAATATGCATGTTCTGAATTTTGTATCTCCCAATTTTTATTTGACAGGTACAAATTAGGAAAACACGATGGCTTACTATTGTTCGTTGAAGGTTGTTTGGTCTGATTAATTGGGTGGTTTTTTCAGGATATTAGGATATGTCAACTTCAATCAGCTTTTTACTGCATAATTTAACATAATCTTAGTCGCGACCCCTGATTTGAGTCGGCAGTGATCACAGCAAGTTGAAGCTGGGCACCTCACAGAAGGTAGCACAACAAAATTCCCAAACAGATGCGGCTTACACAAAAATGTGCGAAATGCACTCCCTAGTTGTAGCCTTAGCAAGAAAATAGTCACAGCAGAGTTCATCCAGATGTCATCCAAAAGAACTGCTCTTGCATAAGGTCACCATCATAAGCCTATTAAGGTCCACTGCAAGACGAAGGCCTGCAGTGGGCCATTAATATTTACCAAGTTGTGTTCACACTTACAAAAAGCAAAAAGCACTAGCTGATGTGGGGAATAGGGGGTAGCAGTGTCTAAAAGGTAGGAAAAAAAACCACAGGGCATTGGCAGCAGCAGTGATACAAATGCAAGGTAGTATGTACAATTGTGACATGTAGGGGCTACTTTGAAAAGGAGAACCAGTATTAGATGCTTGGGATAAAAAGAAGAAAAGGGGGGGGGTCTACTGATACGCACAAGTGTCAGTCCACTGCATATGAAGTGGCCACTGCAAACAAGGCAGCAAAAACACATGTACAAATCACACGTCGCCAAGCAAAGAACACCTTCTAAGTCGATCACTATTTTAGTGCACAGCATTGCGCTGCCCACTCCTTTGGCTTGACTGGCATTTACAGTGCAGTTGTCCCTCCATGTAACCATATGAGCAAAGGGGACACCAAAGACAAACTAGCAGAAAGAGCAGGAAACCGGAGGAGAAAAGTATGGCGAAAGTGTGAGGAAGAGGACAGTATTCCGAGACAGCTTGGGATACCGCCCTCTGCTGGGTCTAGCCTATATAAAAATTTAAACGTCTGGCCCCTAATGGCACCAGTAAGTACATTCAGGCAGTTTCAGCACTTGAAACCTTACCTCAATCAGCTTGCACAGCATCTGACAGGTAAAGCCATCTGCCCGCTACACCAACTTCGTCTTGCAGCAGCAAAGTACCTTGGGGTCTCCAAGATAGGTGCATTATTCAGCGGGTAACTCTGTTCGGGTTGATACGCTGCAGCCACAAGCCATCACCAGGTACTCTATTCCCTGTGGCCTGGTGGCACGATGTGATCAGCCATGTCCTCAAAGCTGGACTCATTACAGCATCCTGCGACTGAAAAGACGTGCTCATGTGTGTCAAGAAGATTTTGTTGAACGCTTCCAGAGTAATACTACAGCCAAATACATTCAAACCGTCTCGCTGAACCACGACAGGTCGTGCGCTGAACGAACACGTTAGTTGGTTCAGCAGCACTCAGATAAATGTAGAAATACTATTTATATGCAGTAGAGAACTGATGTGAGGTAAACCATATTTGTTTGCCCCCTTTAGTGAGTGAAATATTTTTTACAACAGCTTGGTCACATCACATGTCTCCTGTTAGGATCGCTAAAGCTCAGTACACGGGGCTTTATTACATTGGTATTAATCATGATGAGATGTTCATATGGAGAACATGTAACAGGGTTGCCGCTATTTAATACTGTAAAAAATCCTGAACAATTCGCAGCTTCTATGTTTTGATGCATAAATAAATCATTGGTTTTCTTCGTTTGCTGGTGTGATTATTGTCCCTGCTTGGTACGCTGGTCATACGCACCTTGACAACAAATTCGTCACGTATTTATATTTGGCAGAAGCATAAAGAGTAATTTTTAACAGCCTCTGAATGCATTGCAACACCACAACGAATGTGATGCATTGTGCGGAAGAAGCAGGACAGAATATTTTTGGGGCTCCTTGATTTGCATAGTTTGTAGACGCTTCCTCTATGCCCCACGAATAAATATCCAAAACGTATTTGTCCAATGATCGTTTAATTTGTCCCCGTGGATCGATTGTGAAACCTCGCGACAACAGACTCGGGGCGTGACAGCAAAGAAAGAAGCGTAGAGGTATTAAAAGCATTGAATCGTAACAAACTGGTCGTATGTACTCACCACAGTCGCCATGTCGCATCGCTGGCGATCCGTTGGTTAACTCGCCGCTGTGGAAAAACGACGACCGCACATACGCTACAACAAAACTGCCATCACGATAGAGACAAAACAAGAAAAAAAAAGTACGCTTGAGGGCGCAGAGATCATCACCGGGCAGTAGTCTGGTAGCGAGAGTAGACTCACGTTGTTTTCATTGTGTTTTCTTCGGAATGTCGCAGCGGCGAAGCTCTCGTGAGAGAACCTGACTGCCCAAAACAATAACTTGCTGTGGCTCGCCAAATCCAAGGCGCGTGAGATGACCTATAGATTCATATGCCCCGCACGGGGCACCTTGAGCAATCCTGGTGACGGTACTGGCGATACCGTGGACCCCGAGCCGCCAAACATAAGCTGGATCCAACCGTGGCGATGTGTTTATAGGTGGAGGGTTAGAAACCACGAACGGTGGCCGTCGGAGCCCTGGTCAAGCTCTGGCGGATGGGCTCCCTGTCTGTTCACCAGGCAGGGAGCTCCGGGACCTCTTTGACCATCAGGGTAAAGTCAAAGAAGAAAGTACCCCCGTCCCCTGCTTCTATACCATGATATATGGCATTTTCTAAACCCCCCCCCCAGACGTGATCGGCCCCCGAAAAGGGGCCGCACCGAAGTTTCATTCCCACCTCTGTCAACAACTGTCTTTTCAACAAACGTGAATAACTATTCTCGTTTTCTTGTGATCGAGTCATCTGACCCAACGAGACCCGTTGCTTCACTGTCGGTATTCCTTGTCTCGAAATTTCTGCAAAGCACATTAGGTGAAAAGTATGAAGCCAAAAAGCTCAGGACAGGAGAAATCCTTGTCGAACTCAACAATGAAAAACAATCCCGCGCACTTCTTGCCCAAACTCGCATCCATGATCTGGACATCAGGATCATGCCCCACCGGAGCCTGAACAGCTCCCAGGGTGTGATTTCAGAGTCGGATCTCCTTACAGAAACAGATTCCGACCTTGAAGGGTTAAAGGACCAGGGCGTCACAGCCGTGCGCCGCATCACGATGCGCAGGGACGGTAAGATAATCCCCACCAAACACATTATCCTGACCTTCGACCGATCGACACTTCCGCCCCCGCACGGGGCACCTTGAGTATTCATGGTGACGGTGAGCAGCGACACCGCGGATTTCGAGCTCCCAACATAAGCCTTGTCGAACCGTGGCGAGGTGTTTAAAGGTGAAAGGTAGAAGCCGTAAACGGTGGCCGTCGGAGCCTTGGTCAAGCTCCGGCCGATGGGCTCCCTGCCTGTCTACCAGGCAGGGAGCTCCGGGACCTCTTTGACTACCAGGGTAAGGTCAAAGGAGAAAGTACCCCCGTCTCCCTGCTTTTATACTATGCTTTATGGTATTGTCTAACCCCCCCCCCAACCGTGATCGGCCCCCTAAAAGGGGCCGCACCGAAGTATCGTTTCCCCCATTGCCATCTTTGACATTTCCTGCACCTGATCATTACTCTCGATTTCTTGTCATGGAGTCCCTGAATCCAACCCGCCCTCTTGCATCTCAGTCAGTCTTCTTGATCGCCAAGTATCTTGAAATCATAATAGGAAAATCATATCAGGCCAAAAAACAAAGAACTGGTGAACTCCTCATCGAGGTAAATGACAAGCAGCAGTCCACAAAGCTTCTAGCTCAGACTAGACTGGCTGATCTAGACATCAGGGTCACACCCCATCGGAGCCTCAACAGCTCGCAGGGTGTGATATCAGAGCCAGATCTCCTGAACGAAACCGATGCGGATCTCCTTGCCGGCTTGAAGGATCAGGGCGTCACTGCCGTTAGACGCATCACCATCCGTAGAGACGACAAGGAGATTCCCACCAAGCGCATCATCTTGACCTTTGACCGCGCAGTTCTCCCACGACATATATATGCAGGTTTTATCCGTTGCTCCATCCGTCCGTACATACCGAACCCGCGGCGCTGTTTTAAGTGCCAGCGGTTCGGGCACGGTACGAACTCTTGCCGTGGCCGTACGACGTGTGCAAAATGCGCGGCGCACGATCATCCTAGTGACAACTGCCCATCCGAAACCCTCACGTGTGTAAACTGCGGCGGGCCGCATGCGGCATACTCCCGCAAGTGCGCAAAATTCCAACTTGAAAAAAAGATCATAAACATTAAGGTAACCGAGAACATCACCTTTCCAGAGGCGAGAAAGAGGTTCGCCTCTTTCCCTCTGGGGAGGTACGCTGACGCGGCTCGCCGGGGGGCGGAGCGGCGTCTGGTGTCCACAGGGACCCAGTTCAGCGAGTCTGACCTGGTCCCGCCCCCGCCCCCCGCTGGGTTGCCTCACGCAGCCCAACCCGGCACCACGCCGCTTGCTGAGGCAGGAGCGGTTGTGGCGCAAACCACTTCTGTCGGGACGGTGCCGCTCCCGCCTCTGTCTCCCCGTCCTTCAGTGCATTGGAGGGTACCGAGGTGATGGACATCACGGGCCCCGCGGCGGTGGCGGCTCAAACGAAGGGCTCCCGAAGGGGGGCCAAGTCCGGGGGGCCCGGTCCGTCGGGCACCCCCCGGACATCCGACGACGCAATGGATGTTGGGCCGTTCCTGCCTGCAACGCAGCGCGAGGAGCGGCCTCCGACGGCCAAGCCAGTAGAAAGGCCTAAAAAGCCTAATCCAAGAGTAACAGCCCCGAAAGACGACACATGAACACACACCAACACACACACTCCAGTCATTCTTAAATTTAAATAATGGGAACAGAAAACATCATTCAATGGAACTGCAGAGGCCTCCTTAAAAATCTTGACGATGTGTATGAGATTCTGCATGCCAGTCAGCCAAGTATCATGTATGTGCAGGAAACCCACCTCCATTCTAGACAATCAAATTTCTTAAATAGGTTCATGGTATTCCGAAAGGACAGGGTTGGCTGCACCCACTCTTCAGCAGGTGTGGCCATTATCGCCCGGAAATCACTAGCATCTCACCCTCTTTCTTTAAACACTGTCCTCGAGGCTGTAGCGATCCGTACGATAATATTTAATAGGTTGATAACGGCATGCACTTCTGAGCTCTGATTTCGAGGCGCTGGTCGACCAGCTGCCCGAACCATACATACTAACAGGCGACCTTAATGCGCACAACTCTTTTTGGGGCTCTTCCCGTACGGATGCCCGGGGTCGCCTGATAGAGAAGTTTCTTACATCCTCCGGAGCATGCCTTTTCAACAAAAAACAGCCTACATACCATAACTTAGGACACAATACATACTCGCATCTTGACTTGGCTATTGGTTCCGCAGTTCTCTTTCCATGTCTTGAGTGGGGTGTGGGCACGGACCCATATGGTAGTGACCATTTCCCCACTTCATTAACGTATATAGGTACAGGCCCAAGCAGTCCATCTTCCCATAACAGGTTTAATGAATCACAAGCAAACTGGAGCACATTCACACAAACATCTCAACTACACCACACATCCATAAAACACCTACTCGTTGAGGAGGCCGCCCAACTCGTCACGGCGCACATCCTCGACGCTGCCGAAAAGTCCATTCCCCAGGCCTCCAGTGGGTCCCGAACCCCAAGGAGGCCCTGGTGGAACGAGGACTGCAGGCGGGCGCGAGAGGCCCAGAACAAGGCGTGGGGTGTCCTTCGCCGGTACCCCACGTCACATAACCTCATTTCTTTTAAACGGGCAAAGGCTTTTGGGAAGCGAGTGCGTCGTGAGGCGAAAAGGGAGAGTTGGCGCACCTTCCTCACTTCCATCAACTCATACACTGACACACACAAAGTCTGGACACGAATACGAAAACTAAAAGGACAACAGACACACAGCCTGCCCCTGGTTAGTACAACAGGGGACACACTGGAAGACCAGGCTAACACACTTGCGCAACACTTCGAACACGTGTCCAGTTCAGCACACTACACCAACACTTTCATTAAACACAAAGCATCATGTGAGAAAAAGTCCTTGCGAGACACTAATAAGTCGAACTCATCCTATAACACCCCCTTTTCACTTCATGAGCTGAATGTCGCACTCGGTACTTGTAAACCTTCAGCTCCAGGTGCAGACAGGATTTCATACACAATGATAGAACACTTACATGCAGACACGCTTGAAACACTTCTTCACCTCTACAATAAAATATTTCTTTCGGGGCACTTCCCACGCTCTTGGAGGGAGGCCATAGTAGTGGCTTTCCTAAAGGAAGGGAAGGACCCTTCCTCTCCCGCCAGTTATCGCCCCATTGCCCTGACAAGCTGCCTGTGTAAGCTCTTCGAGAAGATGATAAACAGGAGACTCGTGTACTTCTTAGAGTACAATGGTCTTCTCGAGAGCTGCCAGGCAGGCTTTATGGCGGGGCGATCTACGAACGATCAACTCGTTGCGTTAGAGTCGTATATTAAAGATGCCTACCTCCATAAGCAGTACTGTATGACAGTATTCTTTGATCTTGAAAAGGCGTACGACACTGCTTGGCGGTACGGCATCCTCAGCGATTTGAAGTGCTTTGGTATGTCGGGTAACATGTGGAACACGCTTGCCAGTTACCTCTCTGAAAGAACGTTTCACGTCCGAGTTGGAACTGCACTCTCTAGAGTTCATGTGCAGGAAAACGGTGTTCCGCAAGGTGGAGTTTTGAGTTGCACTTTGTTTATTGTAAAAATGAACTCTCTTCGGAAGGCTCTGCCACCAACCATTTCCTGCTCAATCTATGTAGACGACGTGCAATTATCCTTTAAGTCTTGTAACCTGTCTATCTGCGAGCGCCAAGTCCAGCTTGGTGTTAACAAGCTAGCTGGCTGGGCAGATGGCAATGGTTTTAAATTTAATCCTGGAAAGTGCACTTGTGTTTTGTTTTCCAAGAGGCGTGGCATCCGGCCAGATCCAGACATTCAACTCAATGGTGTCTCGATTCCTGTAAGAAAGGAACACAAGTTCTTAGGTATTATCTTTGACGAAAAGCTGACATTCATCCCACACCTAAAACAACTAAAACAAATGCTTAAAAACAATGAATATCTTGAAGGTTCTGTCGCACATCTCTTTTGGTGCTGACAAACAACTTCTCTTACGTGTTTTTACCAGCTTGATAGTTTCACGATTGGACTATGGTAGTGTTGTTTATGGGTCAGCAAGTAAAACATCCCTCAAAATGCTGGACCCAGTGCTTCATCTAGGGCTCCGCTTGTCATGTGGTGCCTTCCGAACTAGTCCGGTCGAAAGCCTGTATGTTGAGTGCAACAAATGGAACCTACAACGTCAGCGATTATACACAGACCTCCTTTATGCTTTTAAAATTTCATCCATGCCTCACCATCCTTTTAAATCAGTTTTTCATGATACCTCCATGACTGAACTCCTTTTAAATCGACCATCGTTCTCTGTGCCCTTCTCTTACAGAGTTAGAGAGGAAGCGTCAGAGCTTGCTGTCTCCTTTTTAGATACCATCCAAAGTTCTGTAACAGATTTCATAGCACCATGGCATCTCCGCCCTGTCTCATGCGACACATCATTTACACATGTAGATAAAAACCGAGCTCCCACATGTGCAGTTCTGCAGCACTTCTTGTATTTGCAGGAGAAGTATCATTATTCTGAATTTTATACGGACGCCTCTAAAACTGCCACCTCTGTGTCCTGCGCGGCGCATGGGCCCGGCCTTAATGTCACTAGAACTCTTAACAGTAATACCAGTATCTTTGCGGCAGAGGCTTATGGTGTATTTCTTGTTGTGAATCATATCCTTCAAAGTCACATCCCACAATCCATTATATATACAGACTCCCTCAGTGTCGTGCGGGCGTTGTCGTTAACAAAGTCTTCAAAAAATCACGTTGTAAATCTAATAGTCAAGGGTATTATGTCTGTGTATGTCCATAAATTTGAACTAGTCCTTTGCTGGGTCCCTGGCCACTGTGGTATAGCCGGGAACGAAGCAGCGGACCGAATGGCTGCTGCTGCTACACTCTCGAATACAGTAGACATAACCACATTACCCTACACCGACGTGAAACCACACATCAGACAACAACTTCGCAAAACATGGCAAACACACTAACAGACAACAAGTTACACGTAATAAAACCACACTTGGGACCATACACCACCGACACACGTAATAGATACACTGAAGTCGCCTTGGCTAGATTACGGATAGGGCACACTCATGCAACGCACTCGCACCTTCTCACGGGGTCTCCAAGACCTCTGTGCAGCAGGTGCGGAGAGGCCCTATCCGTGATTCACATCCTCATACAATGTAAGGCACTCGACATTACACGACGAAAACACTTCCCACAACTACACACACGACATATTCCACCACACCCGTCATACTTCTTAGGAGATGAAGCCATGTTCTCTGTTCAGCGAACCTTAAGGTTCCTATCTGAAGTTCATTTCTTACAACTCATCTCTTATCACCCATAGTTTTACCCCTGGTCCTATACACCAGCCACCGTATTTATCTTTTAACCACTCATGTTCTTCACCCTGGCCCTTTACACCAGACGTGCTCATAGTATTTAACTGACTTTATCCGATTTCCCTCCTTATCAAATAACTTTGTATTTGGCGCTCTTTGCCCATGTCGGCCTTGCGCCATTAAACTTAAACCATCATCAGATAACGGTATGCTCCATCTACATTCCTCCTGATCATGCACTTTCGAGCTCTGATTTCGAGGCGCTGGTCAACCAGCTGCCCGAACCATACATACTAACAGGCGACCTTAATGCGCACAACTCTCTTTGGGGCTCCTCCAGAAAGGATGCCCGAGGTCGCCTGATAGAGAAGTTTCTTACATCCTCCGGAGCATGCCTCTTCAACAAAAAGCAGCCTACATACCATAACTTAGCACACAATACATACTCGCATCTTGACTTGGCGATTGGTTCCGCAGTTCTCTTTCCATGTCTTGAGTGGGGTGTGGACACAGACCTATATGGTAGTGACCATTTCCCCACTTCATTAACGTATATAGGTATAGGCCCGAGCATTCCGTCTTCCCATAAAAAAGTTTAATGAATCAAAAGCAAACTGCAGCACATTCACACAAACATCTCAACTACACCACACATCCATAAAACACCTACACGTGGAGGAAGCAACCCAACTCGTAACGGCGCACATACTCGACGCCGCCGCCGAAAAGTCCATTCCCCAGGCCTCCAGTGGGTCCCGCACCCCAAGGAGGCCCCGGTTGAACGAAGACTGCAGGCGGGCGCGAGAGGCCCAGAACAAGACGTGGGGTATCCTTCGCTGGTACCCCACGTCAGATAACCTCATTTCTTTTAAACGGGCAAAGGCTTTTGGGAAGCGAGTGCGTCGTGAGGCGAAAAGGGAGAGTTGGCCACGTTCCTAACTTCCATCAACTCATACACTGACACACACAAAGTCTGGACACGAATACGAAAACTAAAAGGACAACAGACACACAGCCTGCCCCTGGTTAGTACAACAGGGGACACACTGGAAGACCAGGCTAACACACTTGCACAACACTTCGAACACGTGTCCAGTTCAGCACACTGCACAAACACTTTCATGAAACACAAAACATCTGTAGAAAAGAAGTCCCTGCGTGATAACAAGTCGCACACTTCTTACAATTCTCCTTTTTCAATTCATGAGCTGAATTTTCCTCTGAGCACATGTAAGCCTTCAGCTGCAGGTGCAGACAAAATCACTTACACCATGACAGAACACCTACACCCAGACACTCTTGAAACACTCCTACATCTTTACAACAACATATGGCTTTCGGGGCACATTCCTCGCTCTTGGAGGGAGGCCATAGTGGTGGCTTTTCTTAAGTAAGGAAAGGACTCTTCCTCTCCCGCTAGCTATCGGCCCATCGCCCTCAAAAGCTGCCTGTGCAAGCTCCTCGAGAAGATGATAAACAGGAGACTCGTGTACTTTCTTGAGTACAATGGTCTTCTCGAGAGCTGCCAGGCAGGCTTCAGGGCGGGGCGGTCCACCAACGACCAACTCGTCGCGCTGGAGTCCTAAATAAAGGATGGTTTCCTCCACAAACAATATTGTATGACGGTATTCTTTATCTGGAAACAGCGTACGATACCGCGTGGCGGTATGGCATCCTAAGTGACCTCAAGTCCTTCGGCATGGCAGGTAACATGATGAACACACTTGCCAGCTACTTGTCTCAAAGAACTTTTCGTGTGCGAGTTGGAAGTGCACTCTCTAGGGTTCATGTGCAGGAAAATGGAGTGCCGCAAGGTGGAGTTTTAAGTTGCACCCTTTTTATTGTGAAAATGAATTCCCTTAGGAAGGCGCTGCCACCGTCGATTTCCTGTTCAATCTATGTAGACGACGTTCAGCTCTCCTTTAAATCCTGTAACTTGTCTGTCTGTGAGCGCCAGGTCCAGCTTGGTGTTAACATGCTAGCTGGTTGGGCAGATAGCAACGGTTTTAAATTTAATCTAGGGAAGTGCACTTGTGTCTTGTTTTCCAAGAGGCGTGGCATCCGACCGGATCCAGACATTCATCTCAATGGTGTCTCGATTCCTGTCAAAATGAACACAAGTTTTTAGGTATAATCTTTGAGGAAAAGCTCACATTCATCCCACACATAAAACAACTAAAACATAAATGCTTAAAAACAATAAAGATCCTGAAGGTTCTCTCGCACATCTCTTTTGGTGCTGACAAACAACTTCTTTTACGTGTTTTTACCAGCTTGATAGGTTTACGACTGGACTATGGTAGCGTTGTTTATGGGTCAGCAAGTAAAACATCCCTCAAAATGCTGGACCCAGTGCTCCATCTCGGGCTCCGCCGGGCGTGTGGCGCCTTCCGCACTAGCCCGGTCGGAAGCCCCCGCACGGGGCAACTTGAGTATTCATGGTGACGGTGTTGGCGACACCGCGGACCCCGAGCCCCCAACATAAACTGTAACCTACCGTGGTGATGTGTTCAAAGGTGAAGGGTAGAAGCCTCAAACGGTGGCCGTCGGAGCCCAGGTCAAGCTCCGGCGGATGGGCTCCCTGTCTGTTTACCAGGCAGGGAGCTCCGGGACCTCTCAGGCTATCAGGGTAAGGTGTGAGAAGAAAGTACCCCCGTCCCCTGCTTTTTTCTATGCTGTATGGAAAATTCAAAACCCCCCTCCAAACGTGATCGGTCCCTGAAAAGGGGCCGCACCGAAGTATCTTTCCCTCCACTTTCAAGTATGAGCTTCCCAAAGCCAGACAAATACTCTTGTTTCATTGTTATCGAATCTCTTGACTCAGCTCGCCCTCTTGCTTCACAATCAGTATTTTTAATTACAAAATACCTTGATGGAATAATTGGGAAATCCTACAATGCCAAAAAACAACGCACAGGTGAAGTCCTTGTTGAAGTAAAAAACCAGCAGCAGGCAACCACACTTCTTGGTCAGACGAAAATGGTCGATCTGGACATCAGGGTCACACCCCACCGCAGCCTGAATAGCTCGCAGGGTGTGATCTCTGAGGCAGATCTTCTTAATGAGACAGATGCCGACATTCTTGAAGGTCTAAAGGATCAGGGTGTCACAGCCGTGCGCCGCATCACGATGCGTAGAGATGATAAGGTAATCCCCACGAAACACATCCTGACCTTCAACTGCTCCTCACTTCCTGACCATATCAACGCAGGGTTCATCCGATGCTCCATTCGTCCTTACATTCCAAACCCGCGCCACTGCTTTAAGTGCCAGCGGTTCGGGCACGGAACCAACTCCTGCCGTGGTCGTCTGACCTGCGCAAAGTGCGCTCAGCATGATCATCCTTCCGATAATTGTCCATCGTCAACCCTCACCTGCGCCAACTGCCAGGGACCCCATGCCGCCTACTCTCGAACGTGCGAGAAGTTTAAGCAGGAGAAGGCGATCATTAATGTGAAGGTAACTGAGAACATCACCTTCCCAGAGGCGCGAAAGAGGTTCGCCTCTTTCCCCCTGGGGAGGTACGCCGACGCGGCTCGCCGGGGGGCTGAGCGGCGTCTGGTGTCCACAGGGACCCAGTTCAGCGAGTCTGACCTGGTCCCTCCCCCACCCCCCCGGGGTGCCTCAGGCAGCCCAATCCGTTGCCACGCCGCTTGCTGAGGCAGTATCGGTTGTGGTGACAACCTCTTCTGTAAGGACCGGTGCCGCTCCCGCTTCTGCCTCCCCGTCCTCCAGTGCGTTGGAGGTTGCCGACCGGATGGACACCGGGGGCTCCGCATCGGCTCCCGCCGCCACCGCCCCTCCCGTGCCACCTCTGGTGCACCGGACGCCCTCGGCGGTGGCGGCTCAAACGAAGGGCTCCCGAAAGGGGGCCAAGTCCGGGGGGCCTGGTCCGCCGGGCACCCTTCTGGCATCCGACGAGGAGATGGATGTCACGCCGTTCCTGCCTGCTACGCAGCGCAAGGAGCGGCCTCCGATGTCCAAGCAGAGAGAAAAGCCTAAACTCCTAGAATAACAGCCCCGAAAGACGACACATGAACAAACACACACACACACACTCCAGTTATTCTTAAACTTAAATAATGGGAACAGAAAACATCATCCAATGGAACTGCAGAGGCCTCCTTAAAAATCTTGACGATGTGTATGAGATTCTGCATGCCAGTCAGCCAAGTATCATGTGTCTCCAGGAAACCCACCTCAATTCTAAACAAACATATTTCTTAAATAGGTACATGATATTCAGAAAGGACAGGGTTGGCTGCACACACTGTTCAGGAGGTGTGGCAATTGTCGCCCGGAAATCCTTAGCCTGCCACCCTGTCCCTCTGAACACTGTCCTTGAGGCTGTAGCAATCCGTACGATAATATTTAATAGGTTAATAACGGTATGCTCCATTTACATCTCTCCTGATTTTGCACTTCTGAGCTCTGACTTCGAGGCGCTGGTCGACCAGCTGCCCGAACCATACATCATAACAGTCGACCTTAATGCGCACAACTCCCTTTGGGGCTCCTCTAGAACGGATGCCCGAGGTCGCCTGATAGAGAAGTTTCTTACATCCTCCGGAGCATGCCTTTTCAACAAAAAACAGCCTACATACCATAACTTAGGACACAATACATACTCGCATCTTTACTTGGCTATTGATTCCGCAGTTCTCTTTCCATGTCTTCATTGGGGTGTGGGCACAGACCCATATGGCAGTGACCATTTCCCCACTTCATTAACGTATATAGGTATAGGCCCGAGCAGTCCATCTTCCCATAAAAGGTTTAATGAATCAAAAGCACACTGGAGCACATTCACACAAACATCTCAACTACACCACACATCGATAAAACACCTACACGTGGAGGAAGCCGCCCAACTCGTCACGGCGCACATCCTCGACGCTGACGAAAAGTCCATTCCCCAGGCCTCCAGTGGGTCCCGCACCCCAAGGAGGCCCTGGTGGAACGAGGACTGCAGGCGGGCGCGAGAGGCCCAGAACAAGGCGTGGGGTGTCCTTCGCCGGTACCCCACGTCACATAACCTCATTTCTTTTAAAGGGGCCCTGAAAGGCATTTTGAGCACACTAAATGAACTAGCGCAATCGCTAGATTGGGTCGCCAACGTCACCTGTGCCAAGTATTACTCTTTTACGCGCAGCGGAAAGCTCACACTTTTGTTGCAAAGTTTGTCGCTTTTTTATCACCCTTTCCTTCGTGTTTTTGGACGCCGCCATCTTCACATGTCTACATCATCGATTCCCAGATGTTCGTCATGAGCTAGACATCCTGCTATTGGGCGGCTTTTTCACGCACTTTCGGCAAAGAGATGAGTCGTCTGCTCAGCGTCGGCTCGCCGGCTGATCTGCCAGCGGAGTGCCGGAGTGCTTTGACATTTTACGACAAACGAAACAAGTGTAAACAAACGCTTAACCGTTTGTATTGAATGCAACACGGCCATAACACGACGTGGATTTTATCTTACGTGAGTACGTACCATAAAGAAAGTCCCGTGGCACTTCTTTGGTGCAATCGCAGAGAACGCCCTGAGCCGAATGCCCGGGTTTGACGCGTACATTTTATTCAACTTCAAAACAATCCAGAGATGCGTTTCGAACGAACGCAACGTCACAACATGCGTTGCAAGTCTGAACCGCGATTGACAGACGATGAGTTGCCTCCTCCTGCCCGTCGTAAATACGGCACTCACTTCACACCTGGTTTGCGGGGACGAGCAGCAAGTCACAACTCTGGCGCGCAAGCGAGAAGGCTTTTAGCCAGGCACACTGCACATACCCCATGCGAGGTTGAGTGGTACGTCGTTCGAGAAAGATAATCCAGACCATGGGAAGCACTATCCACCCGCAGAAGTACAATGTCGCATTTCATCGCGAAACGAACGCGTCCACAACACACAGGAGGCGATGCACACACACACACACAGCTGCGGTCGCTGCATTGGCTTAGCTGCAAGCTTCGTTCGGACAATCAGCGATGCTACGACGATACAGAGCTGCGTGAGGACGACGTGCTAACCACTTCACGCATTTAAAAACACAGGGGCAAAGAACTAGGTTCATCGGAAGCAAAAAATCTTTCCTCCATTATAGTGCCTGAAATATACTGGCTAGTGTGCCGAGGGCGGGCTCCAGGCGGGCGCCGGGAGCGATGTACGCGGCCGTCTGCCGCTTGGGGCGCTGCCGTGCGGGAGTGTGCGCGTTCATCCGGCCCGAGCAGATCGCGCGGTTACCTCCGAGCTGCGTAGCAGACGGCAGCGGCAGAACTTTCCATTCCCGCTTGCGACGAAAGCGAGCGAAAGCGACGGGAATTCTGTCGCGCAACCAAAATTTGTCCCGACCATTCGACAAAAACGATCGTCGCGCGACAAAGCGACGGAATTCCTGCCGCTCTCACTCGCTTTCGTCGCAAGTGCGAACGGGCCTTTATGCGCAATCTCCGCCCCACATAAAACAAGCTCTTGCTTGTCGCCTGAGCATACGGTTGATATCTGACTACGTTACACTGTGCTTGCCAGTGTATTTAAACGATGTCACTAGGTTTGAAACGTACGCGCTCGGCGTGCAGCTTTGTAAACGCAAGCGGTTTCACATACGCACGCTATTTTGCTGCTAATAGAGTTTTAGTACAGCGTTTGTGGCCTTTGCATACGCTAAACGCTAAATTTTTGCGTCCCGCTACGTGACACCGCGATGGGAGTTTTAGTAGAGCGTCTCATCAGTTTTGCGTAGCGACACACTAATGCATACGGCGCCATCTGTCAAATGTTTTCCGAAATGTCTCGCCGGCTGATCTGCTAGCGGAGTGCCGGAGTGTTTGGACATTTTACGACTATCCAAACAAGTGCAAACAAACGCTTTCCCGTCAGTGTTGAATGCAACACATGGGTGCAGCTTGTCAGAACACGGGTTCTCGCTGATCGAGTGCAGCGTTGGTTTGCTCTTCGCCTTCACGTTCATCGCCGCTGATAAAGCGATCCGATCCGGTGCGTTTTGTGCACGGGTTCTGTGTCGGTTGAAAATGTCTTTTTTCACATGCCGCCGGTAGTAGGAATTACAACCACCGCAAAATAATACCCGGCACCAGCGGGGCCACATCTGAGACTGCGCTTTTTGGATAAACAGTGCGCGGTGCACCTAAGGGAACCAGCGCACGATTCTCCCCACGCGGCTGCGAGTTCGCCGCCGATACCAACTGCAGCCCTGCAGCTACGTACACCGCGAAAGGGCAAGGCCAGGCCGCACACATGCGGCCAGGTCATTCGTTCGCTTTTCCAGCCTGTCTCCATGGTGTCTACAGAGATGAAAAAGCCGAAAGAGCTGGCGCGTAGCAGACGGCAGTCTCTGGGAGCGCAATAGCGGAAGTACGTCACCGCTGAGGAGCGGAGCATCATGGGAGGGGAGGCCAACAGCGAAGAAACAGTTGAAAGGAGGAGGAAATACGGCGCGACGATAATTCGCGGTTTTTGATTTACGATTTCTCAGCTAATACCCATCGCTTTAACAAAATTCTTGCAGGAGGAGATTGCTAATACATTGCTTTATTTGGTTACATGTACATCCATGCATCGGCGGAAGGCATTTCAGGACCCCTTTAAACGGGCAAAGGCTTTTGGGAAGCGAGTGCGTCGTGAGGCGAAAAGGGAGAGTTGGCGCACCTTCCTCACTTCCATCAACTCATACACTGACACACACAAAGTGTGGACACGAATACGAAAATAAAAGGACAACAGACACACAGCCTGCCCCTGGTTAGTACAACAGGGGACACACTGGAAGACCAGGCTAACACGCTTGTACAACACTTCGAACACGTGTCCAGTTCAGCACACTACACCAACACTTTCATTAAACACAAAGCATCATGTGAGAAGAAGCCCTTGCGAGACACTAATAAGTCTAACTCATCCTATAACACCCCCTTTTCCCCCGCACGGGGCACCTTGAGTAATCTTGGTGACGGTACTGGCGATACCGCGAACCCCAGCCCCCCAACATAAGCTGTGCCATACCGTGGTGATGTGTTTTTAAGGTGAAGGGTAGAAACCTCTAACGGTGGCCGTCGGAGCCTTGGTCAAGCTCCGGCCGATGGGCTCCCTGCCTGTCTACCAGGCAGGGAGCTCCGGGACCTCTTTGGCTACCAGGGTAAGGTCAAAGAAGAAAGTACCCCCGTCTCCCTGCTTTTATACTATGCTATATGGCATTTTCAAAACCCCCCAGACGTGATCGGCCCCCGAAAAGGGGCCGCACCGATGTTTCCTTTCCACCACTTCCTGACTTGAGGCCTCCGAAACCGAACTACTATCCTCGCTTCATCGTGACCAATCAAAACCTCTTTCTTCACAGTCGGTATATCTGATTTCAAAGTTTCTTGACGGTATTGTAGGAGGGTCGTATAAGGCCAAAAAACATCGAACCGGGGAAATTCTTGTCGAGGTCAGTAGCCAGGACCAGGCCAATAAACTTCTTGCGCAAACCAGCATCGCCGATCTGGCAATCCGAATCACGCCCCACCGCAGCCTAAACAGCTCCTCCGAGTATGACCTACTAAATGAATCTGAAGCTGACCTGCTGGAGGGCCTTCGTAGTCAGAGCGTAACAGCGTTCAGGCGCATAACCATCCGCAGAGACGATATACAAATACCGACAAAGCACCTCATCCTAACCTTTGACAACTCCACCCTTCCAGAATTCATCAACGCTGGTTACATCCGATGTTCAGTCCGGCCGTACATCCCGTACCCGCGGTGCTGTTTCAAGTGCCAACGGTTCGGGCACGGCACAAACTCCTGTCGCGGCCGACTTACCTGCGCAAAATGCGCCCAGCACGACCCCCATCCGACAACTGTAACGTTCAACAATTTCTTTGCGTAAACTGTCAGGGCCCACACGCGGCGTACTCCAGAAAATGTGAAAAGTTTCAATTAGAAAAGAAAATAATCAACATCAAAGTCACTGAAAACATCACCTTCCCAGAGGCGCGACAGAGGTTCGCCTCTTTCCTCTTGGGGAGGTACGCCGATGCAGCTCGCCGGGGGGCGGAGCGGCGTCTGGTTTCGGCGGGGACCCAGTACCGCGAGTCGGACTTGGTCCCGCCACCGCCCCCCCTGGGTTGCCTCTGGCAGCCCAAACCGCCTCCGCACCGCTCGCTGAGCCAGCAACGGCTGTGGTGGCAACCTCTTCCGTCGTGACCGGTGCCGCTCCCGTCCCTGCCTCCCCATCCTCCAGTGCGTTGGAGGGTGCCATGGACACCACGGGGCCCGCACCGGCTCCCACCGCCACCGCACCGCCCGTGCCACTTCTGGTGCCTCCGATACCTGCGGCGGTGGCGGGTCAAACAGAGGGCCCCCGAAGGGGGGCCATGTCCGGGGTGCCCGGTTCGACGGGCACACCCAGGACATCGGACGACGAGATGGACGTCGGGCCCTTCTTGCCTGCAACGCAGCGCAAGGATCGGCCTCCGACGTCCAAGCCTACAGATAGGCCCAAAAAGCCCAATCCAAGAGTAACAGCCCCGAAAGACGACACATAAACATACACACTCCAGTAGCTCTCACATGAAATAATGGGAAGAGAAAATATTGTTCAATGAAACTTCAGAGGCCGTTTGAATAACCTTGACGACGTTTATGAGATTCTGCATACCAATCAGCCAAGTGTAATGTGTGTTCAGGAAACACATTTGAATGTTAAACACACAAATGTCTTGAATAGTTACCTGGTATACAGGAAAGACAGGGATGGCTGCACACACTCTTCTGGCGTTGTGGCCATAATCGTCCGGAAATCCTTAGCATGCCACCTTGTAACTTTAAACACTATCCTTGTGACTGTAGCAATACGCTTAATAATATTTAATAGGTTGATAACGGTATGCTCCATATACATTCCTCCTGGTGTAGCACTTTTGAGCTCTGACTTCGAGGCGCTGGTTGACCAGCTGCCCGAACCATACATCCTTACAGGCGACTTTAATGCTCACAACTCTCTTTGGGGCTCTTCCAGTACGGATGCCCGAGGTCGCCTGATAGAGAAATTCCTAACGTCATCTGGAGCATGCCCTTTCAACAAGAAACAGCCTACATACCATAACATAGGACACAATACATACTCAAATCTTGACCTGGGTATTGGTTCTGCAATTCTCTTTCCATGTCTTGAGTGGGGTGTGAGCACTGACCCATATGGTAGTGACCACTTCCCCACTTCACTGACATATTGGTAAAGGCCCAAGCAGTTCACCTTCCCATAATAGGTTCAATGAAGCACGAGCTAACTGGAATACATTTACAGAGACATCCAAAAAACACCACGCATCCATAGGACACCTACACGTTGAAGAAGCTACCCAACTCCTCACGGCGCACGTCCTCGACGCCGCCGGAAAGTCCATTCCCCACGCCTCTGGTGCCCCGCGCAACCAGCGGAGGCCGTGGTGGAATGAGGACTGTAGGCGGGCGCCAGAGGCCCAGAACAAGGCGTGGGGTATCCTCCGTCGGTACCCCACGTCGGGAAACCTCTTCTTGTTCAAACGGGCCAAGGCGGTAGGAAACGTGTGCGGCGTGAGGCAAAACGAGAGAGTTGGCGCTCCTTCATAACATCCGTAAATTCATACACAGACACACGCAAGGTATGGACACGAATACGTAAACTTAAAGGACAACATACACATAGCCTGCCCTTGGTCAGCACGACTGGGGACACACAAGAAAATCAGGCTAACACACTTGCACAACACTTTCAACATCTCTCAAGCTCTGCGCACTACACAAACACTTTCCTGAAACATAAAGCCTCTTGTGAAAAGAAGTCCGTACGCGACAACAACAAATCACAGACTTCGTACAACTCCCTGTTTTCACTACATGAGCTGAGGGCTGCTCTAAGCACGTGTAAACCTTCAGCTCCAGGCCCAGACAACATCACATACACAATGTTACAACACTTGCACGCAGACACACTCGAAACGCTTCTACTTCTATTTAATAAAATATGGCTTTCGGGGCACATTCCAAAGTCTTGGAGGGAGGCCATAGTAGTGGCTTTTTTGTAGGAGGGAAAAAACCCGTCGTCCCCCTCAAGTTACCGTCCTATAGCTACCTGTGCAAGCTCTTCGAGAAGATGATCAATCGCAGGCTGGTGTACTTCATTGAGTACAACGGTCTTCTCGAGAGCTGCCAGGCAGGCTTCAGGGCGGGGCGCTCCACCAATGATCAGCTTGTTGCATTGGAATCCTACATAAAAGATGCCTTCATTCACAAACAGTTCTGCATCACAGTATTCTTTGATATGGAAAAGGCCTACGAGACGGCATGGCGATACGGCATCTTGAGTGACTTGAAGTCATTCGGTGTTTCGGGCAACATGCTTAGCACTCTTTCTAGCTACATGTCTGAACGAACTTTCCGTGTAAGAATTGGTAGTGCACTTTCTAATGTACATGTTCAGGAAAATGGCGTGCCTCAAGGAGGTGTTTTGAGCTGCACACTCTTCATAGTGAAGATGAACTCACTCCGTAAGGCATTGCCACCAACCATTTCTTGTTCAGTTTATGTAGGTGATGTCCAAATATCTTTTAAATCATGTAATATGTGAATCTGTGAACGGCAAGTCTAGCTCGGCGGGAACAAACTTGCTGGCTGGGCGGACACAAAAGGCTTTAAGCTGAACCCCGTAAAAAGTACTTGCATTGTGTTCACCCGTGTTCGCGGGATCCATGTGGACCCTGACATTACTCTAAACGGCGTGTCGATTCCTGCAAAAACCCCGCACGGGGCACCTTGAGCAATCTTGGTGACGGTACTGGCGATACCGCGGACCCCGAGCCCCCATATTCACGCTGTATCCTACCGTGGCTAGGAGTTTTAAGGTGAAGGGTAGAAACCACAAACGGTGGCTGTCGGAGCCGTGGTCAAGCTCCGGTGGATGGGCTCCCTGTCTGTTTACCAGGCAGGGAGCTCCGGGACCTCTCTCGGCATCAGGGTAAACCGAGCGAAGGAAGTACCCCCGTTCCCTGCTTTTTTTCCATGCTGCATGGTTCTTTCAAAATTTTCTAAACCCACTGATCGGCCCCCCAAAAGGGGCCGCACCAAAGCGAACTTTCCCCCATTGCCTGCCCTATCGTTCCAAATACCTGACAACTTTCCCCGGTTCTTGATCATTGCATCCGAAGACAATACAAAGCCAGTGACATCTACGTCCGTTTTCTTAATAGCTAAGTGCATTGAACGTGTTGTGGGAAAACACTACAAAGCCAAGAAACTGACCTCTGGAGAGATCCTTGTAGAAGTAAACAACCCGGCACAATCAAAAAGCTTCTTGAACAAGTGCAGCTTGCTGGGCCAGTTGGTACATTTTGAAGGTGAAAAAACCAGCGAAATAGACGGAAGACGTAGAAGAGACGAGACAACACACACGAGACAACACACACGAGACAACAGCGTGTGTGTTGTCTCGTCTCTTCTACGTCTTCCGTCTATTTCGCTGGTTTTTTCACCTTCTTGAACAAATCCTCATTGGCTACCTGAAAGTCAAAGTCACTCCCCACCGAACGCTAAATACATCCCAAGGTGTGATATCCGAATCTGATCTCTGCAATGAAACTGACTCTGACATCCTCGAGGGCCTGCGCGACCAGGGCGTCATTGCAGTAAGGAGGATCACTATGCGTCGAGAAAATCAGGAAATCAAATCCAAACATGTTGTCCTCACCTTTGACCGCAGTACCTTACCCGAATTTGTGAATGCAGGCTTTCTTCGATGTACCGTCCGACCATATATCCCCAACCCGCGTCGGTGCTTTAAGTGCCAACGTTATGGGCACAGTACTAACAACTGCCGTGGGCGTTTAACATGTGAAAAGTGCTCAGAGCACGACCACCCCAAAGAGAATTGCAACAGCACTTTGATTAAGTGTCCGAACTGCAGTGGCCCGCACACAGCGTACTCAAGGACGTGTGAAACATTCAAACTTGAGAAGAAAATACTCAATCTTAAAGTCAGCGAGAACATCTCTTACCTAGAAGCGCGTAAAAGGCTCAGCGCCTTTGCTTCTGCGAAGTATGCCGACGCAGCTCGCCGGGGGGCGGAGCGGCGTCTTGTCACTGCGGCCACCCAGTACTGCGAAGCAGACTTGGTGCCGCCCCAGCCCCCCCAAGGTGCTGCCTAAGGCAGCCCAACCAGCTGACACAACACCTGTGGCACCCGCAAGTGTTGCGTCGGCCACGAACGCCAGGAGTGACGGCTCTGCCGTTGGTCCCCCTCTTCCGGCTACCGGACCTCAGGTGGCCATGGATGTAGATGTGGCGGGTCCTTCGAACGCCTCTGCGTCCAACACGCAACAAACGATGGTGGGAGGGAATCCTTCCTCCACTTCGAACATATTCCGTGTCGGAGGCCGCAAGGACTCCATTTCGTCGCTGTCCCAGCACTCAGACGAGGACATAGACATGACACCGTCTCGGCCAGCACCTAAGGCGGTGAAAGAACAGCGCTCCATGGCGGGGCGGGGAAAAAAGCCAGCAGCCCCCCGTGTCACTGGCCCAGATCATACCTGAGTGTGGTAGGTGATACATCCATCCCTAGTCTTCACCAGCCAAAATCTTCTTTAAACATTTATGGTAGCACAAATAGTTACGCAGTGGAACTGTAGAGGATTAATTAATAACCTAGATGATATATATGAAATCCTACACAAAACTCAAACAACTGTCCTGTGTTTACAAGAGACTCACTTGAACTCTAAGCATACCAACTTCCTAAACCAATACTCAGTATTTAGAAAAGACAGAGACAGCTGCTCGCACTGCTCTGGTGGTGTGGCAATAGTTATACAAAAAGCTGTCCCTTGTCAGTCTATTCATTTGCGCACCGGCCTAGAAGCGGTTGCTGTTCGGGCAATTATCTTCAATAAGTTAACAACAATTTGCTCACTGTACATTCCCCCTGAATATCGTCTGTCCAGTTACGAATTTAAGTCCCTTATAGATCAACTGCCAGAACCGTTTTTACTAGTTGGTGACCTTAATGCGCACAGCCCACTATGGGGATCGGAACGCACAGATTCCCGGGGCCGGTTGATAGAAAACTTTCTCTTGTCATCCGGAGCTTGTCTCTTTAACAAAAAGCAGCCGACATACTACAATATAGCACACCACACATATTCACACATTGATCTTGCTATAGGCTCCCCCGTTCTTTTTCCGTCCATCGAATGGGAAGTGGGTACGAATCCCTACGGGAGCGACCACTTCCCAGTCACCCTCAGATATTTAGAAAAATACCCCTACGGTTACACTTCACATGAAAAGTTGAAAGAAGCTGGTGCCGACTGGGAACTTACACATACATCAATAACACACTTAGGTATTGATGAAGCGTGCTCCTTCATCACACCGCATATACTTCATGCTGCTAGCGTTTCTATTCCCCAGACCTCCGGTACCACACGTAATGTTCAGAGGCCCTGGTGGAATGACGATTGCAAGAAGGCTAGAAATGCTCAGAATAAGGCCTGGGGGGTCCTCCGCAGGTATCCTACTACAGAAAACCTTATTTCCTTCAAGCGCGCAAAAGCCATGGGACGGCGAATCCGACGTCAGGCAAAAACAGATAGTTGGAGGTCTTTTCTATCATCAATAAATTCCTACACAGATGCGCGCAAAGTTTGGAACAGGATACGGAAACTGCAGGGGCAGAAAACATATGTCACACCTCTTGTCAGCTCCACTGGCGATACACTTGAAGACCAAGCAAACACCCTGGGGCAGCACTTTGAACATATTTCCAGCTCCTCCCACTACACTGAGACATTCCTGCGATACAAAAAATCTATTGAAAGAAAGCCTATTCGCGACCACAAGAAATCTAATGATGGGTATAACTGACCTTTTTCGCTGCAGGAACTTATGGTAGCCCTCAACACATGCCTTGCTTCGGAGCCAGGAGCTGATAAAATAACATACACAATGATTCAGCACCTGCACATAGATACCCTCAATACTGTACTCTTCTTGTACAACAAGATATGGTGTGCTGGGTACTTCCCTCATGCTTGGAAAGAGGCAATTGTGTTGGCTATATTGAAAGAGGGGAAAGATGCCTCTTCTGTGACAAGCTATCGCCCTATTGCTTTGACAAGATGCTTGAGCAAGCTCTTTGAAAAGATGATCAATAGACGGCTTATCTATTTTTTGGAATATCATGGTGTCCTTGATAGCTGCCAGGCAAGCTTTCGCTTGGGCAGGTCAACAACTGACAATCTTATAGCTGTTCAGTATTATGTTAAAGAAGCTTTTGCCCATAAACAACACTGTATATCTGTATTTTTTGACATCGAAAAGGCCTATGACACCACTTGGCGGTATGGCATCCTGCATGACCTTAAATCTTTCGGCATTTGTGGAAACATGTTAAACACACTGGAATGCTACTTATCAGATAGAACATTCCGGGTACGAGTTGGTGCAGCGTTATCCAGGACGTATACACAAGAAAATGGCGTTCCCCAGGGTGGAGTGCTTAGCTGCACACTTTTCATTGTAAAAATGAATACGTTAGGGAGAGCACTGCCACCCACCATTTTTTATTCAATCTATGTAGACGACGTTCACATTAGCTTCAGGTCATGCAACTCCTCTATCTGTGAACGGCAGATCCAAGTTGCTGTGAACAGACTAGCCAAGTAGGCAGACAAAAGTGGTTTTATCCTAAATCCGCAGAAAAGCACTTGTGCTCTCTTTTCCAGGAAGCGTGGGATTCATCTGCAACCAACCATACAACTTAAGGGAGTCGACATACCCGTAAAAAGGGAACACAAGTTTCTTGGTGTAGTTTTAGATGATAAACTTACATTCATCCCACACATTACACAACTTAAAATGAAATGCATGAAGACTATGAACATCTTAAAAGTCCTTTCCCGCCAGTCATACGGTGCAGATACAACATGCCTTTTACGTGTTTTTAAGTCTTGTCAGGTCCCGTATAGACTACGCAAGTGTAGTGTATGGGTCTGCCTCAAAAACAGCTCTAAAAATGCTGGACGCAGTGCTGCACTTGGGGCTCCGCCTGGCGCCCGGGCCTTTCCGGACGAGTCCTATTGAAAGCCTCTATGCAGAAACGAATCACTGGTGCGTAGAGCACCAGCGTACATACATGGCACTTTTGTACTGCGTAAGGGCAACATCCTTAAATAGTCATCCGCTAAATGCTATTCTTGAAAACAAAGCGTCCGAAAGGCTGTTTTTGAGCCGTCCGTCGCTTCCTCTGCCTTTCTCTATCCGAGTGAAGGTGGATGCGGAGGAACTTGGGGTTATTTTATCAGAATCTTACAAAGCTGACTTCGTTGAGTTCATGCCGCCTTGGCAACTGCGCCCTGTCACCCGTGACATGTCGTTCAAGGAAATTTACAAAAAACATTCACCCGCAGAACTCATCCGACAACACTTCCTGCACTTGCAAAACAAATTCCCATACAAAGCCTTTTACACAGATGCCTCCAAAACTGCCACTGCTGTGGCATGTGCTGCACACGGTCCCAACTTTGCCAGCACAAGGACACTAAACAGAAACACAAGTATATTTACCGCTGAGGCGCATGCTATATTAATTACGCTAGAACACATAATACAAACAAAGACACAACAATCCATTATTTACACAGACTCATTGAGTGTTGTGACAGCACTGCATTATGGAAAACCAAGTAGGAACATTGTGCTGAACAGGTTAGTTAAAGAGATAATGGCAGCCTACGCTTTAAAACAGGTCATAGTCGTGTGTTGGGTGCCTGGACACAGTGGCATTCCTGGTAATGAACTCGCAGACCAGAGCGCAGCTGCGGCAGCACTTCGCTGCAGCGTCGACGTTCAGCAGCTTCCCTATCTTGACTGGAAACCATTCATTCGAAAGGCAATCCGACAACGCTGGCAGCAACACTGGGACACTCAGACAGATAACCAACTCCACGCTATAAAACCCCAATTAGGCAGCTACTACACAGAAAAACACAACAGAACAACGGAAGTATACATGTGCAGATTACGAATAGGCCATACATACGCTACTCACTCGCACCTTCTGCAGGGCAAACCACTGCCACAATGCGACAGGTGCGGACATCGCCTATCTGTCAGCCATGTCTTAGTTGAGTGTGGGTACTTCCACAATGCAAGGAAAAAGCACTTCCGGGAACTCTATACTCACATGACTCCTCTTCATCCCTTGATGTTTTTAGCTGATCAACCCTTAATTCCAAGTAAACGTCTTTTTGCTTACCTGGGAGACATTGGCTTTTTAAACCGCATATCATACCACGTGTAACCTCGGGGCCCCTCAGAGTGGGAGGACGCTATGAGTGTCTATTTATTTCTTTATTTTTTTACATTCTTACCCTGCCATTCCCATTCCCCCAATTTTATTGTTGTTTTAAATGAGGGGCTGTATACACCCCCACACTAACCTCTTTTAAAATCGTCACATTTACAGCACCATTTTATTAAAACATCATTCAAAATGATCAACCATTGCGTTGGCGCTCTTTGGCCATCGTTGCCCTTGCGCCATAAAACAAACAGATACATACAGATTCCTGTAAAAAAGGAGCACAAGTTTTTAGGCCTAACATTCGACAACAAACTAACATTTGTTCCTCATCTGAAAATGCTTAAGCAAAAATGCCTAAAAACTATGAATATCCTTAAAGTTGTCTCTCACCAATCGTACGGTGCAGACAAGCAGCTATGGCGCTCTTTGCCCTTAGTGGGCCTTGCGCCATAAAAACCCAACCATCATCATCATCAGACAAGCAGCTACTCCTGCGTCTTTATACTGCACTGGTAGGATCTCGCTTGGACTACGGCAGCGTCGTATATGGGTCTGCAACGAAAACGGCACTTAAAATGCTTGACCCAGTTCTGCATTTGGGGCTTTACCTTGCTTGTGGCGCCTTTCGCACCAGCCCTGTTGAAAGCCTCTATACAGAGTGCCACAAATGGTCCCTGTATCACCAGAGGATATACACTGACTTGTTTTATGCCTCTAAAATCATGTCTTTGACAAATCATCCTCTTAACTCGACCATTCATGATGCATCCTCACAGCAGCTCTTTTTAAACCGTCCATCTATTCCCATGCCGTTCCCTCTCAGAGTGAGAGCAGAAGCTTCTGATCTAGCAGTGTCATTTTCATATATTCACAAGATAGCGATCATTCATTTTATTGCACCCCGCACGGGGCACCTTGAGCAATCATGGTGACGGTACTGGCGATACCGCGGACCCCGAGCCCCCAAACATACGCTGGATCCAACCGTGGCAATGTGTTTATAGGTGGAGGGTTAGAAACCACGAACGGTGGCCGTCGGAGCCCAGGTCAAGCTCCGGCGGATGGGCTCCCTGTCTGTTTACCAGGCAGGGAGCTCCGGGACCTCTTTGGCTACCAGGGTAAGGTCAAAGAAGAAAGTACCCCAGTCTCCCTGCTTTTATACTATGCTATATGGCATTTTCAAACCCCCCCCCCCAAACGTGATCGGTCCCTGAAAAGGGGCCGCACCGAAGTATCTTTTCCTTCATTGCCATCTTTGACATTTCCTGAACCGGATAATTTCTCTCGATTTCTTGTGATGGAATCGCTCAATCCAACCCACCCTCTAGCATCTCAGTCAGTCTTCTTGATTGCAAAATATCTTGAAGCCATAGTAGGAAAATCATATAAGTGCAAAAAACAAAGGTCTGGTGAACTACTAATTGAGGTAAATGACAAGCAGCAGTCCACGAAGCTTCTAGCTCAGACTAGACTGGCTGATCTAGACATCAGGGTCACACCCCATCGGAGCCTCAACAGCTCGAAGGGTGTGATATCCGAGACAGATCTCTTGAATGAAACGGATGCGGATCTCCTTGCCGGCTTGAAGGATCAGGGCGTCACTGCCGTGAGACGCATCACTATCCGCAGAGACGACAAGGAGATTCCCACCAAGCACATTATCCTCACTTTTGACCGCGCAGTTCTTCCACAACACATACATGCAGGTTTTATCTGTTGCTCCATCCGTCCATACATCCCGAATCCGCGGCGCTGTTTTAAGTGCCAGAGGTTCGGGCATGGTACAAACTCTTGCCGTGGCCGAACGACGTGTGCAAAATGCGCGGCGCACGATCATCCGACTGACAACTGTCCATCCGACACCCTCTCTTGTGTTAACTGCGGGGGGGCGCATGCAGCCTATTCCCGCAAGTGCGAAAAATTTCAAACCGAAAAAAAGATAATCAACATCAAGGTAACTGAGAACATCACCTTCAGAGAGGCGCGGAAGAGGTTCGCCTCTTTCCCCCTGGGGAGGTACGCCGACGCAGCTCGCCGGGGGGCGGAGCGACGTCTGGTTTCCACAGGGACCCAGTTCAGCGAGTCTGACCTGGTCCCGCCCCCGCCCCCCACTGGGCTGCCTCACGCAGCCCAACCCAGCACCACGCCGCTTGCTGAGGCAGCAGCGGTTGTGGTGCAAACCACTTCTGTCGGGACCGGTGCCGCTCCCGCCTCTGTCTCCCCGTCCTCCAGTGCGTTGGAGGGTACCGAGGTGATGGACACCACGGGCCCCGCACCGGCTCCCACCGTCACCGCACCGCCCGTGCCACCTCTGGCGCCCACGACGGTGGCGGCGGTGGCGGCTCAAACGAAGGGCTCCCGAAGTGGGGCCAAGTCCGGGGGACCCGGTTCGACGGGCACCCCTCGGACATCCGACGACGATATGGACGTCGCGCCGTTCCTGCCTGCAACGCAGCGCAAGGAGCGGCCTCCGACGGCCAAGCCAGTAGAAAGGCCTAAAAAGCCTAATCCAAGAGTAACAGCCCCGAAAGACGACACATGAACACACACACACACACACACACTCCAGTCATTCTTAAACGTAAATAATGGGAACAGAAAACATCATCCAATGGAACTGCAGAGGCCTCCTTAAAAATCTTGACGATGTGTATGACATTCTGCATGCCAGTCAGCCAAGTATCATGTGTCTTCAGGAAACCCACCTCAATTCTAAACAAACAAATTTCTTAAATAGGTACATGGTATTCAGAAAGGACAGGGTTGGCTGCACCCACTCTGCAGGAGGTGTGGCCATTATCGCCCGCAAATCATTAGCATGCCACCCTCTCTCTTTAAACACTGTCCTCGAGGCTGTAGCGATCCGTACAATAATATTTAATAGGTTGATAACGGTATGCTCCATTTACATTCCTCCTGATTTTGCACTTCTGAGCTCTGATTTCGAGGCACTGGTTGACCAGCTGCCCGAACCATACATACTAACAGGCGACCTTAATGCGCACAACTCTCTTTGGGGCTCCTCCAGAACGGATGCCCGAGGTCGCCTGATAGAGAAGTTTCTTACATCCTCCGGAGCATGCCTTTTCAACAAAAAACAGCCTACATACCATAACTTAGGACACAATACATACTCGCATCTTGACTTGGCTATTGGTTCCGCAGTTCTCTTTCCATGTCTTGAGTGGGGTGTGGGCACGGACCCATATGGTAGTGACCATTTCCCCACTTCATTAACGTATATAGGTACAGGCCCAAGCAGTCCATCTTCCCATAACAGGTTTAATGAATCACAAGCAAACTGGAGCACATTCACACAAACATCTCAACTACACCACACATCCATAAAACACCTACTCGTTGAGGAGGCCGCCCAACTCGTCACGGCGCACATCCTCGACGCTGCCGAAAAGTCCATTCCCCAGGCCTCCAGTGGGTCCCGCACCCCAAGGAGGCCCTGGTGGAACGAGGACTGCAGGCGGGCGCGAGAGGCCCAGAACAAGGCGTGGGGTGTCCTTCGCCGGTACCCCACGTCACATAACCTCATTTCTTTTAAACGGGCAAAGGCTTTTGGGAAGCGAGTGCGTCGTGAGGCGAAAAGGGAGAGTTGGCGCACCTTCCTCACTTCCATCAACTCATACACTGACACACACAAAGTCTGGACACGAATACGAAAACTAAAAGGACAACAGACACACAGCCTGCCCCTGGTTAGTACAACAGGGGACACACTGGAAGACCAGGCTAACACACTTGCGCAACACTTCGAACACGTGTCCAGTTCAGCACACTACACCAACACTTTCATTAAACACAAAGCATCATGTGAGAAAAAGTCCTTGCGAGACACTAATAAGTCGAACTCATCCTATAACACCCCCTTTTCACTTCATGAGCTGAATGTCGCACTCGGTACTTGTAAACCTTCAGCTCCAGGTGCAGACAGGATTTCATACACAATGATACAACACTTACATGCAGACACGCTTGAAACACTTCTTCACCTCTACAATAAAATATTTCTTTCGGGGCACTTCCCACGCTCTTGGAGGGAGGCCATAGTAGTGGCTTTCCTAAAGGAAGGGAAGGACCCTTCCTCTCCCGCCAGTTATCGCCCCATTGCCCTGACAAGCTGCCTGTGTAAGCTCTTCGAGAAGATGATAAACAGGAGACTCGTGTACTTCTTAGAGTACAATGGTCTTCTCGAGAGCTGCCAGGCAGGCTTTATGGCGGGGCGATCTACGAACGATCAACTCGTTGCGTTAGAGTCGTATATTAAAGATGCCTACCTCCATAAGCAGTACTGTATGACAGTATTCTTTGATCTTGAAAAGGCGTACGACACTGCTTGGCGGTACGGCATCCTCAGCGATTTGAAGTCCTTTGGTATGTCGGGTAACATGTGGAACACGCTTGCCAGTTACCTCTCTGAAAGAACGTTTCACGTCCGAGTTGGAACTGCACTCTCTAGAGTTCATGTGCAGGAAAACGGTGTTCCGCAAGGTGGAGTTTTGAGTTGCACTTTGTTTATTGTAAAAATGAACTCTCTTCGGAAGGCTCTGCCACCAACCATTTCCTGCTCAATCTATGTAGACGACGTGCAATTATCCTTTAAGTCTTGTAACCTGTCTATCTGCGAGCGCCAAGTCCAGCTTGGTGTTAACAAGCTAGCTGGCTGGGCAGATAGCAACGGTTTTAAATTTAATCCAGTGAAGTGTACTTGTGTTTTGTTTTCGAAAAGGCGTGGCATTCGGCCGGATCCAGACATCAAACTCAATGGTGTCTCAATTCCTGTCAGAAATGAACACAAGTTTTTAGGTGTAGTCCTTGACGAAAAGCTCTCGTTCATTCAACATATAAAACAACTTAAACATAAATGCTTAAAGGCCATGAATATACTCAAGGTTCTCTCCCACTCTTCATATGGTGCTGACAAACAACTTCTTTTACGTGTTTTTACTAGCCTGATAGGTTCACGATTAGACTATGGAAGTGTTGTTTATGGGTCAGCAAGTAAGACATCCCTCAAAATGCTGGACCCAGTGCTTCATCTGGGGCTCCGGCTGGCATGTGGCGCTTTCCGGACTAGCCCGGTCGAAAGCCTCTATGTGGAGTGTAATAAGTGGAACCTACAACGTCAGCGAGCATACACAGATCTCCTTTTTGCTTTTAAAATTTCATCTATGCCACACCATCCTTTTAAATCAGCTTTTTATAATACATCTATGACTGCACTACTCCTAAACCGACCATCGTTCTCTGCGCCCTTCTCTTACAGAGTTAGAGAGGAAGCGTCAGAGCTTTCTGTCTCCTTTTTAGACACCATGCAAAGTTCTCAAACAGATTTTATAGCACCATGGCATCTCCGCCCTGTCTTATGCGACACATCTTTTACACATGTAGATAAAAACCGAGCTCCCACATGTGCAATTCTGCAGCACTTCTTGTATTTGCAGCAGAAGTATCAATTTTCTGAATTTTATACGGACGCCTCTAAAACTGCAATCTCTGTGTCCTGCGCGGCGCATGGGCCCTGCCTTAATGTCACTAGAACTCTTAATAGTAATACCAGTATCTTTACGGCAGAGGCTTATGCTGTACTTCTTGTTGTTAATCATATCCTTCAAAGTCACATCCCACAATCCATTATATATACAGACTCCCTCAGTGTCGTGCGGGCGTTGTCGTCAACAAAGTCTTCAAAAAATCACGTTGTAAATCTAATTGTCAAGGGTATTATGTCTGTGTATGTCCATAAATTTGAACTAGTCCTTTGCTGGGTCCCTGGCCACTGTGGTATAGCCGGGAACGAAGCAGCGGACCGAATGGCTGCTGCTGCTACACTCTCGAATACAGTAGACATAACCACATTACCCTACACCGACGTGAAACCACACATCAGACAACAACTCCGCAAAACATGGCAAACACACTGGAGTGAACAAACAGACAACAAGTTACACGTAATAAAACCTCACTTGGGACCATACACCACAGACACACGCAATAGATACTCTGAAGTCGCCTTGGCCAGATTACGGATAGGGCACACTCATGCAACGCACTCGCACCTTCTCACTGCATCTCCAAGACCTCTGTGCAGCAGGTGCGGAGAGGCCCTATCCGTAGTGCACATACTAATCACATGCAAGGCACTTCACACAACAAGACACAAACACTTCAGAGAACTCTACAGACAACATATCCCACTACATCCATCGCTGTTTCTAGGTGACGAAGCCATTGTTTCTGTTAAACGTGTGTTTGAGTATTTGTCAGACGTTAAGTTTTTAAACCTCATTTCCTATCATGCATAATCAAATCTGGCCCTATACACCAGCCATCACCATTATTGTAACTGATTTTACTATGTTCGGTTGACATGTTTTTTTTTACCTACCTTTTTGTGGTAACCACTTCACTTCATTAGATACACTTTCCTCTGGCGCTCTTTGCCCTTAGTCGGCCTTGCGCCATAAAAAACCCAACCATCATCATCATCATTTTATTGCACCATGGCAAGCCAGGGGTGTTTCTTGTGACCTGTCCTTTGTGCAGTTCGACAAAAACAGGGCACCAAGGGCAGCTATTATGCAGCATTTCCTCTTCCTACAGGATAAGTACCAGTGTGCAGAGTTTTACTCTGACGCATCAAAGACAGGTGATGCTGTGTCTTGTGCCGCGCATGGACTGAACTTTAACGTGGCAAAAAGAATGAACTTTTACAACAGCATTTTTACAGCTGAAGCACACGGCATTTTACTTATTTTAGACCAGATTGTCCAACATCAAAATCCAAAGTCCATAGTTTTTACAGATTCTCTTAGTGTTGTACGTGCACTTTTGTCTAGAAAACGCCCAAAAAATTATGTAATCTCTTGTTTTTAAGGGCCTTGTGGCGGCATACGCATCAAGTCGTGAAGTAACAATATGTTGGGTTCCTGGCTGTGATGGACTCGTTTGGCCTTGTGGGTGTACGACGCGTAAGAACGGTACTCGAGAGGGTAAGAGAAAAGAAAGTATATTCACAGCGCCACCAGAAAACGAGACAGCGGAAAAGCGGTACAATTGCGAAGCACAACAGCAACAAGACACTAGTCCGATACCCCTAACGAGCGTTCAATAGAGGAAAAAAAAATGTTCTCACAGCCGCCTCGACGGTGGATGTTCGGCGACGTCGATGGCGGGTCGTCGCCGGTCCGAGACACGGTCGAGCGCTGGCCGTCTGTCGCCAGCTCTGCCCGAACGAGACGGAAGAAGATGCACCACGTCCTACGTGGCGGGTGCAGCGCTGGTTCCGCCCTGGGCCGTGATCCCGAGCCTCGGCCAGTCGCACGATCGCGCCCCGGGCGTCTGCGGGTCCCACACGGGTCGGCGGGCCCCGACTCACACGCCTCGTACTACTCGAACGGGATCACAGGAACTGCGGGTTCGCCCCCGGTCCTTGCCCGCTCGTCAGCTCCGAGTCTCCGCTGCTGCCGGCACCGCGTTCCACCTCCAGCCCTTTTCTTCCTCCTCCACGTCTTCGTGCGCCAGCGGGTGGTCCACTTTTTCCAACAATGATGGCCAATCCTCACAATCACCCCCCACTTCAAGAGGTTGTTGCGCTCAAACAACCTGCTCAGGCTGTTCGGAGGTTGTCCGTAGGCCTTGATGTGGAGCGTTCAATGTCTATCCCAGCTCGCGCACACACGCGAGCTCGATGTTCAAAGTAACGGGTACCAAAAAAACACACACCCGTGGATGAGCAAAGGCAAAGATAAATTCCAAGCAAAAATCACACATCACTCTGACCACAGCAAAAAAAGGAACACTATGGTAGTGTTGGGAAAAAACAAAGTCAAGGGCTGTACACGCCACTAGAATATAAACCAACGTTGAGCAGACCGTCTCATGCGGTGACCGGCGCCCGCTGGCATATGCAACGAGATGGGCAATTCTTTTCTGCCATTGCAGGAGTACCCTGCCGATCGGTGCGGTAAAAGGGCCAGTTCGAAGGATAGAAGCTTTGCCGGTTCACGACATACGTTCGGTGAAAAGAAACTTCATACGGCTGTTGCCATCCCGCATCCTCCGTTTGGAGTGCTATAGAAGCTTGTCGACGTGTTTGTTCAGCCGGAATTTGGGGTTCATACTTTTTCAACATGTTTATGTGGAACAAGCTGGTTTGCGTGCCCAGGTCGATGACGTAGACGACATCATTTCTTCTTTCCAGCACAGTGAAGGGCCCCTTCCATGTCAGGGTGAGCTTGTTCGTGTCGGACGGGAGAAGAAGCAATACTTGGTCTCCAGGGCTGAGTTGACGCCTTTTCGCCCTTCTGTCGTAGTAGCGTTTCTGCACTACCTTGGCTTTGCTAAGCTGTTCGTGTGCAATGCGACAGGTGTCTTCCAGGCGTCGTCTCAGATCGACAACGTAACCGTACGATGTCTTTGTGTCCTGATCCATCCCTTCTCCTGTCCATAACTCCTTCAAGATGGCCATAGGACCCCTGACGTAGCGTCCGTAGATCAAGTCAAAGGGTGAGAAACCCAGGCTGGCTTGAGGCACTTCGCGGAAAGCGAATAGTAGCGGCGCCAGGTACCTATCCCAGTTTTTAGGGCTCTCCTGGCACATGCGGTGAACCATTTGCTTCAGCGTGCCGTTGAACCGCTCGATAAGCCCGTTGGCCATGGGATGATATGGTGTCGTGGGCAACTGTGCAAACAAGAGGAGCCTGCTCAGCTCCATCAGGCCTGATGTAAATGACTTTCCTCGGTCGCTAACAATTTCTCGTGGAAAACCAACGCGGGAAAACATTTCCATCAACCCTTCGGCAACCTTCTCTGTCTCAATACTCGGTAGGGCAACTGCGTCTGGATAACGTGTTGCAAAGTCTACCATTGTGAGGACGTACCGATTCCCCTTCTGGGAGGTTGGGGAGAGACGACCGATAATATTGATCCCTACCCGTTGGAACGGGGTCTCGATGACTGGCATACTTCCAAGAGGTACGCGCCCCACCAGATGTTTCGGTACGGTTCTCTGGCACACATCACACGATCTTACAAAGCGCGTCGTATCGGATCGCACGCCTGGCCAATAAAACTCCTCTAGCACCCTATCCGTTGTTCTTTTGATGCCTTGGTGGCCGGAGAGAATCCCTTCGTGGGCCATTTTTAGAACGAAGTCCCGGAGACCGCTAGGAACGACTAGTTATTTCATCTTTTTCTTCGATGGGAGCCGACATCGGCGGAAAAGAATTCCGTGCACGAGGACGAAGACCGTTTCTGCTGTCTTCACGGTAATTTTCCTACCAACCGAGTCGAAGCAGGACTGAAGCGTGCGGTCTTCTTTCTGCATCGAAGCGAGCTCCGTTGGGCTTATGCTGAGTGGGCTGATGGAAGCTACAGGTAGCTGGTCCACGCGTTTCGCCGCACTCGCGCATTCCTCCTCCTCCTTGACGGATGGTGGTGGCGCAAATTGGCTTGGCCTACGTAAACTGTCGTTGACCTTGCTGGACTTCGACTTCCGCTTGGAAGAGGGATGTCCTTTCGGAGAGACGGAAGTGCGTTGCTGACCCTTCCAGTTGACGTCCGGCGCTGCAGCATCACGAACGCCAGCGATATTTCCCAAAATCACCTCGTAAAGAGGGTTGTCCATGCAGGTCGCTGTTACGTGGCCGGTGAAGAATGGGCAGTCAACATACACATCGGCTTCAGGTAGGCACAGAGCAGTGCGGTCAAGAAGGTGCACAGTGCTCATTCCTCCTGTAAGCTTGGAATCGGGAACTAAAGAGCGGTTCACGATTACAGTGTTACAGCCGGAGTCGCGTAACACGGTTACTCTCCTTCCTTCCAGCCAACCGTTAGCGGTAGGCATCCGGTCCTTGGAAGCCTGGGAGGTTTTGCGGCTGAGGGCCAAGTTCTTTTGTTCATAAAGGGTTGACATCTTGTCCTCATTACCATCGCGACACTCCGTTGGACGGCTCAGCGAACATGACGCTTTGTTGGCAGAGTGTACGTTTGGGCATGTTTCCGCTTTGTGACCGGTTTTGTGGCACTTTAAACAGGAAACAGTCTTTTGGCCTGTGGAAGCCCTGGTCTTCGACCAACAGTCGGCTGGCTTGTGCCCTCGCTTGTTACAAAGGAAGTAGTGAGGCTTTCCTTCGACATCCTCGAGGTCAAACATTCTTGGAGGCAATGGCGGCTTGCCAGACTCCTTCTCCTCTCGGCGTTTCCCTAGGTTTGTAAGACCTTGGGCCTCGAGGTAGTTGTCAGCATTCTCGGCTAACTGGTCTAACGTTTGACAGCCCCTTTCCTTTAAGAAAATGGCCAGCTTATCATGACACTTGCTCAAAAACTGCTCCGAGACTATTTTGTCACGGAGAGCTTCGTAGGTTCTGGTGGTCTTAGCGAGTTCCTGCCAGTTATCAAAATAACCAACAAGCGACCAGCGAATTGGCGGCCTGTCTCAGAGTTCTCTGGTTTGGCTCCACAAATCTTGGTGCGGTACCCCTCTTCAGTGCAGCGAAATCGCTGAAGCAGGGTCTGCTTCAGCTTGGCATAATTCAGCGCATCATCTGCAGCCATGCGTCCGACGACACTCAAAGCTTCACCAGTGAGGCACAGGTTCAATGAGAACGCCCACTTGTCCTGCGGCCAATTCTGGCTCGTTGCGACGCGTTCGAAACGCTGGATGTAAGCGTCAAGTTCATCGCGCTCTTCATTGAATGTCGGGATCAGCTTGTGGGGGCTGTCGTACCCATGGGCGACGCTTGTAGCTGCAGACGTGCCTGACTCTGCGCTAGCGTTGGTCTGCTGCTGTCGTACTCGTAACAGGAGTTCAAGGACCGACCGCTCCGTTTCTAAGCGAGCTGCCGCTTCGCGATTCGCTTCCCGTTCCGCTGCGCGTTCTTCCCTGAGTCTGGCACGCTCTCTGTCAACAAATGCTTTCAACTCAGTGCCGGAGAGGCCAAATTTCTCCCCTAGGCTCACCAACTTCTCGAGCTCCATTTTTGTCCGTCACACACACCGTAACAAGGCGAGGCTCTTTAAGGTGGAATTAAGAGCAAAGTCCTGCCGTGGACGCCAAATTGTGATGGACTCGTTTGGCCTTGTAGGTGTACGACGCGTAAGAACGGTACTCGAGAAGGTAAGGGAAAAGAAAGTATATTCACAGCGCCACCAGAAAACGAGACAGCGGAAAAGCGGTACAATTGCGAAGCACAACAGCAACAAGACACTAGTCCGATACCCCTAACCAGCTTTCAATAGAGGGAAAAAAAAACGTTCTCACAGCCGCCTCGACGGTGGATGTTCGGCGACGTCGATGGCGGGTCGTCGCCGGTCCGAGACACGGTCGAGCGCTGGCCGTCTGTCGCCAGCTCTGCCCGAACGAGACGGAAGAAGGTGCACCACGTCCTACGTGGCGGGTGCAGCGCTGGTTCCGCCCTGGGCCGTGATCCCGAGCCTCGGCCAGTCGCACGATCGCGCCCCGGGCGTCTGCGGGTCCCACACGGGTCGGCGGGCCCCGACTCACACGCCTCGTACTACTCGAACGGGATCACAGGAACTGCGGGTTCGCCCCCGGTCCTTGCCCGCTCGTCAGCTCCGAGTCTCCGCTGCTGCCGGCACCGCGTTCCACCTCCAGCCCTTTTCTTCCTCCTCCACGTCTTCGTGCGCCAGCGGGTGGTCCACTTTTTCCAACAATGATGGCCAATCCTCACAATCACCCCCCACTTCAAGAGGTTGTTGCGCTCAAACAACCTGCTCAGGCTGTTCGGAGGTTGTCCGTAGGCCTTGATGTGGAGCGTTCAATGTCTATCCCAGCTCGCGCACACACGCGAGCTCGATGTTCAAAGTAACGGGTACCAAAAAAACACACACCCGTGGATGAGCAAAGGCAAAGATAAATTCCAAGCAAAAATCACACATCACTCTGACCACAGCAAAAAAAGGAACACTATGGTAGTGTTGGGAAAAAACAAAGTCAAGGGCTGTACACGCCACTAGAATATAAACCAACGTTGAGCAGACCGTCTCATGCGGTGACCGGCGCCCGCTGGCATATGCAACGAGATGGGCAATTCTTTTCTGCCATTGCAGGAGTACCCTGCCGATCGGTGCGGTAAAAGGGCCAGTTCGAAGGATAGAAGCTTTGCCGGTTCACGACATACGTTCGGTGAAAAGAAACTTCATACGGCTGTTGCCATCCCGCATCCTCCGTTTGGAGTGCTATAGAAGCTTGTCGACGTGTTTGTTCAGCCGGAATTCGGGGTTCATACTTTTTCAACATGTTTATGTGGAACAAGCTGGTTTGCGTGCCCAGGTCGATGACGTAGACGACATCATTTCTTCTTTCCAGCACAGTGAAGGGCCCCTTCCATGTCAGGGTGAGCTTGTTCGTGTCGGACGGGAGAAGAAGCAATACTTGGTCTCCAGGGCTGAGTTGACGCCTTTTCGCCCTTCTGTCGTAGTAGCGTTTCTGCACTACCTTGGCTTTGCTAAGCTGTTCGTGTGCAATGCGACAGGTGTCTTCCAGGCGTCGTCTCAGATCGACAACGTAACCGTACGATGTCTTTGTGTCCTGATCCATCCCTTCTCCTGTCCATAACTCCTTCAAGATGGCCATAGGACCCCTGACGTAGCGTCCGTAGATCAAGTCAAAGGGTGAGAAACCCAGGCTGGCTTGAGGCACTTCGCGGAAAGCGAATAGTAGCGGCGCCAGGTACCTATCCCAGTTTTTAGGGCTCTCCTGGCACATGCGGTGAACCATTTGCTTCAGCGTGCCGTTGAACCGCTCGATAAGCCCGTTGGCCATGGGATGATATGGTGTCGTGGGCAACTGTGCAAACAAGAGGAGCCTGCTCAGCTCCATCAGGCCTGATGTAAATGACTTTCCTCGGTCGCTAACAATTTCTCGTGGAAAACCAACGCGGGAAAACATTTCCATCAACCCTTCGGCAACCTTCTCTGTCTCAATACTCGGTAGGGCAACTGCGTCTGGATAACGTGTTGCAAAGTCTACCATTGTGAGGACGTACCGATTCCCCTTCTGGGAGGTTGGGGAGAGACGACCGATAATATTGATCCCTACCCGTTGGAACGGGGTCTCGATGACTGGCATACTTCCAAGAGGTACGCGCCCCACCAGATGTTTCGGTACGGTTCTCTGGCACACATCACACGATCTTACAAAGCGCGTCGTATCGGATCGCACGCCTGGCCAATAAAACTCCTCTAGCACCCTATCCGTTGTTCTTTTGATGCCTTGGTGGCCGGAGAGAATCCCTTCGTGGGCCATTTTTAGAACGAAGTCCCGGAGACCGCTAGGAACGACTAGTTGTTTCATCTTTTTCTTCGATGGGAGCCGACATCGGCGGAAAAGAATTCCGTGCACGAGGACGAAGACCGTTTCTGCTGTCTTCACGGTAATTTTCCTACCAACCGAGTCGAAGCAGGACTGAAGCGTGCGGTCTTCTTTCTGCATCGAAGCGAGCTCCGTTGGGCTTATGCTGAGTGGGCTGATGGAAGCTACAGGTAGCTGGTCCACGCGTTTCGCCGCACTCGCGCATTCCTCCTCCTCCTTGACGGATGGTGGTGGCGCAAATTGGCTTGGCCTACGTAAACTGTCGTTGACCTTGCTGGACTTCGACTTCCGCTTGGAAGAGGGATGTCCTTTTGGAGAGACGGAAGTGCGTTGCTGACCCTTCCAGTTGACGTCCGGCGCTGCAGCATCACGAACGCCAGCGATATTTCCCAAAATCACCTCGTAAAGAGGGTTGTCCATGCAGGTCGCTGTTACGTGGCCGGTGAAGAATGGGCAGTCAACATACACATCGGCTTCAGGTAGGCACAGAGCAGTGCGGTCAAGAAGGTGCACAGTGCTCATTCCTCCTGTAAGCTTGGAATCGGGAACTAAAGAGCGGTTCACGATTACAGTGTTACAGCCGGAGTCGCGTAACACGGTTACTCTCCTTCCTTCCAGCCAACCGTTAGCGGTAGGCATCCGGTCCTTGGAAGCCTGGGAGGTTTTGCGGCTGAGGGCCAAGTTCTTTTGTTCATAAAGGGTTGACATCTTGTCCTCATTACCATCGCGACACTCCGTTGGACGGCTCAGCGAACATGACGCTTTGTTGGCAGAGTGTACGTTTGGGCATGTTTCCGCTTTGTGACCGGTTTTGTGGCACTTAAAACAGGAAACAGTCTTTTGGCCTGTGGAAGCCCTGGTCTTCGACCAACAGTCGGCTGGCTTGTGCCCTCGCTTGTTACAAAGGAAGTAGTGAGGCTTTCCTTCGACATCCTCGAGGTCAAACATTCTTGGAGGCAATGGCGGCTTGCCAGACTCCTTCTCCTCTCGGCGTTTCCCTAGGTTTGTAAGACCTTGGGCCTCGAGGTAGTTGTCAGCATTCTCGGCTAACTGGTCTAACGTTTGACAGCCCCTTTCCTTTAAGAAAATGGCCAGCTTATCATGACACTTGCTCAAAAACTGCTCCGAGACTATTTTGTCACGGAGAGCTTCGTAGGTTCTGGTGGTCTTAGCGAGTTCCTGCCAGTTATCAAAATAACCAACAAGCGACCAGCGAATTGGCGGCCTGTCTCAGAGTTCTCTGGTTTGGCTCCACAAATCTTGGTGCGGTACCCCTCTTCAGTGCAGCGAAATCGCTGAAGCAGGGTCTGCTTCAGCTTGGCATAATTCAGCGCATCATCTGCAGCCATGCGTCCGACGACACTCAAAGCTTCACCAGTGAGGCACAGGTTCAATGAGAACGCCCACTTGTCCTGCGGCCAATTCTGGCTCGTTGCGACGCGTTAGAAACGCCGGATGTAAGCGTCAAGTTCATCGCGCTCTTCATTGAATGTCGGGATCAGCTTGTGGGGGCTGTCGTACCCATGGGCGACGCTTGTAGCTGCAGACGTGCCTGACTCTGCGCTAGCGTTGGTCTGCTGCTGTCGTACTCGTAACATTGATTACGAGTACGACTACAAGTTACCTTAGCTAGGTTGCGGATAGGGCACACACATGTAACACACTCACACCTGCTCACTAGCTCTCCAAGACCTGGGTGTAGCAGGTGTGGGGAGGGCCTATCCGGAGTCCATATCCTAATCACATGCAAGGCACTCGACACAACAAGACACAGACACTTCAAGGAACTATACAGACAACACATTCCGCTACACCCTTCGTTGTTTTTGGGTGATAATGCCATTGTCTCTGTGCAACGCGTTTTCAAATATTTGTCTGATGTAAACTTTTTAAACCTCATTTCCTATCATGCGCTATCAAAACTGGCCCTATACACCAGCCATCACCATTGCCGTTAATTGATTTTACTGTTATTCTGGCTTTAGTAGCCACTATTTTCTTATAGATACTTTTGTTTGGCGCACTTTGCCCCAGCTGGCCTTGTGCCAAAAAACTCAACCATCATCATCATGAGAATGGGGTGGGGTGCATACGGCAGACATTCGGAGATAATGAATAGTAGCCTACCATTGTCGCTAAAGAAGAAAGTGTATGACAGCTGCATCTTACCGGTACTCACCTACGGGGCAGAAACTTGGAGGCTCACTAAGAGGGTTCAACTTAAATTGAGAACGACTCAGCGGGCAATGGAGCGGAAAATGATAGGGGTAACATTAAGGGACAAGAAGAGAGCGGAGTTGGTCAGGGCGCAAACTAGTGTTAAAGACATATTAGTAGAAATTAAGAAGAAGAAATGGACGTGGACAGGGCATGTAATGCGAAGGCAAGATAACCGCTGGTCATTAAGGGTAACAGAGTGGATCCCTAGAGAAGGCAAGCGTTGCAGGGGGCAGCAGAAAGTTAGATCGGCAGATGAGATCAACAAGTTTGTGGGGATAAATGGCTCACAGTTGGCACAGGACCGAGATAATTGGAGAATAATGGGAGCGGCCTTTGCCCTGTAGTGAGCGTAGATAGGCTGGTGATGATGATGATAATGAATCTTTTAAATGTTTAAAATTCCTTTCTGCACCTTACATAGGTGTGAGGTTATTAAGATGGCCCTGCCGTTGGAAAGCAGCTATTGATCGCCCGTTTTAAAGAAAAGAACCTTTGCATGTTTCGCTGCTGTAGGGACAACGCCGGTGAAGAGCGATTTTCGAAAACCGATAATGAGCTAACGGCATGCCCAAAGCGAGTAGTGTACGAGGGATGCACTTGGGGTATAATTGTTTCCAGCCCCTTTTTGGTATCTAAGTGCAATATAAGGTTTTATACCGCTTTCTCAATCTCTGAAACATCACTCAAACAATCTCTGAAACCTACAAAGTTCAACTCGAAAATGACGGAACAATAGCGTTATCATCAGTAAAGACCTAATTAAAATGTGTGTTGAAATACTTGGATACTACATTACATTGGAGATTATTTGGACTCCTGAAACAATAGATTGGATGAAGTGGTAAATAGCGAAACTGGTATCTAGAACTTACACGGGTTAATTTTCATACCCCTTCAGCTGGCAGTGAAAATAAAAGATTTAGCCTATTATAATTTCGGCATAAAGAAGCTCGTCGCCTTTTCAAAGCGGTCAGTGCCCTAAGCATTCTCGAAATTTTTCCGACGGCGTAAACGGTAAACGTTTAGCGATGCATGTAAAATGTCGCGTTTAATTCAAGATATGTTATGGTACTTTTCTTTGTTTTAACAAAAACGAAGCGGTCAGTATAATATTCAACGACACTCTCTAAGTAATTTTTCAGATTATATACATCGCCATTGAGATTAGCATGACAAAATCGATAAAAGAGGTATCAAGAGCATGGTTGAGGTCCATAAATGTACGTGGTTTTAGTAATGGGCAGAGAATAGAAACAAGAAATGCTTTGTGGCCCGAGAAACCATCAATTATATCTAAGCAAATAGTCCGTATCTGCCAGGAGTTTACCAAGAGCAGGTCAAGCATTGCATTCAGTCTATTAGGATCACCGACAATCTGAAAAAGACGAATACACCAATTGGATGGCGACCAACTCGCTCACAATTTCTGTGGAACTGCCAGAAAACTTTAAGGAGGCCAAGTCAATGCCTCGGATAAAATTATTAATAAATTATCCCGTTCAAAGTTGTGACTGAGACAAAAAGTGCTTATGTTTTGCAATGTATCAATTAGAGAGCGAGATCCCTGGGTAAAAGAGGCCTACAACTAGAGATTGTTGGATTAGTCACCAACATAGTGGTGGCGCCATCATGAACGGTTAGAACGGCGGAAGGCAGCCGGAGGCATTTGCGGTGGAAGAAAATGTCGGAAGGCGTAAAAAAATAGCGGCGTCAGCAACAGAGGTACAGTGCAGAGGCACGATGACGGAGGAGCTGGGCGGAACGTCGATGTCTTCAGCGATGAGAAATTTTTAGGGGCATCACACGAATCGTTGGAAAGAACCGAAAAAAGCACGACTTCAGCACGGGAACAATTATGGGTAGACCTATTGTGGGAAAGAAAGTCCCACTCGAGGATGATGTCGTGACAGCAACTGGGTAGCACGATGAATTGAATGGTATCCCCGCACGGGGCACCTTGAGCAATCTTGGTGACGGTACTGGCGATACCGCGGACCCCGAGCCCCCAAACATAAGCTGGATCCAACCGTGGTGATGTGTTTTTAAGGTGAAGGGTAGAAACCTCTAACGGTGGCCGTCGGAGCCCAGGTCAAGCTCCGGCGGATGGGCTCCCTGTCTGTTTACCAGGCAGGGAGCTCCGGGACCTCCTCAGCTATCAGGGTAAGGTTTGGAAGAAAGTACCCCCGTCTCCCTGCTTCTATACTATGATATATGGCATTTTCTAAACCCCCCCCCAGACGTGATCGGCCCCCGAAAAGGGGCCGCACCGAAGTTTCATTCCCACCTCTGTTAACAACTGTCCTTTCAACAAACATGAATAACTATTCTCGTTTTCTTGTGATCGAGTCAGCTGACCCAACGAGACCCGTCGCTTCACTGTCGGTATTCCTTGTCTCGAAATTTCTGCAAAGCACATTAGGTGAAAAGTATGAAGCCAAAAAGCTCAGGACAGGAGAAATCCTTGTCGAACTCAACAATGAAAAACAATCCCGCACACTTCTTGCCCAAACTCGCATCCATGATCTGGACATCAAGATCACGCCCCACCGGAGCCTGAACAGCTCCCAGGGTGTGATTTCAGAGTCGGATCTGCTCACAGAAACAGATTCCGACCTTCTTGAAGGTTTAAAGGACCAGGGCGTCACAGCTGTGCTGCGCATCACGATGCGCAGGGACAATAAGATAATTCCAACCAAACACATTATCCTGACGTTCGACCGTTCGACACTTCCGCAATATATAAATGCAGGCTACATCCGATGCTCTATTCGACCGTACATACCGAACCCGCGCCGCTGCTTTAAGTGCCAGCGGTTCGGGCACAGCACAACCTCTTGCCGCGGCAAAACAACCTGTGCGAAATGTGCAGCGCAGGACCACCCCACTGACAATTGCAATTCTGACAACCTCACATGTGCAAACTGCAGGGGCCCTCATGCGGCCTACTCCAGGAAGTGCGAGAAATTCCAAGTGGAAAAGAAAATAATCCATCTAAAAGTGACAGAAAACATCACCTTCCCAGAGGCGCGGAAGAGGTTCGCCTCTTTCCCCCTGGGGAGGTACGCCGACGCGGCTCGTTGGGGGGGATGCGGAGCGGCGCCTGGTTTCGGCGGGGACCCAGTACCGCGAGTCGGACTTGGTCCCGCCCCCTCCCCCCCTGGGTTGCCTCTGGCCGCCCAACCCGCCACCACGCCGCTTGCTGAGGCAGCAGCGGTTGTGGTGGCAACCTCTTCCGTCGGGACCTGTGCCGCTCCCGTCCGTGCCTCCTCATCGTCCAGTGCGTTGGAGTGTGCCATGGACACCACGAGCCCCGCACCGGCTCCCACCGCCACCGCACCGCCCGTGCCACTTCTGGTGCCTCCGACACCACCGGCGGTGGCAGCTCAAACGAAGGGCCCCCGAAGGGGGGCCAAGTCCGGGGGGCCCGGTTTGACGGGCACACCCAGGACATCGGACGACGAGATGGACGTCGTGCCGTTCTTGCCTGCAACGCAGCGCAAGGAGCGGCCTCCGACGTTCAAGCCTTCAGATAGGCCGCCCAAAAAGCCCAATCCAAGAGTCACAGCCCCGAAAGACGACACATAAACATACACACTCCAGTAGCTCTCACACTAAATAATGGGAAGAGAAAATATTGTTCAATGGAACTGCAGAGGCCTTCTGAATAATCTTGACGACGTGTATGAGATTCTGCATACCAATCAGCCAAGTGTAATGTGTGTTCAGGAAACACATTTGAATTCTAAACACACAAATTTCTTGAATAGTCACCGGGTATACAGGAAAGACAGGGATGGCTGCACACACTCTTCTGGCGGTGTGGCCATAATCGTCTGGAAATCCTTAGCATGCCACCCTGTCACCTTGAACACTATCCTTGAGGCTGTAGCAATACGCTTAATAATATTTAATAGGTTGATAACGGTATGCTCCATATACATTCCTCCTGATGTTTCACCTACGAGCTCCGACTTCGAGGCGCTGGTTGACCAGCTGCCCGAACCATACATCTTTACAGGCGACCTTAATGCTCACAACTCTCTTTGGGGCTCTTCCAGAACGGATGCCCGAGGTCGCCTGATAGAAAAATTCCTTACATCTTCTGGAGCATGCCTTTTCAACAATAAACAGCCTACATACCATAACATAGGTCACAACACATACTCATGTCTTGACTTGGCTATTGGCTCCGCAGTTCTCTTTCCTCTTGTCGAGTGGGGAGTGGGAACTGACCCATATGGCAGTGACCACTTCCCCACCTCACTCACATACATAGGTAAAGGCCCAAGCAGTCCATCTTCCCATAATAGGTTCAATGAAGCACGAGCTAACTGGAATACATTTACACAGACATCCAAACTACACCACTCATCCATAGGACACCTACACGTTGAAGAAGCTACCCAACTCCTCACGGCGCACATCCTCGACGCCGCCGAAAAGTCCATTCCCCACGCCTCTGGAGCCCCGCGCAACCAGCGGAGGCCGTGGTGGAATGAGGACTGTAGGCGGGCGCGAGAGGCCCAGAACAAGGCGTGGGGTATCCTTCGTCGGTACCCCACGTCGGGTAACCTCATTTTGTTCAAACAGGCCAAGGCGTTCGGAAAACGTGTGCGCCGTGAGGCAAAACGAGAGAGTTGGCGCACCTTCCTTACATCCATTAACTCATACACAGATGCACATAAGGTATGGACAAGAATACGCAAACTTAAAGGACAACATACACATAGCCTGCCCCTGGTCAGTACAACAGGGGACACACTCGAAGACCAGGCTAACACTCTTGCACAACACTTCCAACACGTTTCCAGCTCCGCACACTACACAAACACTTTCCTGAAACATAAAAATACTTGTGAAAAGAAGTCCCTACATGACAATAACAGGTCAAAATCTGGTTACAATTCTGAATTGACACTCTATGAGTTGAGGGCTGCACTGAGCACGTGTAAACCTTCAGCTCCCGGCGCAGATAAGATTACATACACCATGATACAACACCTACACCCGGACACTCTTGAAACACTCCTACACCTATACAACAACATATGGCTTTCGGGGCACATCCCAAAATCTTGGAGGGAGGCTATTGTAGTGGCCTTCCTGAAGGAGGGTAAGGACCCTTCTTCTCCCGCCAGTTATCGACCCATCGCCCTCACAAGCTGCCTGGGCAAGCTTCTCGAGAAGATGATCAACAGGAGACTTGTGTACTTCTTAGAGTTCAATGGTCTTCTCGAGAGCTGCCCGGCCGGCTTCAGGGTGGGGCGATCCACAAACGACCAACTCGTCGCCCTTGAGTCGTATATCAAGGATGCGTTTGTCCATAAGCAGTTTTGTGCTACGGTGTTTTTTGATCTCGAGAAAGCCTACGATACCGCTTGGCGATACGGGATACTTTGCGACCTAAAAGCCTTCGGTGTCTCGGGAAATATGTTTAATACACTTTGTAGCTACCTGGCGGAGCGAACCTTTCGTGTGAGAGTTGGCACTGCCCTTTCAAATGTTTTCCTGCAGGAAAACGGCGTGCCTCAAGGCGGCGTCTTGAGCTGCACATTGTTCATTGTCAAGATGAACTCACTTCGAAAGGCGTTGCCACGAACCATTTCCTGTACAATATATGTAGATGATGTGCAAATATCTTTTAAATCTTGCAATATGTCAATTTGCGAACGCCAAGTCCAGCTTGGTGTCAACAAACTAGCAGGCTGGACAGATCAGAACGGTTTTAAGCTGAACCCAGTCAAGAGCACTTGTGTTGTGTTTTCCAAAAGGCGTGGGATCAGGCCAGATCCAGACATCAAACTGAATGGTGTCTCGATTCCGGTCAAAAAAGAACACAAGTTCCTCGGTATAATTCTTGATGAAAAACTTTCCTTTATCCCTCATATGAAACAACTAAAACAAAAATGTCTTAAAACAATGAATATCCTTAAGGTTCTCTCACACCAATCCTATGGTTCCGATAAAGAACTCCTGCTCCGCTTGTATACTGCTTTGGTTGGGTCTCGTTTGGACTATGGCAGTGTGGTGTATGGGTCGGCGAGCAAAACGGCGTTACGAATGCTTGACCCAGTACTACACTTGGGGCTACGGCTTGCGTCGGGTGCTTTTCGCACTAGCCCTGTCGAGAGTCTGTATGTTGAATGTGATAAGTGGAGCCTTGAGAACCAGCGAACGTACATGGACTTACTTTATGCTTTTAAAATTTCATCGCTGAATAATCATCCTTTTTATCCTGTCCTCAACGATACATCCACATCTCTGCTGTTTGTAAATCGCCCGTCCATTACTCCGCCTTTTTCACTTCGAGCGAGAGAGCGAGCCTTGGATCTGAGTGCTTCGTTTTTAGACGTGTACAGGTCATCCTCTTTAAACGTTTTACCGCCTTGGCAAGTTCGCCCCGTGTACTGTGACCTTTCTTTTATAAAGCTTGACAAAAATCGGGTACCGCGTGCTGCAATACTGCAGCACTTTCTTTCTTTGCAGTTCAAATACCCACTTACTGAATTCTACAGTGACGCTTCTAAAACCTCCACTATGGTGTCGTGCGCTGCTCATGGTCCGAATTTCAATGCAGCCAGAACCATGAGCGTGCACACAACAATTTTTTCAGCAGAAGCGTACGGAATTTTACTGATTGTACGGCATATCCTTGAAAATCAAATTCCCAATTCTATCATCTACACAGATTCTTTGAGTGTTGTTCGCGCATTGTCATCGCATACACCCCCCAAAAACCACATAGTTAAACTTGTATTCAACACTATCATGTCAGTGTATGCGGAGAAGCACCGGCTGCTCCTCTGCTGGGTCCCAGGACACGCTGGGATCGCTGGGAACGAGTTGGCAGACGAGAGGGCCGGTGCTGCTGCACTCAGGAACACTGTAGACATAACAAGCGTACCATATACAGACCTCAAGCCACACATAAGACAACATCTGCGCAGAACATGGCAAACACACTGGAACGAACAGACAGACAACAAACTACATGTAATAAAGTCACACTTGGGACGGTACACAGCTGACTCACACAACAGAAACACAGAAGTCGCTTTGGCTAGGCTACGGATGGGGCACACGCATGCAACTCACTCGTATCTGCTGACGGGATCTCCTAGACCCCAGTGCGGCAGGTGCGGAGAGGCCCTATCCGTAGTGCACATACTAATAACATGCAAGGCACTTCACACAACACGACACAAACACTTCAGAGAACTCTACAGACAACATATTCCCCTACATCCGTCGTTTTTTCTAGGTGATGATGCCATTGTTTCCGTGAAACGTGTGCTTGAGTTTTTGTCAGAAGTCAAGTTTTTAAACCTCATTTCCCATCATGCATAGTGAAATCTGGCCCTATACACCAGTCATGCTCATTGTCGTTTTGTGATTTTACTTTTGTTTTGCTGAGTTTACGTAGGGTTTAAGGTTTCACCCCTCATATATCACTATTGTTTTGGCGCTCTTTGCCCCAGTTGGCCTTGCGCCATAAACATCAAAAAAAAAGAAAAAAAAGAATTGAATGGTATACGAGATTGTTCTGGATGACGACACGAGCAGTGCAGGTGGATAGCGGCTTAATGGGCTTTGAACTGGCCGTGTGTAACAAGAGTCAAGAAAGGGACGTCATGACTTTTTGAATAGAACGGCAGAGGTCGGCGTGGATGAAAGAAACCTCGGATCGAGTGTAGATGAGAGCAATGGAAGGGACACCTTTCAGAATTACGCCGATCACATTTTTAGGCGAGAAATGAGGAATTCTGTGATTCTATGGTGACACAGTTCTTGTCTCCGGAACAGCGGCTTTTAGTTTTCTTCTTCGGCATCAGTGGGGCGGCGACGCATGGGAGACATCGAACAGCGACGTGGAGAAGCTGAACTGCGGCTCGCGGAAGTTGGATGGTCATTTGGCTCAGAGGGTACATACTACGCGACTGGGTGAGGTGCATACGATAGAAAGTAAGGTGTGGCGTAAAAAGCCACCTGGAGATAGCTGGTGGCCGGCGGCAATATGCGGCGGCGACAGTAGCGGGCGACATGACCTGGTGTTCCACATGCGAAACAAATCGGACGACTTTCCTGCGTGCACCATGCACCGGTTAGGTGGGGACTGCTCACCGGACTGATCGGTGGTCGTGCTGGTAAAGAAGCGCGGACACGGGGCGCTGGTGAAAATGAAGCGGCAGGAAAGGAAGCGGCAGGTGGGTATCCAACAGTTCGGCGAGGAAACGAATCAGGCTGGTGGGATAGCTGTCCTGCTACCGAGGCGTTATGCTGAGCCGCTGGCAGTGCCTCAGCGACCTCTTCCTAGATAACATGCTGACGTGAACGCGCCAGGGTGAAAGGCGGGTCTGAGATGCAAGGAAGGACGGAGACTTGGCGGGCCACCTCTTCGCGAATGAAATATTTGACTCGCGCAAACACCGCAAGGTCCCCTTCATACACTGCGTCCACACTTGACCCGGGCTTTTCCCGAAGACAACCTTGCCGACTGAGGCCTCGCTGCCTTCGCAGCTCGTCAAAACTGGCAAACGTAGATGACGTCAGCGACAGTTCGAGGGTCCGTGGCTAGTAACATCTGCAAAGCGTCGTCATCAACTCCCTTCAAGATGTGTTGGACCCTCTCTGTTTCTGTCATGGAATATTTGACGCGCTTGCCCCGGTCGATGACATCCTCTATGTACCTTGTGAATGCCTCCGTAGCCTGCGGTCCTCGCACGTGTAAAAACTGCTCTGCACGAAGCTTGCTCACCATCGGGCACCCGAAGACTTCGACGAAGTTATAGCGAAAGGAGGACCACGTCTTATTGCGGGATTCGTTATTTTTGTACCACGTTTCCGCGAGGACGTTGAGAGAGAAGGCGATATTGATCAATTTCTGCTTCGTACGCCATTGATTGTGGTTACTCACACGTTCGTACAAGGAAGGCCAGTACTCAGTATAATTGTCGTCTGTGCCGTTGTATTTGGGTGGATCCCACTGGAGCTGTGCGCAATAGCAGATGACGGTTGGTGCCGACTACGAAGACTGCTGGCAGAATTCGTGGTTCATCATGGACAGCGTTCGGTTACGTAACTCCAGGGTGGGACCGAAACACCTGACCTCAACCACTTGTAAGGGATATAGTTCACCCTTTGGTAGTAGACCGAAGGTCGTGTATTGGCAGGAGCAGAAGCGTGCTCAGGTACAAGCGTGCAGTCGATTGCCGAACTCCCGCGACGAGCACATTCGGCCACACTTCTTTCGCTGCTGCCACCATGCGTGCATACCGTCGTGCAGGGATTGAACACTATCGCATGGCCCTCTTCCTTGATGTGGCGCATACCCTGATAAGGTGATGGCGTTACAAGAGCTGCTCATTAGCCTTGCTACAATATATATAAAAGAAAACTTCGAACAAGGCACAAACCACGATTGTTGTCCACGTTTGAGCAGAGACTTGTCTTCGTATATATATATATATATATAACCCCATGCCACGATTCGTCTCACCTGCGTCCTCCCGCCACGTAACAATATATATATCTATATATATATATATATATATATATATATATATATATATATATATATATATATATATATATATATAGTCTGAAAAGATAAAAACTCACACAGAGCGCGAAAAAAATAAGGTTAGTAGAGACAGAGACAAAAGAGAATGACGTAGAAAATAAAAATAAGTTTACTGACGTTTCAGGGAGAGGACTACCTGAAGAAAGGGAGACTCTGAAGAAAGGGAGTCCTCTCCCTGAAACGTCAGTAAACTTATTTTTATTTTCTACGTCATGTCATTCTCGTTTGTCTCTGTCTCTACTAACCTTATATATATATATATATATATATATATATATATATATATATATATATATATATTGTTACGTGGCGGCAGGACACAGATAAAACGAACGATGGAATATATATATATATATATATATATATATTGTTACGAGGCGGGAGGACGCAGGTGATACGAATGATGGAATGGGGTGAAGCGACCTATTTAAAGAATGGGCATGGCAGCCTTAAGATCGCGCGCGCTTGGGCACAGCCACTTCGTCGTCTTTGTCGTCTCCGGCCGGTAGCGGGTGGGTTACAGGTCTAGTGAGGGAAATTCATTTATATTTTAAATGCGGAGCATCTCCTGCTCCAGGAGATGTCACTGGTCAGTAAGCCATCCGCAGCGCCTCTGATGATGATTGTGGCAGGATTCACATAGGGATTGGCCAACCAGAAAACCCATCACGAGATAGCTGCGCGTTCAACCAACGTTGTCGTCTTCCCGTAGGGGAACTGCTGAAGAAGAAGGAGAAGACAAAGGTGCGAAGAGGAGGGCTTGTACGTTGGTCTCAGCCGGTACACCAACGTCAACAACCTTTACCTCACCAACGCTTAGATGCGAAGCATCTCTTGCTCGGGGTCATGTCAGTTGTCCATGCCCGCCCGCAGCGCATCTCATGATGATTGTGGCAGGATGCCCCTAGGGATTGGCCAACCACGGAATCCATCACGAGATAGCTTCGCTTTCAACCACCGTCGTCATCTTCCCGTAGGGGAACCGCTGAAGAAGAAGGAGAAGAAAACAAAGCTGCGAAGAGGAGGGTGTGTACATTGCAATCCATCACGACATAGCTTCGCGTTCAACCACCGTCATCATCTTCCCGTAGAGGAACCACTGAAGAAGAAGAAGGAGGAGAAGACAAAGCTGCGAAGAGGAGGACGTGTATGTACTCTCAGCCGGTGCAACAACGTCAACAACCTTTACCCCACCAACGCAGACGGAGGCTACCGATTCTACCACAGAGACAACAACATCGACAAGAACATGATGGACGAGTTTCGGCGCCTCGAGAACCACCGCCTACTCACCGTCACACAACAGTAATTGCGTGCCTTTGCCACCGGTGTTGGCCCGGACGTGGAATTACCTCTGGCTCTACTAAACACCAGATCACTCACCATAACGGTAACACAATGGAACCCCACGGAACCCCCATGATGCTTCCCATCCTCAGCGGGGTTCCCCATGCGAAGATGGTGTAGGCTTTTCATTAATAATTTATTTATTTAATTTTTCACTTTTATTTATTGATTGATTTATTTGTTTATTTATTTCTTATATATTTATTTTTGTTTTTTATTTGTTTATTGATTTATTTATTATTACAAGAAACTTCACCTTTGCTTAGGGGTATAGCAGAAGTGGGTGTACAATATTCTGTACTATGAGGAAAGATGATAACGCACAATTGATGTTTTTACCTACGCCCGTCTGAAAAAAGCGATAAATGTCAAATGATTGAAAAAAAAGCAAACAACCACAATGAACAACCAGTAGACAGGTTCAGAGACACCATGCACAGAATGAAGTCGGATGGAAAAACATGTGAGGGGGTTAGCACTAGTGCGTCTGCGCGCCTGTCAAAAAATGTTGCTGTGGCAGTGCACGAACAGTACCAGACAAAGCATTCCACCCCTATATTGTGTGAAAGAAAAAACTGTTTGAATTGTGAGTTGAGGCCAATATTGGTGTGACACTGCGATTGTGATGTCTCCGCGAGGATGCGGGCATCAAATTGTGATTAAGGAGTGAGTGATGTGGCGAATATTCGACAGGATGTAGAGGTTTCAGCGACTATATGCGCCTGCGCGTGGTAAGCAAGGCTAGATTTAGCAACAAAAGTGCAAGGGTGGCCGAAAAATATCTGCCGTATCAACGGCGTATAACTCTAAACGTTACATTTCATTTCATTTATTTGCTCCTTAAAGGCCCGAAGGCATTACTTAAGGAGGGGGGGGGGCTTGCGCCAAAGTATAAGAATACATATACCGAAAATAACAACAACAACAAGAAGACTACAATAAAAAGCAACATCAGTTAGGAATAGCGAAACTATTGTAAACATAATTAGAGAGAGAGAGAGAGCGAGAGAGAGACAGAAAGAAAGAGAGAACGTGACAACGGGATTTTCACAATCGATTCGGCAGGGGTATTACGTGAAGGCTGAAAGGTTCGCCGTTTCAAGTTTTTTGCGAAATAATTTTCGGTTAGGGCATGAAGCTATGTCTTTGGGTAGAGAATTCCAAATTGCTATTGCGTGAGGAAAGAAAGAACTATTCATTGATAATGTATGGCACTTGATTCTAGAGATTGGGTGACTTTGGTTCTTGTTTTGACAGATCTTGTTTTGACAGATTCGATTTTAAATATTTCGAGCTGCTTGTGCGGGTGCCACAAGGGTGAGGCGTATTCGATAATAGAGCAGAATTATGTCTTCTACATCAGCAATTAGGTACCTTTAAAAGTTCTAGCTAACCTGTTTCTTATATAACGAGGTGGTTGTACGGCTAGATCTCGGATCTAATATAGTTGTATTGGTCATGATAGTTTGTGTCAAAGATAACACGAAGATACTTGTAATTGTTTGTCCTAGAGAGACAGCAGTTGTTAAACCACTAGAAGAACTCAAAAGGAGATAAACATGTACTGAAGGCTAAGATAATATCCTTATGAAAGTTAATTTGCGTGTGCACGTTCTTGCGCCAGGAATAGAAGCTAGCAAAAGATTCGTTTAGAAGTCGGTGATCCTTTTGTGAGCTTATGACCCTATATAAAGCGTAGTCGTCTGCATAAAGTCGTATACTGAACGTTACATCACTCCTTGGGTCATTATTACATAGAAAAAATCAGTGGTCCAAGGGATGAGCTAGAGCACGAGGAAACCATGAACGGACATCCGCAGAAGAATATTCGGCAAAGTTAAGAGACAGTTTGCGTGTTCTTGGAAAAAAATGTATAAATCCCTTGAACATGAGAAGGTTTTCAGTACTGTGTTTCACACAGTAACAGTAAAACTTTGAAGAAACGCTGCAATAAAGAACGCGACACGAGCGAAGGGAACACCGGACGAGCGCTTGCTCACAAATGAAGGTTAATCAGAAAAGACGCAGAACATATCCCCTTCCAGTGAGCAGATGACACATGCGTCTCCAATAATCAGTAGGGAAGAACCCAACAACCACAAAAAACTATAAAACTCTACAAAAACAAAAACAAAGCAGCTTCAACGTCTGCCACAGGGTGTGAAACTCTATTCCTACCAAGATACGCAATCTTTTTCGCGTGTAAGGCAATAGGTTCGTGAGTGACACAATCGTCCCCTCTCGGGCTTATCTTGAACGCCTCAGCTATTTCTCTGGACACAATTTTTCTATACTAGAAAAAAGGCCTGCAACCACCAGGATACCGGGATTTCCTTCAATGCTCCGTGAGATGTGACCACAGCCTCTTTCAGGGACACTTCATGCCCTCTGAGGCGCAAGTTGGCGTATTTTGTCCTACGCATTCGCTACCGCAAGCCAGTGGACGCGCGTAAAAACAGCCAACATTGCACATGACATGACTCGTTTCGTGTTTCACTCTTCCTTCATTCCTGCCTGCGCGATGGTCACCGGAAAATATTTTATCGAGCAAGAACAAACCGTCCAAACTTTGTTTTATGCTGTCAACAGAACCTTAACATTGTACCTCGAACCAACTTTTTTCAACGCGTGTGACATTACTTCTGGCATCCTGTTCCTACCGGCCAATACTGAAAATATATCAACTTAATTATTTTTTCGTATACTGAGGCTCTTTCTCTGTTCCCTTAGTTTGTGTCACGTTTTTTAGAGTTGCGCATTATGAAGGTGTTGAAAAGCAATATTATCAACTATCCTAGCTTTTCATTCCGCTGGAAGGCCTGTAAATATGGTATCAATTTGGCTACCGCAGTCCATACTGCAAAATAAACCTGAACCCTTGGTGATAACCACGCTGCAGCTTTCAATTGATGGCGTTTGATTAAAAATACTCCCTTGTATGTTTATAAAAAATTCTTCCTCCACCTTCCCTTTCTCCCTTTCCTTAAATCTCGAATTTTTTTCGGGTTGTCGATGATCCTGCTTTGCTGACTGCAATGATTTAACTGCTTTTTTGTAAACTCTAGACGCGTATAGACTATCTTCTTTGATACTGCCGCGAACAATGCATAGGATTTGTTTATTTATGTTCTGTCTTTTGACGCCCGGCTGGTCCAGGCTGTGTTATCTGTGTCCTGTATGAAGCGCATGTTCCATTCTTTCTTGCTGATGCCGCACGGATCATCCCATTTGAGAGGGAGAATGTTTCGCCCAATCACCACTATCCTAGAATTGTCTTAGTTTATCCACAGTGTGTTTCATGTAATTCGACGGTTCGAGAAACACCCACGCAAAAAGATGAATGGCCGCAGAGCAGACGCCGCGGCGTTCGATTCGCCGAAACTCGCTTGCGTACGTCACTTTGTTGACTGCTGCTTTGATGCCTGTGGATTTTTTTAGTTGTTAAGGGAGCACAAATTCAGTCAAAACTTGTTTTTCCTTGAAGGCAGCTGTGTCATTTCTGGCCTCGTGACAATATAACTGATGGTACCTTGGACCACAGAGGTGTTCTTGTATCAATTCTCTTTCCATTATCTTAACCATGTACCCTCTTCACAACGTTTCATGACATCAATCGCACTGACGATGCCTCTACTATCGGTACTTTAGCTTGCATTACTCATCACTTTTGTGGCGTAAACCTCCATAGCGAAGTGTATATTCTTATATATTACTTTGCAAGTGTCGTTAAATGTTCCATTGACCGCTTCGTTTCTGTTGAAACAAACAAAAAGAAACTTAACATACTTGGGTGAACCACGACCTTTTTCAGGCATCACGAAAAGTTTACCATTTACGGCGTCGGAAAGATCCCCACAATTCTCCGCGCATTCATCGCTTTTTAAAGGTCAATGAGCGTCTGCATGGCAAAATTAAGAGAGCTAAAAATTTCTGTTTCGCTTCAAGCTGTAGGGGCTATGGAAGACTAACCCACGTTAATTCTGATAATCTGTTTCACCAACTCACACATAATTTACCTGATTTTTTCCTGGAGACCGATTATTCTCCGATTCCATAGTAATATAGATGGCCTTGAACGCCTGTTTTAATTCAGTGTTCGCTGACGATAACTGCGTTATTCTCTCATTTTTGAGCGCTTCTTGCATAGCCGATGTTACAGCAGTAGACAAGGGATCCGAATCTTTATTTACAGAAAAATGTGCGAGACTCGGCAATATTTCGAGTCGATCTTTCGTAACCTACATACTTTGCGCATCGCGTTATCCCATTATCATTTTTCGAAAATCGCTCTCCACTGGCATTGTACCTACAGTATGGAAACCGTCAAAGGTATTACCTTTTTTTTCAAGTGGGCGATCACAAACTCCTTTCGAACTACAGGCCGATGTCTATAACCGTACACTCAAGTAAGCTCCTCGACCCCGCACGGGGCACCTTGAGTATTCATGGTGACGGTGAGCAGCGACACCGCGGACCCCGAGCTCCCAACATAAGCCGTGTCCAACCGTGGCGATGTGTTTAAAGGTGAAGGGTAGAAGCCGTAAACGGTGGCCGTCGGAGCCTTGGTCAAGCTCCGGCCGATGGGCTCCCTGCCTGTCTACCAAACAGGGAGCTCCGGGACCTCTTTGACTACCAGGGTAAGGTCAAAAGAGAAAGTACCCCCGTCTCCCTGCTTTCCAATGTATCATATGGCATTTTCCAACCCCCCCCAGACGTGATCGGCCCCCGAAAAGGGGCCGCACCGAAGTTTCCTTTCCACCACTTCCTGACTTGAGTCCTCAGAAACCGAATAACTATCCTCGCTTCATCGTGATGGAATCTGTAGACCAATCAAAACCTCTTGCTTCACAGTCGGTATTTCTCATTTCAAAGTTTCTTGACGGTATTGTAGGAGGGTCGTATAAGGCCAAAAAACATCGAACCGGTCAAATTCTTGTCGAGGTCAGTAGCCAGGATCAGGCCAAAAAACTTCTTGCTCAAACCAGCATCGCCGATCTGCCAATCAGAGTCACGCCCCACCGCAGCCTAAACAGCTCCCAGGGCGTGATTTCCGACTATGACCTACTGAATGAAACTGAAGCCGACTTGCTCGAGGGCCTTCGTGGCCAGGGCGTAACAGCGGTCAGGCGAATAACTATACGAAGAGATGATAAACACATACCAACAAAGCACCTCATCCTAACGTTTGACAGGTCGAGCCTCCCGGAATATATCAATGCAGGTTTCGTGCGATGTCCAGTCCGGCCTTACATCCCGAACCCGCGGCGCTGTTTCAAGTGCCAACGGTTCGGGCACGGCACGAACTCCTGTCGCGGCCGACTTACCTGCGCTAAATGCGCCCAGCACGACCACGCGTCCGAAAATTGTAACGCGCAACAGTGTCTTTGCATAAACTGCCAGGGTCCACACGCGGCCTACTCCAGGACATGTGAAAAATTTCAACTCGAAAAGAAAATCATAAACATCAAGGTAACCGAAAACATCACCTTCTCAGAGGCGCGGAAGAGGTTCGCCTCCTTCCCTCTGGGCAGGTACGCCGACGCAGCTCGCCGGGGGGCGGAGCGGCGTCTGGTTTCGGCGGGGACCCAGTATCGCGAGTCGGACTTGGTCCCGCCCCCGCCACCCCCCTGGGTTGCCTCTGGCAGCTCAACCCGCCTCCGCACCGCTCGCTGAGCCAGCAGCGGTTGTGGTGGCAACCTCTTCCGTCGGGACCGGTGCCGCTCCCGTCCGTGCCTCCCCATCGTCCAGTGCGTTGGAGGGTGCCATGGACACCACGAGCCCCGCACCGGCTCCCACCGCCACCACACCGCCCGTGCCACTTCTGGTGCCTCCGACACCACCGGCGGTGGCGGCTCAAACGAAGGGCCCCCGAAGGGGGGCCAAGTCCGGGGGGCCCGGTTCGACGGGCACACCCAGGACATCAGACGACGAGATGGACGTCGTGCCGTTCTTGCCTGCAACGCAGCGCAAGGAGCGGCCTCCGACGTCCAAGCCTTCAGATAGGCCGCCCAAAAAGCCCAATCCAAGAGTCACAGCCCCGAAAGACGACACATAAACATACACACTCCAGTAGCTCTCACACTAAATAATGGGAATAGAAAATATTGTTCAATGGAACTGCAGAGGCCTTCTGAATAATCTTGACGTTGTGTATGAGATTCTGCATACCAATCAGCCAAGTGTAATGTGTGTTCAGGAAACACATTTGAATTCTAAACACACAAATTTCTTGAATAGTTACCTGGTATACAGGAAAGACAGGGATGGCTGCACACACTCTTCTGGCGGTGTGGCCATAATCGTCCGGAAATCCTTAGCATGCCACCCTGTCACCTTGAACACTATCCTTGAGGCTGTAGCAATACGCTTAATAATATTTAATAGTTTGATAACGGTATGCTCCATATACATTCCTCCTGATGTTTCACTTACGAGCTCCGACTTCGAGGCGCTGGTTGACCAGCTGCCCGAACCATACATCCTTACAGGCGACCTTAATGCTCACAACTCTATTTGGGGCTCTTCCAGAACGGATGCCCGAGGTCGCCTGATAGAAAAATTCCTTACATCTTCTGGAGCATGCCTTTTCAACAATAAACAGCCTACATACCATAACATAGGTCACAACACATACTCATGTCTTGACTTGGCTATTGGCTCCGCAGTTCTCTTTCCTCTTGTCGAGTGGGGAGTGGGAACTGACCCATATGGCAGTGACCACTTCCCCACCTCGCTCACATACATAGGTAAAGGCCCAAGCAGTCCATCTTCCCGTAATAGGTTCAATGAAGCACGAGCTAACTGGAATACATTTACAGAGACATCCAAACTACACCACACATCCATAACACACCTACACGTTGAAGAAGCTACCCAACTCCTCACGGCGCACATCCTCGACGCCGCCGAAAAGTCCATTCCCCACGCCTCTGGTGCCCCGCCCAACCAGAGGAGGCCGTGGTGGAATGAGGACTGTAGGCGGGCGCGAGAGGCCCCGAACAAGGCGTGGGGTGTCCTTCGTCGGTACCCCACGTCGGGTAACCACATTTTGTTCAAACGGGCCAAGGCGTTAGGAAAACGTGTGTGCCGTGAGGCAAAACGAGAGGTGGCGTTCCTTCATAACATCAATAAACTCATACACAGACACACGGAAAGTATGGACAAGAATACGCAAACTCAAAGGACAACAAACACACAGCCTGCCTCTGGTCAGCACAACAGGGGACACACTCGAAGACCAGGCTGACACCCTCGCACAACACTTCCAACACGTATCCAGTTCCGCACACTACACAAACACTTTCATGAAACACAAACAAACGGCCGAAAAGAAGCCTATACTAGATAACAATAGGTCAACATCTTCTTATAACTCAGAGTTTTCATTGCATGAGCTGAGGGCTGCTTTGAGCACGTGTAAACCCTCAGCTCCAGGCCCAGACAACATCACATACACAATGAAAGAACACCTGCACGCAGACACTCTTCTAACACTCTTACACCTATATAACAAGATATGGCTTTCGGGGCACATTCAAAACTCTTGGAAGGAGGCTATAGTTGTAGCTTTCTTGAAGGAGGGAAAGGACCCGTCATCCCCCTCAAGTTACCGTCCTATTGCCCTGACGAGATGCCTGTGCAAGCTCTTCGAGAAGATGATAAATCGCAGGCTCGTGTACTTCCTTGAGTACAACGGTGTTCTCGAGAGCTGCCAGGCAGGCTTCAGGGTGGGGCTATCGACGAACGATCAACTGTTAGCTCTCGACTCGTACATCAAGGATGCCTTCGCGTACAAGCAGTATTGTTTAAACTGTGTTTTTCGACCTTGAGAAGGCATACGACACCGCTTGGCGTTATGGGATCCTTAGGGACCTCAAGTCATTCGGTGTTTCGGGTAACATGTTGAACGCTCTTGTCAGTTACTTGTCGGACAGGACGTTCCGAGTAAGAGTCGGTGGTGCACTCTCAAAGGTTCACGTGCAAGAAAATGGCGTGCCACAGGGTGGCGTGTTGAGCTGCACTCTCTTCAGAGTAAAAATGAACTCTCTTGGTAAGGCACTGCCACCTACAATCTCTTATTCCATGTATGCAGATGACGTCCAGATATCCTATAAATCATGCAATATGTCAATCTGCGAACGTCAAGTCCAGTTTGGTGTAAAGAAACTTGCCGGCTGGGCAGGCAAGAATGGTTTTAAATTGAATCCGGTAAAAAGCTCCTGTGTTGTGTTCTCCAGGAAGCGCGGTGTCCATCCGGACCCAGACATTCATCTTAATGGCGTGTCGCTTCCTGTGAACAAGGAGCACAAGTTCTTAGGTGTTGTGTTTGATCCCAAACTCGCATTCATTCCCCACATCAAGGAACTTAAAAATAAATGTCTCAAAACAATGAATATACTTAAGGTTCTCTCCCACCAATCCTACGGTTCCGACAAAGAACTCCTGCTTCGCTTGTATACTGCATTGGTTGGGTCTCGTTTTGACTATGGCAGTGTGGTATATGGGTCGGCGACTAAAACAGCGTTGCGAATGCTTGACCCAGTGCTACACTTGGGGCTTCGTCTCGCCTCGGGTGCTTTTCGCACTAGCCCTGTCGAGAGTCTGTATGTCGAGTGTGATAAGTGGAGCCTTGAGAACCAACGAACGTACATGGACTTGCTATATGCTTTTCAAATTTCATCACTGAATAATCATCCTTTTTATCCTGTCTTTAACGATACATCAACATCTCTGCTCTTTGCAAATCGCCCATCCGTTCCTCTGCCCTTTTCACTTAGAGTGAGAGAGCGAGCCTCGGATCTAAGTGCTTCGTTTTTAGATGTGTACAGGTCATCCTTTTCTAACAGTTTACCGCCTTGGCAAGTTCGCCCGGTGTCGTGCGACCTTTCTTTTATGAGACTTGACAAAAATCGTGTACCACGAGCTGCAATACTGCAGCACTTTCTGTCTTTGCAGTTTAAATACACATGTGCAGAATTTTATAGTGACGCTTCTAAATCCTCCAGTATGGTGTCGTGCGCTGCTCATGGTCCTAATTTCAATGCAGCCAGAACCATGAGCGTGCACACGTCAATTTTTTCAGCAGAAGCGTATGGGATTTTACTGATTGTACGACACATTCTTGAAACTCAAATTCCCAATTCCATCATCTATACAGATTCTTTGAGTGTTGTTCGCGCACTGTCATCGCACAAGCCCCCCAAAAACCACATAGTTATTCTTGTATTCAGCACTATCATGTCCGTGTATGCACAAAAGCATGAGCTGGTCCTCTGCTGGGTCCCAGGACATGCAGGGATCGCTGGGAACGAGTTGGCAGACGAGAGGGCCGGTGCTGCTGCACTCAGGAACACTGTGGACATTACAACGGTACCCTACACAGACCTCAAGCCACACATAAGATAACACCTGCGCAGAACATGGCAAACACACTGGGACGAACAGACAGACAACAAACTACATGTAATAAAGCCACACTTGGGACGGTACACATCTGACTCACACAACGGACACACTGAAGTCGCCTTGGGTAGGCTGCGGATAGGGCACACCCATGCGACGCACTCGTATCTGCTGACGGGATCTTCTAGACCCCAGTGCAGCAGGTGCGGAGAGGCCCTATCCGTAGTGCACATACTAATCACATGCAAGGCACTTCACACAACACGACACAAACACTTCAGAGAACTCTACAGACAACATATTCCCCTATATCCATCGTTTTTCCTAGGTGATGATGACATTGTTTCCGTGAAACGTGTGTTTGAGTATTTGTCCGACGTCAAGTTTTTAAACCTCATTTCCTACCACGCATCATGAAATCTGGCCCTATACACCAGCCATGCTCATTGTCGTGTTGTGATTTTACTTTTCTTTTTGCTGATTTTACTTAGTGTTTAAGGTTCCACCCCTATCATCGACTATTGTTTTGGCGCTCTTTGCCCCAGTTGGCCTTGCGCCATAAACATCCAACGATCATCATCATCAAGCTCCTAGAACACAAATATTTAACACATAATGGAGTACCTTGAATCAAATACGGTACTTTCAAAAGTGCAGCATAGTTTCCTCCGAGCTTTTACATCGTGACGAAACTGGTAGAATTTATAGATGACATATTTTGCAGCATAGACTATGATAGCCATATACTGTGGTTGCTATATAATTAGACCGTTCAAAAGCGTTTCATACTGCTATTTATTCTGAATTACTGCGTAAGTAAAGTGCAATACTGAAAAACCCATCCTTTGTTGGATGAACTTCTAACATTCTTTCCGTTTTAATTCTGTTTTTACCTTCTGAATCTTCTAGTACGCTGCCTCTTCTGTGGGTTCTATTAGGCTCTGTTCTTCGACCGCTGCTTGCTGTACTACTGACGAATCACCTTCAAGGTAACGTTAGATGCAGTATACAACTTTATTCAAACAACTGCGTGTATTATCAGGTAATCCGCTACCAAAACAATCGCCAAATTTAAAAAAAATGATCTTTTGCTGTCTTGTGTTCGTGGTGAAACAGGTGGCGGCGAAACATTAAAATAATAAGACCGTAATCGAGACCTTCAGTACATGCATAGCCCCTTTGCAGTTCTGCTACTCGCTCAACAACTGCTCTCTCTATACGGTAAACAATTACAATAACCTTCATGTTATCTTTAACAACAAACTTTGATGAACGAAAGGCATGTGCTACAATACCGCTAAAGCCATAAAAACCTTCGTTATTTAGGACGTACGTTAGGAAAAGCTACCAAATGTTTTACAAGACAATAGTCTACTCAAATATAAAATATGCCTCACCCGTATGGAGACCACACAAGCAGTTCTGAATTAACAAAATCGAATCCGTCAACAGACGAGTGATTCAATTTTAATACCGCCGTTGCGGACAATTGTTTTTGCCCACCCTTGCTCTGTTCTTCCTAAGTCTAACCTTGCGTACCATACTCGGACACATAGAGTCAGTACAAGATTTACATTCTGCCATAATTTAACCATATAACTGACGCAGTAATCCTTAATTCCCCTTTTTGAGGCCCTAGTCCCCGCTGAGCCATGACAATACTAATTTTACACCAATATTTGCCGGAAAACAGTAATTCAAAGATTGATTCTTCCCTCAAACTCGCACAATATTGGGGTGGAATGCTTTGCCTTTGCTTTGCAGTTCATCCGAGGCAATATGTTTTGACGGCCGCACCGACGCAGTTAAGTTCACCCCTTCACATATATTACCCTTCAGCTTCACCTTCTGCTTTATTGTATGGGTTTGTATCAGACTCACTGTGGGTACAATCTCACTGATTTCTACATTGGTGCGTATTTGCTTTTTTGTTTTCAACCAGGGGTAGATACATTACATTGATTGCGTGTTATCCTCTTCCTTCACTGTTCAACACACTGGTAAAGGGATACGTATCCATAGCAATGAGGTACCAGGGAAAAAAAGTCAACCCAAAAGTTAGGTGCTTCCTCAACTGTCAAGATCCCATAGGGGTAAAAAAAAGAAAGTCCGCAAAAAAGATCAGTGAATGCATGTATATGACACGCGTCTGACGATTACATGTGTTGAAATATAAATTGAAAGATTATTTTAAAATTACGTGAAAGAAACATGCAAGAGCATTACACTTTGGTTGTGGTTCTGGGAAGAAAGTAAGGTGCACATAAAAGCAGCGAAAGAGGTAGTTTCGAGTTCCACTCAAACTACCAAAACACGCATCCAGAGTGCGGACCGAAAACGCGTTTGGTTTTATTGTCGAATGGTTTACCAATTCGGCTATCCGGGCGGCTGTGTTTCCCGTCAATGTCTGGGGTATTTATATTTAGGACAACTATCTCTAATGCTTGAGGGTAGTAGCCAGTTCTACTCTGACATGAGAAGGGGTGAAATGGACCTTCTTTTTAAACCCTGGGCCGTGATGCGTGCGTCTACAGCCGTTCATGACAAGTCGGCCAACGAGAAACCCTCTTATGTTACCATTCGGCAGGAACGCAGTCAAAACTAAGGACCTCGGTGTGCTTTTCAGAATAATATGGTAAGGAATGAAGGACTAGTTGGGGAAATACAGAAGGAATCGTTAGAAGTCTATAATGCCGAGGAAGGCATAGTGGAGTGTTTGTCTTTTTTTACTAAATGTAGTGAAGCACCAATTTTTAAATTTTATATAGCAAACAGGTGAAGAAAAACATCCGTACAGAGGGGGGGACCGAATCCACGTCTTCGGATGTAATCTCGGGTGCCTACCAAATCTGCTGGCTGGGTGCCTGTATTCTCTGTCACTTTCTGGGATATTTAAATTTAATACTATCTCTAACGCTTTAGGGTGTAGGCATTCACTATCAATAGCGACATACAAGCTTGAGTTCCTGACGAAATCGTTTAACCGCTAAAAAACCGAACACAACAAATGCGACAGTACAAACTGTACTGTAAACTGGTTTATATCAATGAGGTGCAAAAGAAATAGATATCATGATGGCGAGACGAACTGTGCGCACGACTCACAAGACAGCTTATTGAAAAATATATGGGCGGTACTAAACCATCTAATATAACACTCGCACAGGGAAATGGACGTGTCACTGGCACCAGCAGTTTCTTTAGCGTTTGTCATAAGCCTCCCACATAATAAAGCCCGTTTGGCTAGGCTTCTGCCTCGAATTTGGGAATTGCAATATATCGGCTCACCCATGCTCTTTAGGCAGTAGGATAAAAGATGGGCAACATGAACTTTTTTTATATTTTGGGGGTGCTCCCTCAACAAGTTGTCAATGCAGCGGCAAGTAAGTATGATAATTTCTCGATGGCTACATACCCTAAGGAGGTGGCAATATATTCATATCTTTCATCAATAGTCCATCTGACATGCCGGCCTGGTGTAGACACAGCTGTTGGAAATTTGGCTTTTCTATAATTCACCCTGTCCTTAGTGCGGGTTAAATACCTGCCCAGGAATAACCCGCAGCACATGCTGGTGTAGATGCATTATCACGAGCGCGCCTGCTCGGCCAATCTGTGCCAATGATGTCGATTTTGTGACTAGTCAGAAAATGTGGGCCCTCATTTTGCTATACACACATGATGACAATGTGAAAGTTACTATGCTGGTTGCATTGGTGAGTTTTTTGTGGGCGTGGCAGCGCAGCGTATTCCTCTCCAAGATATGATGCATGCAAATGAGTTTGGGATCAGTGAAGTTTGTGTCTCTTCTCGCATCCTTCCTAGTACACTGTCAAAATATTTCTTGCACTCATGCTGAAGAAAGCCATACGTATAGAGGAAACTGAGTGCCGAACTGCAAGGCATCGCCCCACATTACCGAAGGCAATAGCTGTTACCAAGGAACCCCAGTCCCCACGAGATGCTCTCAAAATGGCCCCTCAAGAGGGTTCGAAATATCTGATGTAAAAATTAAGGTCAAAGTGGTACGCAGGAGTGTGTGGCGAAGGGGATGTTGGCATCGTCGATTTTGACCCGAAAAACGACTTCTGGCTCAGGTGGATGGCATGGATGTGTCCCCCACCACTAGTGGTTTTTTCACCAAAAAATAAGCACAAACCTTGCAATTACTGTTGGTGTTCCTCTTTTTTTTAGTTGTTTATATATAACAATTTTTTCAGGGTTCTTCCTTATCCCAAAAGAAACTCGTGCGCACGCCACTGAGTGCTGCGCAAAACGGAATGCACGATTGAATTTTCGCTATTTCCATTGGTTTGTAAGCAATTATGATGGGCAGGTTGAATTGATTCTTTTACTGAAAAGAGCACTCAAACACGACACAGGCACTTCAGGCGATACATGTGCTGTTGGTCTGTCTTGAAGTGATCAATAAAACCGAGAAGTAGTAAATCATTCCACAATAAATTGTGGTCTCAAGTGCGAAAACTACACATATTTATTCAGTCACATCAAGGGGTCACAATGCTCAGCGCTCGTCTCACTGTTCTTCCCACCATGCCAACTGTGTCAGATTATTTTAGTACTCGATTCTTTAAAAAAGAAAGATATTGGACAGTGTAAAATCTCAATTGCCTGTTTTCCTCCGATGCGCGGGGCGATGGAAGAACCGGGAGAGAGCCTCAACAGTACATGAAGGACATCACCATGCAGTGCCGCGTGCTGCCTTATGACGTCATGGAGAATATCTGCGACTGAAATAAGTACGTGGGTAGAACCAGAATCCCTATGTTCATGCACCACGACACTTTGTGCCGAGCTGGTTACTACGCAAGCTCCTATGTTCCTTAGGCAGTTAACCTTGATGTGACCTTTTCGCCATTGAGCCCATGAGCAGTAAAGTATTAACAGTATGATTAGTAATATTGTTACAGTTATATTTTCACTCTCTAAAATTATGAGTATTATCCAGACGCTATAATCCCCATGCCTCGTGTGAGTCATTGAGCAGTCACAGGTGGACGCGAATTGAGACATCCGGGAATCAAATGAACGACGAGACGAATATCACAAAAACATTAACCGAGCAACAAGTGCGGCGAGACAAACCGTCGAAAAAAATTCTGTAATACAACGAGGAAATTTTTACCTGCCCAAACAGCAATGGTACTTACACTCAGCTGCGCAAAGACAAATGACGCCGCCGGAAAACCACAACAGCTTTTGGCTCCTCTCCCGTTGTTGGAGACCAGGCCTTTTCACTTTAGACAGCTTTCTGAAATTGCCTCTGAATGTTCTAAATGACCGGGAGCACCGGATCGTATTGTAAGAAGGTTTTCAGATCTCTCCTACAGTGGACAGCGTTATTACACGTTCGCAATCTCGGCGTCTGTAGCGCGCACACGGTATCGGTGCTCTCCATTTGATGGACAAATGCTGGTAAAGTGGCGAGTAGAACAGCACGCCACAGATCACATCACGAAGGCTGCGCACAGTGTTCTAGAAGGTCGAGCTAGCAGACGCCAGGCGCTCCTCCAGAGGTGCGCGCTCACGTGGGCTTGGTCTTTTGTCTTGGTATGTTTTGTGTGAACTTTATACTGAAGAACTGGACGTTTAAAAAGCTCTGCTATTAAAATGATTAAAATGGCCTTAGATAGACGGAAAACAGCAATATTCAGATGTTCAACATGGGCAATAAATGACATAAAAATGTTTACACCTGCTTAAGTTTAGTGACTACTGGTGCGAGTTTTAATTCCACTAAAGCAATACGCGACATAAAGGCCACGGGCTATTTTCCGTAATATAGGTACAGACGAGGCAATGAAAACTTTTCAATGCTCATACGTTTTGCCTACGCAAGCTGTGTGCAAAAAGAGTTTATACCTAAACATTAAGCAGTAGTCTAGAATGCCGAGGAACGTGCATGAAAACGGTTTGAGCGTTTTGCCCGACATTCACCGTTTGTAATGTTAGGGAAGGAAAGGATCAAAACTATGCCTTAGTAGACACCGAGCCCACTCTGGCAAATTACACATTCGATTCTCTATCAATAAAGCTATTCCGATGACAGTGTTCATCAAAACTGTATTTGAAAATTATTGTAATGTAATTGTATTTTATCCTAAGGCGGTTGCTAGTGCTGTTGTAACAACTCAAGGAGCAGAGGACTTTGTTTTTAACACCCACACTGTGACTCGTGTGTAGGCGCCATGTGAAGGGACTTCGGCTGATGCGCAGTGGGCCCTTTTATGCTGCACGTAGCACCAACGCTGCTAGAACTTGAATGTCGCTAAGCATAAATGGGAAAGACGAGGCTACTTGAATTATACAAAATGAAAAGCTACTGTCTAAAACAGGGGCAAAAATGGGGAATCAGTTTGATTGATAATTTTTATAACCAAGTTTGCCATTTTTGATCTTATGACAGAAGCGTTTGCAAGAACACGCGCCGAGATTTTAGACACACTGCTCTTGATAAGCCGTAGACACTTGAGTGACGGGTCAATGGTTTGCCAACTGGGTTCACAGAAACCCCAATGTGCCGTACCAGGACACCGGCTGCCACCATCAAGAGTGAAATACATTTTTATTAACATCAGTATCGTGGCAATTGACAGAGATAAACTTGCCCGGGTAGATTTGTACGGCGTTTGATGCGTAACGTGATGGCGTCAGTTGTTTATCACAACTTTATTTCTGCAAACACGCAATGGAAAACCCTTATAAAAATCATAGCGCCCTATATGCTTTCCTAGGCCTTGCAGGCTACTGTCTTTTATATCTGGATTCGTTAAAACAATCCTCATTTCAAATGACATAGCCATAATGGGTGACATAAGTTAATCATGTATACGTGTACTAGGTGACTGAGCACGCCTTTAGCCTATTAGATTCCGTATCACGGCCCTTGTCTACCACAGCTGCTTTATATTGCCCTTAGCACCTATTTATAAACCCTCACCAATGAACCACTACACAGTAGGGGCCCTTCCGTTTATTTACTTATCAGCTTATTGGTTCTGCGAGAAACTTTACCCTCGGAAACCTCTATCTCACATCTGGAACACTGTCAGGGGCCTTCGAACAGCACAGCAACGTCGGCCTTTCAGTGCTTTGGCGCTTCATCAGAAACGCCGAGAGGTCGACGTAGCGGAGGACTTTTGCTTAAGAATTGTCAATGGTGCAGCTTCGCCAGCCAAGCGGACATACGCGTCGTCCCCGTATCACGCGACTCCTGCATGGACGTCCCATTTTCAATGGTAGAGTTCGATGTGGTGTTACATCTGTGCCGAAGTAGATCTTCACCAGGACCGGATGGAGTGACGTACGCCGCCCTGCGTCACCTCGGCCAAGAAGCCCGTCACACTCTTCTGTATCGGCTGAACCAGTCATGGCAAGATGGTTTGGTTCCTGAGGATTGGAAGGGTAACCGCTTGGTCTCAGTTCTGAAAGCAGGCAAGTCTCCCCTTGACCCAGCATTATATCGTCCTATAGCGCTTGCAAGCTGCATTAGAAAATTATTGGAAAGGATGGTTTTAGGTCGTTTGGAATGGTACCTTGAGCACCGTAAAAGTTACCCCCATGTATGGCTGGATTCCGACGCCGACGTTCATCCACCGACAACGTAATTGACCTTGTCACATCGGTACAGCACAACAAATACCTCAAACGTTTGTCAGCCGCTTTGTTTCTAGACATAAAAGGAGGGTACGATAACGTAATACATGACGCCGCTCTGGGCGGCCTGCAAGATGCAGGAGTCGGTGAACGGACATTTAGATGGATTCAAAGCTTCCTGCCAGGAAGGTATTTTTTCGTTGAGACTTCAGATGGCCCAACGCCACAGCACTTTGTTTCTTGTGGAGTCCCGCAAGGAAGTGTGCTTAGCCCTACATTGTTTAACCTCACGTTGATAGGACTTACTACCGCATTACCAACCAACGTCCACCTCTCCATCTATGCTGATGACATCTCATTTGGGCATCAAGAGTTTCAGGCCCTCAGATTTGGGCCCGACTTCAGAAAGCCGCAACACTAACATCTCTGTTCCTGCGTCGAAAAGGCCTGGAAATATCTCCGGAGAAATGTGCACCGGTTGCTTTCATCCGCAAAAAATGTCGCTGTAATAAATTTCTTTAAATGGACAACATATTCCTTAAGTCAAAAGTCACCGTTTTCTGGGAGTTATTGTGGACCGGGATTTATCATGGACTCCTCAAGCTTCATACCTGAAAAAAAAGGCTAACTGCAGTCGTCCAGCTAATGAAGTTTCTGACCGGAAAGACGTGCGGTGTCTCCGTGCACTCAATGTTACGCCTATACGATGCCCTGTTTCTCGGTGTTTTGCGTTATGGCCTGCCTGTATTAACCAACACATGTAAAACCAACCTACAGGCAATTCAGGTCATACAGGCCCAGGGTCTTCGTACATGTCTCGGTCTCTCGCGTTGAGCCTCAACTGTGGCCACAATTTGCGTTGCAAGGGATCACCCGATTGCAACCCACATGACAGTGGAGACACTGAGGGCACACATTAGGCAACTCACCCGGTTGCCCCATCACCACCTTGCATCCCTGCCTTCAACACGACCGCAGGCATCTTTTTGTAAGGTGGTTGCCGCTCACAGTGGGATCTTGCCATCCAGCTATGCACCTCCGTCTCGGCCCTCGTCGCCACTTTGGTGCCTGTCGCAGACACTGCACTTAAACATCCCGGGAATAAAAACGAAAGCGGGCCTTCCACCTAGCGGTCTTCAACAGCTATCCCTACTTTTTCTACATGAGGCATACAGAGACGGGATCCATGTCTACACGGATGGGTCGGTCACCACATCCAGTTCGGCCGGCGCTGTTATGATACCACAAAAGTCGACCGAAATTTATTTTAGGCTTTTAAACTCGACGACGTCAACCGCTTCTGAATTGGAAGCTATTCGGGAGGCCCTTCTATTCATCCAGCGGGAATCGCCAGAAAAATGGGTTGTACTATGCGACTCGAGGTCCGCTGTTCAGTGAATCCAATCCGCCCTCCGCCGCGGCCCATACAAACAACTTGTGGCTGAAATCCGGTGCTTATATGACGCATTAGTCAGGCATAGACATGATGTTGTTTTCCAGTGGCTCCCAAGCCACTGCGGCATTACTGGGAACGAACAGGCGGATAGAGCAGCTCATGGCGCCCACACACGTGCAAGATTGACCCGCATCCCTCTATCACCCACTCATGCAGCAAGGTCGCTGTGGTCCGTTGCCCGGGAAGTCACTCTCGCGAAGTGGAATAAACCCGAGTTCTCAAACGCTCGTCTTTACTGGCTCGACCCAGATTTGCAGCGCCACCTACCTAATAACGTGCCACGCTCGGACGTCACCTTATTTTGTCGCCTGTGGCTAGGTGTTGCCTTCACCGGTGCTTACTCCTACACCATTGGAATGGCCAACAGCCCTGCTTGTGATGCGTGCGCCACCGACGAGACGATTGAACACCTTCTGTGCCATTGTGACCGCTTCATAACGCTGAGGCAAGAGCTCTCCACCACACTTCGCCGACTCGACGACCTCCCCTTTACAGCGCAGACAATTTTGTGTCATAGGCGTTGTCCATCACAGGCCGAAACGGCTATAAAATCCCTACTGCCCTTTTGAAGGACACGGGCCAGTCAGAACGATTGTACGGACATTACTGATGTGCAGTGCCCTTAGTTGCCAATTTTATCCCTGGACCGTATTAGTTTTGTGCATTTTCTGGTTGTGTGCGGTGTTTGTACCGCCTTTCTAGTTGCTTGGTCACGCCTTGTGTTTTTTCTACGTTTCTTTCTCTCATTTTCTCCTTTATTATGTATCGCTGTCCTTTCTTTCCCTTTCATTTTCCGTATCCCCTCCCCCCTGAGTAGGGTAGCCAACCGGACAGTATTCTGGTTAACCTCCCTGCCTTTTCTGTACTATTCCTTCCTTCCTATTCTTTCTGCGAGAAATGCAAGGGAAGTTTGCAAAACGAATGTCGGCTTCCACTTTCTATTTTTAAGAATTTAAGGGTTATTGAGTATTTCACATTTGCGAAGCATGATTAGAGATATTTAGAATAGTCAGAATGTTGCTGTCAAGAATCTGCCAAGCCGCTACTAACATTTGTTTGTATTTTAAATGCTTCGCAACTCTGAACAGGTTGCCGTACGTGTCTCAGCCATTAGTTGTTGGGTAAATTTTTCTGGACCTCCACAAACTGTGCCACAGTCTGGTAGCAAGACCACTGGGTGGATAACAAACACCTTTCTCGAAAGCTTGACGACAAATGGCAAAATAAAGAGTAAGTCACAAAAAACCTCTGATAATTTAGTTTTGCCTGTTTGACTTGAAAAAGGCTAACGCGCTTGCGGCTGCTATTCCAGTCACACGTTCCTTAGGATGTGGCATGCAAATTAACGTACAGATAAGTGTGAAAAGACCGATAAAAATTATCATGTCAAAATGTTTATTCGTGGTATTGTAATGCGTTCGGGGGAAATACAGGTCAAGAAGGGGAAGACGGCAGTAAAAGAGGTCAACGCACGCAGGTTGGGGTGATGTCCCAGGGTTCACATAATGCGCGCGTTTACAGGTCCTCTACGGTCGCCTTGCTGTTGACCTTAATTGCCACAGGATGTTTTACTCAAAAGAACTTGTGAAGGCAGGTGTTCTGCGCGTTTTTTATTTGTGCAGAGTTTTTTTATGAAAATATGTCAAATCAGGTACAGATATATAAGGCACTCGAAAATACGTGCATGGTATGTGTCTCACTTTTTTGAAACTATGAAGACTGTAAGTCTATTTCTGGCTTTTATCTTCATTACGGCTCCGCTGTAAGTACGTTTTTGTTGAGTACAAACTTTGTTCGAGGTGCCTCAAACGCCTTTCTGAGCCAGAAAGCTGTTCAAAAGGGTTGACAAGCAATTAAAGGGCTGATGTTGTGCGTCCACTGTATGCCAGTGTACTGAGCTTCGACCGCTGCGTAGACGTTTTCTTACTTCAGCTAACTTTTCCTTATTCAAGAACCTAACCTAAAGTTTACTGTTTACTTGTTTCCACTAGATGCTGAATTACAGGCAAAGGCTTCTTGAAGGCTTGCAGAAAGTGGCAGCAAAGTATTGGTGAAGAGACAGGAAGTGAGAATGGAGCAATAAATGTTGGTGGTGTCCCAAATTTGACGCCCCCTATTTGAAGACGATAGTTGTTCTTGGGCTGCCTAAACCCACAAATTTTGGCCTGCCTGTATGTCTTTTACAAATTAGTCCATCAATATTATGGGACAATTCAACGGCTACGTTCAAGTGTCGGTGCCGTAATGTCATCATAAACATAAACATTTTTCGCTTTCCCACAAGAAATACAGGTCGCGCAGCCTTTGTTTAGGTATATTCGCTTCAATATAAATATTTAGGATGCGTATATGCACGACTTGAGAGCCCTAAATTGTTGTTTTGCCTGACTAATTTTGGCGCTTAAACTGCAGTATTAAATGCCTAAAAATCCGGCCACTACTCATCAGCAAGCCGCGCGACATACACGCAATGATCCGATGCAGCTTGCTGGTTTCGACATTGCGGCCGCACAGGCAACACCGTCACAGATGGACGCAATAAGGCGCACTTCTGGGGAAGTTGGTATTGTATGCTAGATAAGTAAAGCGCACAAATAAGACAAACTACAATGGAGGACAACCCGGACAAGCTCTAGTCTCGGTTGTCTTCCTTCATCCTTCGTTTTTTTTTTGCCGTTGACTCAACTAGAGGTGATTCAGCGTTCTCACTTCCTGCTTCCACCACACAACGGCTGAACTGAAACACTGGCCCGGCTATTGCAAGAAACTCTCACGCGCTATGGAGAGCAGTGTCGTCTCTCCTCCAAACGATCCGTTAGTCACATTGTTATTCTCGTGGGAACAGGTTGGAGGTGGCAGTCTGTGCATCGGCGCCAGTTACGGCGCTTGGCTGCACTCACCTTCACACCGGCTGCGGCATCTCACGTGGTTTCACTTCAAAGTTGAACTGCCATGGATGCCAAGTTTCTATAAACTAGGTCAGTAAGGATTTTAATTAAACATAATGCCGTTATGAACAAGTGGTATTTCACGCCAGGGGCCACTCATCTTACATCGGAAAAAAAGATTTTGAAGACTTCCTTACAGTAAAATATGCTTACATATCGTTAGGTGGCCTCAGACTGAATGTGACAGGAGCGATGAAAGGCGATATTCCACTGTCTTACAAAAAAGTACGTTGCCCAGACTTCAAGGTGCCTGGACGTCACACTACGTGAACACCTTAGAAACGTACGACGTGCGCACACAGGACATTTGAGTGCTTAGTGCAAGGGTTGGGCCCTTCGTAAGGATTGTGGCCATGTTTACGATGAGTGTGAGGTCATTTTAAGGAACAACATCAGGTTACAGGGCAGATGGTAGAAGAAGCCAAAATGACACGTCTTGGTGACGCATAGGTCCCTATACCGTCCCTAAGCCTTTCAGAAAAAGAACTGGGTTATCTGTTCCCCGCGGCGGGGCCACCACGCGTTACATGGCGCCCCCATTTTTGTGTTGCTGTATGTGTAATATATACTGTGGTTTTCTTCATTATGTGCCGTGTCTGCTAGTTTACAGGCTTGTTCACGCAGCTCGGCTGTTTTGTGAATACTTAATTAGGTGTTTTTCGAAAGAATTCTTAGTTAGAAGTCAACGCTTGTCCGTGTCTCCACTCATCGTCTTTTGTCCTGTTGCTCGCTGTGTAAACAGTTCAATGAAGAACCACATCGAAAAACTCTCACGTTTGTCCAATAAATGGCAGAGGTATTTACAAGGCAATACGAACTATGTATAAGCGGCCATTGTAGTTACAGCGAGGCTGCGCGTCAAATATCATTGTCTTTGCCGGAAAAAGAGGCCAAGCGCTGTGAGCCAGTGTCCGCAACGCCGTTATCTGGAATGGCGCGAATATGTTGAAAAATCAGCGTTTTGTCAAAATACCTATATGTGTGGTACGCATGAAGGATGCGCAGTTCGTAAAATGCTTGTTTATAACGAAGCTTTTGTGCTTTCAGCTTTATCCTGCCTCGCGCGGAGAGATTAGAAAAAAAAATGCTGCAGTGTAGTGAAGTTTAGGCACACAACGCATGTCTCCATCATGTTTGTCAATCAGTATGTTTCGGCAGTTTTCATATGCAACTAGTTCACTAGTTGAGTTTGAAATCGCTGTTTAGGACAAGTGTTTTACCGACTGTACTCTCCTGCTCCGGTATTTCTAAGAACATGTACGCTTTAGCTGTAGCTTTGTAGATTTTTAGCTTTAGTTTTTAGAGTGTTTGGACATCATTTCGGGCATCGGTAGAGGCTTCCTTTCATTTCCTCTCTAACTAATCTAAATGTGGTACTGGTACCACCCTCCGTTTATTCCTACATGTGGACGGCTGCTTGGTTCGTCACGGTATTACAGCATGCATACCAGAGAGGCGGCACTGAATGTGTGCCGCCAAAGTGGCAGGACTCCTAAGGATACGAACAGCTTTCTGTGCCATAAGAAACCCGCACAAGCTGGCTCTTGCGGTCGAGTACCGTGCTCAAATATCACATCACAGAGGCTATAGACCCTACAGTTTGTCTAAATACGCTGCCAAATGCACATATAATGCCTTGGGTTGTTTCTTACCACAGGTTTTGAATATTTGCACCCCTTTTAAAATTTATTCAGGCATGAATACGTTCCAAGTTTTTTCCAACCTTAAGCTAACTGCTGGAAAATAACTATGCCTTTGCTTTCCGCAGCTATTACTGGAGAGGCTGCATTACGAGCAGCGTTACCTATGAGTCATACATTTCTTATGTCAAAATTTAAGACAGGGGCCGCACTTTCTAGTTGTTTCTTTAATTTGGTTTCTGCAAAAAAATGCTGGTCCAAGTGCTGTTCACTTCGGTGTAATTCTAAACACAAGATGCGAAAAACAAACTGGTGAAGATTTCGCTTCCCTACTGATGCTGCACGGGAAGTTGCATTCGCTATTGTTACACATTTTGTCTTTTTTTCGAAAAGCTGTGCCAAACGAGAAAACGTCCGCGTGATATGCCGTGTTATTGAATACTGAGTAGCCAAAGCAGGACTAACAAAAGGGTGTGGGATTCAGTAGGATGTATTTGTAGGTACGTTGGATCGGCACAATTACGTTTGCAAAGCCTTTTTAAAGAAAGCGATGGCGTCATAATGCTTGCGATTGTTTAAAACAATTCCATGGCTATTATGTTAATATATGGCAAGCCTCAGCAGTGTTTGTTACACATAACACTGGACTTCAAAGAGTGTCTTGTGCACCAAACCTTTGTAGTTTGTTCAGCCGAAATATTGTGGGGAGAAACACGCTTGCCTCACGTAATGCGCAGTGACAGCGCCCGTATAAAATGCGTTAAGATTCTGGCTTCTGTCCACTGTGTGTCTCAGCATAAAAAAGCAACAAATATTTGTAATTCGTCGTTTACAGATTTGAAACCCGTCTTTTTGTGTTGTCAGGTCCCTAGGCAACGTTATGGTGACTGGTTACTCTTTTGATTCGAAGTGCGGCGGCAATTGGATTGTAAGTATTGCGTTTTGAATATTTTATAAAGAATTCTTAGTACAACTATTCTTTTTCTATGAGGTTGCATTGGTACTATATGTTGTTGAAACTTGGAAGATACAATGTCGCAAGCATTACCTATTCAGACAAGATCAGGGCTCATGCAGAGCTGTATCTGATGCATTACAAGTGAAAGACAAATAGTTACGGAAAACAATTCAGTATGTCTTGAGCTTCGACACAAAAAGAAGAATATAAGCAAAATGTAAGACGCGGATTCGGTCAGGGAATAAACACGTGCTAAAGACATATTAGTAGAATTTAAGAACTGATGGGTATGTGCACGCAATGTAATCCAAAGTAATGCTTATTAGGAGTAACATAATGTAATGTAATGCTCATTAAGATGTAATGTAATGCTCATTAAGAGTAACAGCGTGGATCCCTAGCGAAAGCAAGCATGGCAGGGGCGGAAGACAGCTAGATGGGCAGATGGGATCAAAAAGGTTGCGGGGATAAATTGGTCATACCTAGCACAGGATCGGAATAATTGGATACCTATGGGAGAGGACTTTGCCTTGCAGTGGACGTAGATAGGCTGATGATGAGGACATATACGCGGTATCTTATCGTGGCTTAGGAGCAAGGACAGTGGTAGTTATCCAGCACAATAAGCAGCTCACCAGCATAGCCTTACCGGGTAGAACATTCTGCAAGCTGAAGTAGCGCCCAGGGCTATTGCCATAACGCAAACGTTTACCAAAGTCGTAAATAAAAATTCGCTGCAAGCGCGCTGTAGCTTCTCCTGTGGGCACATTCACCGGCCAGCACCCCAAGTAATTGGCCAATATGCCGCAGACAAATACAGTGTTATACGCATTAACCCACCCACTGTTCCGTCCGGAGCAAAACGAAATCGCCCAATTTTGGCCTGAGAGTTATTCCGCCAGACCCCTGGAAGCGAGCATTAGAGGAAGATCCCTTTGATCATATATCACGAGAGAACAAAGCACTTAAGGATAGTACGCATCCCCTACCCTATACAGCATAAACACCTAACGAACTGTAGGAACGTCAGCCCTGTACACTGCGCACTAACACATTTGGCCCACCCACTAAGTGCCCTATATTGCACACCATCGTATATGTCGATGTACACCGCTGCTGTGCAGCACCTAGAACGTGTTTAATAGGGCAAGGTCTGTGCGCAAGTCCTACTACATTCGCTAAATACCTCCGTTTCTTCTTACGACCTTTGGGAGAGACGTCTGAACAGCTGCGAATTCAGTGATACTTGAATAAGGCTTGCGTTCGGGCTTGTTCGTATTGTATATCGTTCATCTTAAGCGCTGAAAAAAAAACAGGGACCCAGAAGACAAGGACAAGCGCTACTTCCAACTGAATTTTATTGAATCAGGGTGAAATATATTGCAGGAAAAAATACAAGAGATAGAGAAATGGTCACGATTATACACAGAATAAAATAACGGAATCGCTTGCCGCTGTCCGACACGTGTCAGTCATTACCACGACCAGTTCTTTCTCAAGAACGCTGCCTTCTTATCGGACAAGGCTACTGATGCCGTGCTGACACACTCAAAATCGACTAGTTGCATTTCAGCTGCCTGTACTATCTCGTGCGTGCGCTGATCAGAGTCGTGAAACAATATCGCTGAGTTTTAAGGGAGTATAAGGCTAAAAAACCTCAAGGAGTCATTGACTGATGACTCTTCCCCATTGAATCTTGTAATAAATATGTTAACTCTCTCTTATTTACTCCCCTCCCCACACAAAAGAAAATGCTTAGAACCTGTGCACGTATCAGGACGAGTAATCGCCCTCCTCTGACGGGTCGTGGTTGCACAAATTTCGCTCGTAAAAGCATCGTCGGCTGGTGCGAGTATAAACACACGCATTGAAACTTTTGTCCTTGTGGGTACTGAATAAAAGCACACACGCCCAGACAGTAGGCGGATACTACCACGAAAAAAAGTAAACGTTGAGGCCTGCGAAGAGCAAAGGAACACGAAGAACGTGCCGGATCATTTGCGTAGAGTGAACTGAAGTTTTTGATTTTCCTGGTGCCAGTTGCTGCGGTGCTCTACACGCACAGCTGAACACAAACCATCAACTCCACTTGGGACTCTGTACGTTACCTTTAACATTGTAACAGGGATTTTTCTAGGTCTTAGATGTGTCTGAGCTACAGAGAGCTAGGCAGGTTTTGCCTGGGGTAAACCTAAAAGAATGAATACTTTATACGGTGCGCTCTTTCTCATGTTATTTCCTCCACATTGATTTTAAAGGCAGCAATTGTGTTTGCACTAGTACTAAATGCGTTGCAAGAACAAAACAACCCTACATGCCTTTGTTATATATACCCTGAGTCATTTTATTGTGCATATAGTGAGGGGGTTGTAGAGGAAAAACAGCAAAGTGGTACAGTTGCAATGGTATAATTTGGATTCAAAACATATACATCTTGATACGTCAGGTCAAAATGCAGCCCTGAGATTCTTGTATTGCATCAGTGAAGCTTTGAATATTTATAAAGATGTTCATAGTAGTATGTATATCCTTATGGTTGTGTAAAAGGATTTAGTATCTACCGGTCTTTCGGCGCAATTGGGTTATAACTAGAAGTTGTTTAGTTCTGAGTGGAATGAGCTAAATATTGGTTAACTTAAGTATTGGTTGGAATATTTGTTCTAAGAAAAAACGAAGGGTATGTTGTCATTGATGGAGAACGCTTTAGTTAGGGGCAAACCGGTCTAATGCAAAGAATGCTCAAAAGGTTTTTGTTATTTTTTGTTGATACAACTCCATGCTCTTTTATAGTGCAATTACGATTCAGACTGCGGCCGAAACTGTCGGTGCAAACCTGACCGAGAAGGCGTAACGATTGGATTATGCGTCCCCCGGAAGAAGTGAGCTGGACACTCCCTATTGCCACGTTCTATGAAGAGTTTTAAAAAAGATCCTGCCTACTACTACAATTTTGGGGCAAATATATGGGGAAACTGCTGGTTTAGCTGAAATAAAGTCATTTTTGCGGAAGCATTTGAGACGCTCGTGTTGTGTGAGCTAACTGAACCAGAACACTCCGCGTGTCCGTCTCTCTGTTGGCCAACTCAACTATACGACTAAAAGAAGGGGAAAGAAGGCTTACAAACGCAAATTATTACCCGCGCAGCCAGGAGAACGCGTGGCCTACCACAAACACCCCTCAGAGGAAATAGGTGCCGTAACCTGCGGCCGGCTCTAAAGTAACTTTTTTCTTTCTGAAAAGGACAATATCCAACGTGGCACAGTGAAGGCAGATCACTTTTGTTTAACAGTTTCTTTTCAAAAACCGCAATGCCTGTGTGATTCAGGAATGCGTTCAGAAAGCATTTATTGCATAAACTGTTGCAGACGCTTTGATCGCACTTTTGTTGGGATGTGCCACTGACAAGTTTCTTGCTGCCCTTTCAAATTAGAAACATAAAGCGGTCAATGAATCTTGGCGGACTGCTGAAGGATGAATGCAATCCGAATTTTTAATCGAGCAGAAGCTTTTGGTCCCACATCAGTAAAATATTCCAGAGGTAAAGTTTGATACTGTCCGTAGTGGCTGGGCGCACTTATTGCTTCGTTTTGCTAACACCGTGAAGCGGAGCATGCAATTCAAATTTTTAAAGAAACCTCACATTAGTCTTCCGAGGGCAGAAAAAGCTTAAGGCTGCTATGCAGTCGCCAACGCACGCCGCTGACGACGTAGTTTGAATGCGTTAAAGATATAACGCGCGTCACTAACACTGATATCAGCGTCGCGTCCGTGGCTTGGTGGATTCCGCTTCCGGCCACGAGAGTGAACGGACGCAGGATGGATGCTCCGTCAGGGGCGGCTACAGCGGCCAAGCAAGGCCGCGGAAACCGGACGTTTGGAAATGGAAACGAGGATTATCAAGTTACGCTGCCTACCCTGCCAACAGGTCAGAGTGTTGTCAACACTTTATTTTTACACGGTGATCTCCGGGCTCGCCCATATCGGGTAGAAGATTTTCGCGACGCACTGGCTCGTCTGTCGCTGCTCCCCGAAGTTATCGCTTTGGGGGCGTATCAGATGAGCCATGTGTGGGCCGTGACGTTTAGCAGCGCTGAAGCTGCGAAGAAATTGGCCGCCGAAACGGAATTTAAAGTGAAGGACCGTCGGTGTTTGGTGATTGACCCTATCGACCAGGACGTGCGGATGAAGTTGCACTGGCTACTTCACAATGTACCCGACGAGGATGTGCGGCTGGCGTTCGCTCCGTACGGCAAGGTGACGGAAATAACAAAACAGAGATGGAGGGTGCAAGGCGTTACCGACAAGGGCTCCACAACTCGCGCGGTGTCCCTCAAGCTGAAGGCAGGAGTGAATATCGAAGGTATCCCACATCAGATTCCAGTGGCGGGGGATAACGCCCTTGTGGTGGTTGCGGGCAGGGCACCACTCTGTCTGCGCTGCCACTCAATGGGTCACGTGAGGCGAGAATGCCGTGTACCCAAGTGCACCGTCTGTCACCGGTTCGGACATATTGAGGCGAACTGTGTGCGCATGAACGCTAAAGTTGTAGGACCCACCAGGAACGTCGAGTCGTCTGAGTTCCTTATGGACGAGGACGAAGCGGAAGAATCTGCAATTGGAACTACCGAGAATACCACCAAGCAGGAAACGCCCACCCACACTCGTGTTGAGGAAACGCCCCCAAAGGATGCGCAAGCAACCATGCACCGCCAAGGTGAGCTTCTGCCGACACCTCGGCAGGAATTCGAGGACGCCACATCAACCGCGGGAACCAGTGCTGTTCTCACGGGGACGCCGAGTCAAACTGGGGAAGTGAAAGAAACAGCCGGACCAACGACCGCCAACGTTGTCGCAAAACGTCCCCACGGGGACGTGAGCAACGAGGCTAGACGCTCTGGGGAACGCAACACGGACGAGCCACCACCGAAAGCGACACCGCTGAGACCACCGACGCTTCGACACCCAAGTATGAATGTGCCACCGAGTAGTCCACCGGGCGAGCGGCCAGGGGGGGCACAACCACCGTGACACTCAAGTGCTGCGTGCTTTCGCCGGCTAGGGACCCGCGGACAGACGAGGGACCAGTTCAAGGCTCGAACTGATTGTGAAGTGCTTTTTTTTCATCCTTATTTCTATCGCGTTATCACGGGTGTGTGTGTGTGTGTGTGTGTGTGTGTGTGTGTGCGTGTGTGTGCGCGCGCGCGCGAGTATTTACGTAAGTGCGTGGAATGGACTACGCCTCAACAGCACGAGTCGGGAAGGCCAAGAACTACAGCCCTACATTGTGAGTCACACGCCAATGCATTTGTTTGTACGGGAGAGGTACCGCGCATTTGGTACAACTAACGACCATGAGCGCTAATTTCCAGACAGCACTACGTGTAGCAACGTTAAACGTTAGGGGTCTTGGGTCTAGAAGGCGGCAATGCCAATTAAATCGTCTATTTCAGGACAATGAGCTACACGTGGTTGCTGTACAGGAAACTAAAATAGAGAGCGAAGTGCATACTGATAGCATGGTGTCGTCTTTCCGTGCACATTATAATGTGTGTGTGAGCCACGCCGTGGGTTCCTCCGGTGGTTGCGCCGTTTTTATTCGTAGGGATCTCGGTGTTGTGGAACAGGCAGTTGTGAGCTGTGAATCTGGTCGACTGCTTGTCGTAGACTTCGAGTTGTCTGCTATGTCTTGGCGGCTAATCTGTGTGTACGCCCCAAATAATGAAGCTGAGCGAAAGGTATTTTTTGAGCGCATTGAACAATACTTAAATACGGAAAAAATAATTATTGTCCTCGGTGATTTTAATTGTGTTTGTTCCGCTGTAGACCGCGCTAGAAATCGGCCTGTCAGGGACAAGAGCGCACTTTTTCTAAGTGAATTGGCACATGATTATAACTTAGAAGACATCGGCCAGGTATTGCAATCCGGCGTGCGACCCACTTTCACGCACTTTCAAGGGGAAAGCAATGCACGGCTTGATCGGGCTTATGTATCACTGGAACTGCTGCCAAACTGTAGCAAATATGACGTAAAACCAGTGTCCTTTAGCGACCACAGCTTAGTCATGTTTGAAATCGGAAAAATTGAACGAAAGACGCGGTTCAACTGGGACTTGTGGAAATTCAACGCTCGGCTGCTGAACGATTACCTTTTCGTAAAAGCGGCTATAGAAAAGATGAGCCAGATACTCACGGCTGAAACGACAACCATCGCGGCTGCATGGGAGGTCTTTAAAGGCGAGATAAAGACTTTGGCCATTGAAAGGGGTTGCATCCTTCGACACGAAGAAAAGAAAAAGGAGCGAGAACTGCAACAACAATTGCAGTTCCTTGTAAGCATGGAAGGAATTGAGCCCGGTAAATTTAGTAAGCAGATAAGAGAAGTCAAGAATCATCTTGAGGCATTAGACGTAGTACGGTACAGAGCAGCAGCGATAAGAGCGCGTTCTAACCAACTCTGGATGGGCGAGACGCCCACCAAACGCGCTCTAGCTGATGAAAAGAGGTACGCCAGCAGAAATGAAATAAAGGCAATATTTTTTGAAAACGAAGTACAATGTGAAAATGACAAGATTAAGCAAGCATTTGTATCGCATTACAACAAACTGTTTGGTCAGAAGAATCGCCTAATGGAAGGATTCGAAAAAGAATTTCTACATTTGATGCCAATTCTGAGTAGGGATATTAAAAACCGCCTTGAAGAACCCATATGTCTCAAAGAAGTAGAGAATGCAATAGACGAGCTGTCACCAGGAAAGTCGCCTGGGCCAGATGGGCTCGGGGCGTCATTTTATAAAACGTTTAAATGTCAGCTAGCCATTATTCTAAATCGATTGTTTGTTGAAGCTTACGAGTTAAAACAAGTACCCCCTTCTTTTCGGGCTGCGCATATGGTGCTAATCCCAAAGACAGATGATCTGGAGAAGCTGCAGTCCGTTGAGGCATATAGACCCATTAGCCTTACCAACGTAGACTACAAAATTTTTATGAAGATTTTAGCAAAACGGATGCAAAGTGTGATTAAGGAATTGGTAGGGCCTCATCAAACCTGTGGTATACAAAATCGTTCCATAAGCACCAACATTCATGTCGCACGAAGCGTTTTGGAATGTGTTGATGCATTCGCGGGTCGAGTAGCGATGCTACAGCTGGACCTGGCGAAGGCGTTCGACCGAGTGACACATGACATATTGTTGCGTATATTGGAGTATGTCAACGTTGGCGACGTGATCCTGCAAGGGGTCAAAATGGTGTACACAGATTGCAGCACACGAATCATTGTTAACAAGTCCCTCACAGAACCCATCCAAGTCAGATCGTCTGTGAAGCAAGGTTGCCCCCTTGCCCCGCTGCTTTTCGCTTTATATCTCGAGCCGTTTTGCGTGCGAGTAATCAGGAACGAAAATGTACGAGGCTTTAAACTACTGGCGGCTGAAGTGAAATTGCTTGCGTACGCGGACGACGTGGCTGTGTTTTGTGATGACAGGGCAAGTCTGTTGGAAGTCGTAAGGGTAGCGACCGCATACTGTGACCAAACAGGGTCTGAAATCAACTGGCGCAAATGTCAGGGCTTCTGGCATGGCGCTTGGGACTGTACGCCCGAAAGATTTGCGAACATCGAGTGGTCTGTGGTGCCGGGGAAATACCTGGGAGTCCCGCTGAACCATTATCGTGAGAGCAAGCAATACTGGCTCGATGAAACTGAAAAGATAAAAGAAAAGGCCGCAGCTTGGCAGGGGCGAGATCTTTCGATGTTCGCAAGGGCCGCCGTATGTAATGTGTTTCTCATTGCCAAAGTCTGGTATGTGTTAACCTTTTTGTGTATGCCCAGAATGTGCCTACAAAAGGTGAACCGTGTGTTTGCCGTATTTATTTGGAACTCGAGTTGGGAGAGAGTTAGCCGTACTAACTTGTTTCGCCGTGTAAAAGACGGAGGGCTCGGTCTCTCCCATTTGTTTCTACGGCAATTAGTGTCTCGTTTTTGTTTTGTCAGAGACCAAAGTAACGACTTTCTGAAAACCGTCATACAAGTGAGATTAATGAATTTCATTCCGAATTTTATAGTGTCTTCTGTTGGCGGCCCCCGACAAGGGCTTAATGGATACCTCAAGGAAGTGACAATGGCATTCCAAATGCTACAAAGCCGATTTTCGTTTGAATATTTTCCGCAATTACAAAGAAAAAATTGTACAGAGACTTAGTCGACACAATGCTACCGGTACCCCTTTACAGAACCGTGTATTCCCAAGCACCAGGGCAGGACGTTCTTAAGCGTGTTAAGAGAATGCCAGTAAGATCAACGGTTAAGACCTTCTTCTTTAAACTCCACACTAATACATTACCGGTAAATGCATGGTTGCAAGAAAAAGGCTTTTTCGTTCCTTGGACAATTAACTGTTCTGTTTGTAAAAAACCAGAAACCATTGAACACGTTTTTTTGGATTGTTTGGACCCAATATTCTTTTGGGACGTGTTACAAAGAACACTCAAAAAAGAACTACCGTTAACGCCACACGGAATAAGGTATTTGCCCGTCGTAAACGACGGAGGAATTCCTTTTGACATGTTCATGCTGTTAGGCCTTCACAGCCTATGGAAGACTAGGATGGGTGTACGCCATGCTGATCTAAATGCCCGGCCGGTACGCGAGAACTTCATTGAAAGTATGGTGCAAATGCGAGAGCTATATAGTGTACAGAGCCATCCGCCTGACTGGGTGGCGTTGTTGAATGACCTTGCTTCATTGAAAAGATTTTAGTGTGACAATCGTCAGCCGGGTTTCAGCTGGCGACTTTTAACCAGTGTATGTGCCTTTTGTTTGTGTATGTCTAAACAGGCATTTAATAAAAAAAAAAAAATTCGTGGCTCGGTCGGTTGTGCGCCGGGCACCTTGCGTTCCGCCCGCGGCGTCATGGGTTCGAAACCGGGCGCCGGAAACTGTTATTTCTTCCTGGCTGCGGACGCGGACTACGACAAGGCACGCATGCGGACTACGACAGCGCACGCCAACGCCGCGTGACATTGTGAGTTACTAAAATGCTATGCATTTAAAAAATTAAGAGACAAATGTGGCCGTGTAGTGCAGTTGCACAGCGTTTTTTGCGTTCAATAGATAAGAAACGGGCTATAAGGACAAGAAGTGTGCTGTTTCCCTTCTGCCGAAACATTATGTATTGTCCTACAAGGCACAGCACAGTATTTGCGATGACAATATTGACTGCGCTGGCAGAAAAAGCGCTGCTAATGTCAAATACAGATACGCTGAGCTTTTTTGCACTACCATTTTCTGAACGTCCCTGCTACCAGTCAAAACATATAGCCATATCGAACGATTCATTGAAGGAGCCTCGTCCCAAAATTTGCTCTTCTACTGTTGTGGCTGACCCAGCCCCGCCAGAAACTGCGCTAGGAGAAATAACTTCTCAATCGTTCCGCATCTAGTTATTTTGAATTGACGCGAGATCTCGGCGGTCTTTTTGCTAACGCACGCACAACACAGAGTGGCGTAGCCCCGAAACTTGTGTATAGTTCGCCTTCGAGGTAACTCTCTGCTGAGGAATTCAGAAAGCCTTCAGCAAAAGTTAGGTATGCAGCCTCATTGCACACATTAAGGCCAAGGGCAAAGCTTACTTAAACACAATAATTATTGAACACTTAACACGAGGTAACTGCTTTTCCTTTAGCAGATATGTTGAAGCAGCACCACAGTATCACCACAAGCAGTGTTGAGTGCCCTTTGCTACGAATGAGCATGCACTGTGTACTGCAGGACCCCAATAACACAGCTCCTGAAACAATCGTCCCTGACGAGAACAAGCGGTTTTGATTCTACCTTAAACGCACATGAACTTCCCGGCCAGGGCTATGCGGCTTCGCTCACCAACACGACCAAAAAGTACGTGGTTGTGAGGACACACATAAGACACGGTTTAACGGGGGTGACCACGACAAGGATGTTTTTGATATCTCAGGGTCCGCAGCCCTTCTGCCATTCATGTCTGGGTGTTGAGATAAACGCTTCTGGCATGGTGCGCAATCATGACGTCAAACAGAGTGGTAGATAGAAAACTTGTGATTTACGAAAAATTCTGATGTAAGATCACGCAACATGACTTGCTCTAATTCTGCCTATTGCCAAGCACAATGTGTGTCTGTGCATTTATTCTTACCAACCAGCGTGACGCTCCTAGGCGCCAATTACGGATCGGTAGCGGGAACCGGATGATAATAAAAATCCGAATAAATTGTACCGAAACTCCCGTTGCGGTATACGCCGTCGACACATCCTCACTCTTTCCGGGGAGTCATGTGGCTAGGAAAGCCGGTATGCATTCATACGCTGGTATGTGGCCGTACGACGCTGCCCTTTGCTGTGAATACGGGTATCCAGCGGACTTATGTTCGTAATCGCTGTGAACGGCATCATCCAGTGGCTTAAAGTTAGCCCTGCGATGGCACGCGGTATTCATCCCTTTCTGAAAGATTAACGTAGAATACGTTTGAGTGCTTAGCACAATAATACGCAAAACCTTCACGTCATGTTGCTTGAAAGTGAATTTGGGCCAAACAATGTACCCACTGCTATTATATCACCTTTGCCCACCTCAGGTACAGTGAGACGCTAACGTGTTTCTTCTACTTCCCATTTCGTTTCGATGTCGACAAACCCACCACATGTCTCGCAATCTAACGCTAGGGAATTGGTCAAGTATGTTGACAACTCCGACAGCGGCCAATCAATGATCCCCCAAGACCCATTTATTCGTGATGCCATTACACCCACACACTATTCTCGCACGTCCACTGGGTCGTACTCTTCAGGGGTCAGTACCCCTCCCGTTAAAAATTGAAGACCAATCATGAATTCACATAACGTGCGGCTGCAACCGGCTACCCACACTTATGCTTTCGCATATGTAACGATGTTTCTAGGTTTCTCTTGGATTTTCTCAACCCTACATGTTATTGATTGAGCACTGAATGATTCCCCAGAGGCAATGCCAGAAAAGTATCTTGTTGTCTTTCAATATGGTCTGGCTTCATGCATTGCGGCTTCGTAATATCTTTTGAGAGTAGCTCGCCAGTAGAAATGCTGAACCCACATTAAAATGTATCGGGGGTGCAGGCTTGACCACAGTACTTGGCTAAACGACGTCTAGCAGCCAAAAAGCTGTATCCGTGCCCAAACTGGGTTTGAAGGCGAATTCTCCTGCTCTCCCTATTCGAAAATATTTTCAACTTCCTAAATACTCCTGATTCTGAACGATGCGGTCACGTGTTCTCAGGAGAAGATATTGATGTGACTGTGCCTATTGTAATTTCCTTTGCAGATAACACGGTGGAAGTGAAGCGGGTCATGTACAGTGACTACCAGAACTGCGTGATTACAGAAAGCTCCCACTTTATTGAACGTAAGTCTCAAACTCTGGCATTGCTCAAAGTATCACTGGTGAAATCCTTTTTCGGAGTTCTTTTTACCGTATTCGTGAAAAATTCTGAGACCGGCCTAAAATCACCTTCGCCCTCCCTTTGAATGTGTTGATAAAGAGAAAACATCATTTGTGGCTTAATGGACATACCGAAGATAGGCGGGCCAACATAGTGTCCTGGGTCACAATTTACTGCTGCGGCAGATTGTGGAAACGGCCGAACGCAAAAGAAGGCGGGGACCGTGACGCAACCTTGTTGTGGTGGTGGCACCATTAAAGTTGCAATACCCACTCAGGGGAATTGGCCAGACAATAGGCACCATTCCAAAAAAAAGCTGTAGTTTTGGAGGGAAAAGAAAATTATTTAAATATTGGAATGTATTACCAGTTTATGACTAGAGAAATATAGTGAGGGATTATGAACATTAGTAAAAAAGTAAAAACACCATTTCATGAAACTTAGGAAGTAAGAATAACGAAGGGAGAGAGTGGCACAGACGAAGCAGTGGGCAGGGCTCGCATAGGTATGACTGGGGAATCCAGCAAGGCTAACATGGCTAACATGGCAGATGGCCTGAATCTTGAATTATTAAGTGTCACGCCCGGCAAACATCCCAGTGGCAGAATCCCAGTTCTTTCGCCGTGAATGACAAAATCAGTGCAGCAGAGAGTGGGAGGTTTACCCGGTTACATGTGCCTTCCAAGTACCTTCGTCTTATAGACGAGAACCGTTGGCAGAACAAAAAGAAATGGTCGAACGTTTCAGCTTCGTTGCTGAATGCGCGTAGTGGCGACAGGGTCAGACTACAGTGGTACAAGTAGTAATTTAAGTATGGCAATCGACAGTATATCCTAGTGAGAACCACTTCGCAAGCTCGCAACTGGCTTATGCTTTAATTCCTTGAGTACTGAAAGTGCTCGGCCTCCGAGTCATTGCGAATAGAATCAGGCATACGTTGAAGTAGGCACAGCCTACGAAAGCGAGCCGAAGAAATGAGGTTAATGGGCTGCAGGACCTCCGCTACTGAACCACCCAATGCCATTCCCACCAGAGCATCCGGAAATTCATTAGGCCAGATAGCTGCATATCCAGGTATCCAAACCAAACGAAGCTCTCGCAAGGAGGTAGGCGATACAGAAGCAAAATCTCGACGTAGGGAAAGTTTATGTTGAGGAAATAAGTTAACAACACACAGAAAATAAATCGACGAGGATTATTGCCTGTTGTTGAAAAGAGTCAAGCTTTAGAAGGGTAGAGACTATTGCGAAAAATTCTGCGGGGAAAGAATTATTAAAATTACGCAACCGGAGGGAATGTTGCAAGTTTGAAACGTCTGTATATTTTCGCCACTGAAGCGCACACAACGCTGGCGACTGAAGTAAGCGACTCCCCACAAATCGCGGTACCTTTTTCTTGCCTTCGAGCTATTGATGCAAGGTACACAAAAAACTATTACCTCTTTTTTCCCCAGAAAACGAGTGTTACTTTGTGGCCTTAAGTAAAATATCTGGCAACGAACTATATAGTCCGCATCTTTAACTAATACACGTAACACCTGCGCCTGTCTGCGTACGCAGAGTGCACCTTGTGGGTTACGAAGGACGTGGTGGACGAGGTGCCACAGAACTGCATCGAGCAGTTCGCTGACATCTGCGGAAAGGCTGTGAATCTGCGTGCCAACAATATCTGCGAGGACGACTACACCGACACCGAAGATGGCGACATTTAGGAGCGGCATTAAGGCCGTCCCTATTAGTCATTTTTCCTAGGGTCGCCTGTTTGTAGCTGTAGCATTTCTAGAGGAAATATTCTGGCGCGGTTGCGGTAAACAAATCTTTTTGGCATACACTGTGCGTCCTGTTGCCCGTATGAGAACAAATAAAAACATTTTACTATGACAAAAGAAATAAAATGAAAACAAAACCAGTGACCTTCCACACTAAAAAACCGGAACCAGCGAAGATGGGCACACTGCAAACCGCGCTCGTACTGAAACACGGATGTTTGCGATTTGCGATATAGTATACGTTTCAGCTGATTAGTTCAATGAAACTTACCTAAAGTACGGTTTTAATCTAGGAGAAAAGCGTGGGACTGCCTGTTTCCTCCCTGCGCCGTAGGCATGTTACCGTATGTGTGACTTACGAACTTCACTGAGAGCAGCAGGAAGGTCGCATCGGGCGTTGGGAAGCCCACCTTAATATCTCCCCCCAGCATAATCGGTACGTCAATTATGTTCGCTGAGCCACCCCCTTCCCCCAAATAACGCGTAAAAATGGCATTGGGGAGATACACGCCACACGTGGCCCAAAGAAGCGGAGAAGGTGGAGAGGAACAAAAAAGTGGGGTTGTAACCATACTCTATCCGTAGAGAGGCATTCTTCGCTGTGCAACACGCAATGTGTAAATTCTACTTACAAAGACCAAGCTCATACCTATACACTTAAACTGGGCTTCACTTCTGAACACAACGCAACGCCGAAGCAAAATGTTTCCAAATGCAGTATTTTCCATAAAAGCATATAGACGCCTGTGACCTTGTTTTATTTATATAAATTATTCCATGTGCTGAACGCAAGTCCCCGAGATGTATTTCCCACAGGCGCTGAACCGGGGTAAACATGTACATGTTTGCTGTAGAACGAAAACATTGGAAACTCTGTTAGTGAAACCGGGAGTGTTTAAGGGAAGTATTTTTTGTCTATTTGAAGGCGTATGTGGCTTTAAAAACGCAGAGCAGGAGAGTCAACTTTCCCTTGACAATGACGACGACCGTAAGTGAACTGAAAGGAAACCTATCCCAATGCCCCGAATCAAACCTGGTTCCCTCACGTTCTGCATACGATGTCTATTCTAACGCGGCGTTCCCGCACGGTCACTGCAATTTTGATTTGGGGAGCTTTGCAATTACGGGCAAAATTAGAGCAATAAACCCCGCACCCCTCCGTGTAATGCCGAGGCTTCTTCGAGCGGAGTGAAATGGCGAAGGGCCAAAGTCAGACCGCTGCGATTGAAAGCCCAAACTTCGTGCGAGTCAAAGTCAAAACTCAACAAGTGTAAAGTCGTAGCCGTATTCCCGTCAGAACATCGACGCGAATAAAGTCGAGACATTATTCGAGTCCAAAGCAGGACGAGAAAAAAGTAATCCCTAACGAGAAAACTTCGCGTTCAACTGGCGTCGTTGTTACAAAGAGGGGCGCAATATTTATTTTCTTCGCTACACTCAATCAAGGATCCCTGTAGACTGAGCGCTGTGGGCGCAGGCGCGAAACTAAACTTAACAGCCACAACCTCTTCACCTGCAATTCATGCAGACACCCCTAACTAGCGAAGCCCCCCCTCCCACCATCTTCCGATCTCCTTGCTTTGGAATTCGGCGCGTGAGTTCTATATGAGAATACCAGCGCAGCTGCTGTCTTGTTTCACCAATCCGGTGTCGGTGAGTCTGCACTCTCGGGACTGCATTGCGGTAAGCAGAACTCTATCGCACAATATTCAACATCCTCCGACCCTGAAATGGGCGCAGCTCATTTACTGAACGTGTCCAGGTGGCACAATATATGCACCTTGGATTATAAGTGGTTCCTTCTGGCAGCCAAGAGAATAGCGCGTGCAACCATGCCAAACGGCAAACACTGGGGCAGCGGGACCTGTTTTAAAAGCCTTCCCGGGATAGAAGTCGTGCAGCAGCAACAGTGTTTTTATTGTCGCGTTGCTGAATGCTGTGGGAGATGATTAGGAGTGTGTTGTCAGACCGAAAGAGTATTGCTGCAGCTACTTTTCCGACGATGGCGCCGTCAGCCGTTAACGCTGTGTGAAGCGGCGAATTAACTATACCTGCCAGTAGCTGTTGATGGCTTTTTGCCGCGTGTTGGCCGAGAGGTAAAGAGTCGGCCTACAATAAAGTTGGCCAGAGGAAGCACTTACGACTCACTCGCATTCAAGAAAACTCTTTTTACTTATATGGAAATTTTAACTACTGTAATTCCTTGTAATTCGAAGTCTGATATCTTGAAATATTGGTCAGTGGGACCTTTTTTTCTTCGTGCATTTACCTCCCATAGGCGCTATGTATTTGCCCCCCTTTTCCTTGAAACGTTTTTTCAGGGGACCGCGGCTATCTCAAAATATTGACAGAGAGGACACAAAGCAAAGTCGCCGAAGGCAGCTGATTAGGACTTTGTTCTAACCATAATCTCCCCCATATATGCCGAATTTGGTCACGAACAGGACATTTGTGCTGTACGAGGCCGATGTTTACGTTACGGGAATTTTGTACGACGCCTACATCGTCGATAAAGCTGAGGACGATAAAGCTGATCATGAGGACGACGACAGCCTCAAGAAGTGCTGATAATTACAGAAAGTACAAGGATGCTGCGCCTCCGTCGCATTGAGATAGAATTTAGTTCTGGCGATTAACACTTAATGCGGTGCATAGACAAGCGTTCTCCAGCTGCTCTAGAGCAGCTGGAGAACGCTTGTCTGGAATCATATGCAAACGCTGAACAGGCGAAAATCACGCAATCCTTCTTTTATCTATAATAAACACTCGTTCGTTAGTTTTTTAAAATGATATATAAAATTTAATTTATAATATATATTTATATAATATATTATAATTATAAAATAATATAATATAAAAATATACATATTTATATTTATTTATATATTTATATAATATATATATAATTAATATAATTATTTTATACTATTTTATAAAATTAGTTCGCCTTTATTAAGAAAGCTAGCCTGTGCGATGGAGCTTTTGTTACCAGCATTACCTCTTATTTCAGCGACCAGGCAACAAATTTACCGCATTTTCCTTAACTTGAAACCCTACTTATCTCGACATTTTCAGAGGTTTTACGACTTGGAGTTAACGAGAGATTACTGTACTTTAATAATAGCCCAGATGGTGCGTAATGCTTCGAAAATCATGGCCGCGCTCCCAAGCGCTGCTTTTAAGGCAATTTTACTGAATTTTTTATCCGCTCTCAAAAACCCACCCTCCTCGAGGCCTCGAGATATTTAGACTGAGTGCCTTGGAGGCAAAGTAAGTCCCTGTTTCTTCAATTTCCATGGCTTTCCTCAGCCTAGCGAGCGCGCCTCATACCCTTACAAGAGATTTGGCGTTGCGCCGAGTATACAGCGCGGGAAAGCTCACGCTGTTCTATAAAGCGACCAAAACTGGCGGCAACGAGGTTCCTTTAACGTGTCACTTAACAACGTGTAAATGCGCAGCCCTTGTTGCAGCAAATAACCCAAAAATCTGCGACTTACGTGTTTTGTCTTCATTTGTAGTAAGGAATGGCCTTTCCTTTTTTTCCTTTTTCTTTTTCCCTACGGGCTGCCCTCTTCAGGTTTCATTAAAGGTTTTCTCCCTCTCTCTGGCCTGGCGAGGTCGGGCCCTGTGACTGCAAATGCAGCTTTCTCCGACGCCCGCTCCCGCAGCAGTGGAGCAGCCTCTTTTGTCACCCTTTGATGCGTATGCTCCGGCACGCACCGTACGAGTTGTAACCATTAGCAATTTTAGAATGGGTTCCGCCACCTGCAGCAAAAATGGGTGATCTGTCTTACAGAGCAGTATAGAGTGCTGCAAGCGTCTCTCCAGTCGCAAAAACCGGTCGCCCCCTTTAAACACAGGCAAGTTGCTCAATAGGAAGGCCTAATCAGGAAGCTCGTCTTTTCCGATGCGGCGTATCGCGCTCCCAAATGATTCTTTCAGAAATTGGTGAAACGGTAGGTGCTGCTCTTCTCTCAGTGTTTGAATGAGTGGGCTATTTTTGCGTTATGCTTCCAGTTGCAAAAATAGGTAATCGATGTTGTGACCTTTGGCAGGCAATTTGCTACAGCGTGTGGGGTCGAGCTAGTAGGCAATACATTGTACAAATTTCAAGCGCAAAATATCAGACCGGACGAATTTCCTGTTCAGACGGATTTCGGAATTTTCGAATTTCAAATTTCAGATTCTGTCTCAAATTTTGCGGGAAATTCGTACAGTTTGCTACAGTTTTAATAGGTGCCAGCTCGTGAGGCGTAACTTTCCCGGAATAGTTAACCTCTAACACCACTGATGGAGTACAGGAGTAAGGGGGCGCGCGGCTGCTTCGGATTCACAAGCCAGTCGCTGAGCAAGCCACGTCGGTCTCCTACATTACCTTTCACAATATGTGAACTTCTTGGGAGCGACTCTCCGAATTTCGCAAGTATACTCGGTCATTATTGACTGGGCATTCCCGATTCCCTGGGTAATGTCTTCGCTTGTACCTCCATGACGCAGATTGTCAGGAAAGCTTTACAGAGGCTTGCCGATTCCCTTGCCAAAAACAAATGCGAACATTGAATGTGTCCACAAATTCAACCTGGTAGAGGGTCACGGAAGCACGGGTTTCAAGTCGTACATTTGGGTGTCCTGCAACATAACGAACAGCTCCAGTTCATTCGGCTACAGCGCCTTCAAAGGTGCAAAAGTACGTCTTATAGCCATGACAAGCATTACAATTGTTTTTCATCCCTTTGGCTTTGCAGGTAGGCAACTTCGCCCTGAGCTTCAAACTCACATCAGTGAAAATGTGGGGGTTAGCTCGTTCGGTATAATAAATGTAGCTATGCTGAGTCGATATCATCTCAAAATGGGGAAGAGCTTGAACCTATTTGTTCCACCATTACATAATGTCTCCCCGGCGCGGTGTGTCCCAGTCATGTCCAGCAACCGCAATCCTTAATTTCACGGTTGGTGTTGCCAAATTAACAAGGTTCAGATAGTCAAAGGATCTCGTCATTGCTTTCAAGATAAAGCGCTTAATGTAGCGTTGATAGCGAGCAGCTGTAGCGTAGTTTGTAGCGTCTAGTTGTTGCGACCCCAGTATGCTGGTAGCGGGGCCGGTCGCCGTCGCTCCGTCGAGCCAGGACTAGGGGAGAGCTTAGAGCAAAGTCAACGGGTTTATTTACATTTTTACAGTGAGTTGTCGAGATGAAGACAGAAGACAGATGACAGTCTTGGCGGGCCGCAGCACGCCCTTTTTGTTGACCCCCGATCCCTAGTTCCCTAGGTTAGGGATCCCCATACAAAACAATGCAGACCAATGGTGATGTGTACGTTCCTCGCTGTGAAGCACCGCCCTCGGGTAGGGACACGCCTTTCAGGTATGTCGGCAGATGCACAGCACACGCACACACACACACCCTTGCCACTCGTCAGGAGCCTGGGCGCCGCGTATTCTTTTGGTGTCTGCCGCGCGCTGCGTTCCCAGGGAGCCTAACAGCACAGATTAACAAGGTTCGTGGAATCACTCCAGGAAGGGTTAATGGCTTGACCATTGCCACTGCCTTCTTCGCTGTGCTGCCGCCGCTACTGGGTCCTATTGTCCGGTCGTCGCCGTCTGGGCTTTCACGCGCACACGCGTTCAGTTGCTTAGGCCGGGGCAGACCGGCGGCTCCTTAATCCCTTTTGGGGCGACGACACTCAACACCGCTCAAAAGCCGCTGTCAATCAGTGGCCGCCGCCGCGTTGTCGGCTTCCTTTCGTTTCCGTCGACAAGCGGTGGGGAGGTCGACCGGCGGGTGACCGACCCGCGCAAACATGGCGCCAGTGAGTCATAACAGCTCCTCCGCCGACGGGAAGATCTCGGACGTCGTGTAGTATCAGCTGCTCGACGGGAGAGATCACAGTAGCAGCATTCTTTCAGCACCATTGAAACCACAAAGACCAACCTCCCGAACCAGCAAGAGCCGGCAATGAGTTTTCGGCAACCAGGCTGCTCTTTCAAAGGTGCTACAATGCACCTACGCTTTTCAATTTTTTTTTTCATATGGCAACCACACCAATACTCTTGCTCACAGCTAAAAGCTTAGACTGAGTTACTCACAACACTACTCAAAACCATTACTGAAAACGTTCCTCAACTGAAAACAAAAGAACGCGAAAGAAAAGCTAGAAGGCTCTGCTTAATGTGTCAACATTGGCATTGGCAGAACCCTTCTTATACTTCACAGTGAAGTTAAGCTCCTGAAGCGCAAGGCTCCAGCGTAGTAGTCGCGGATTCTTTCCCGACATTTGCGAGAGCCATGCCAGCGGGCAGTGGTCAGTGAAGAAGACGAAAGAAGTTCCGTAAAGGTAGCAGGCCAATTTTTGGGTGGCCCACACAATGCAGGCACATTCTTTTTCTGACGCACTGTAGGCCTCCTCGCGAACTGAGAGTTTCCTGCTGGCGTACACCACTGGGTGCTCGTTCCCGTTCTCATCCTCCTGGCAGAGTATTACTCCTAAGCCCCTATTGCTGGCATCGCACTGCACAATAAAGGGACGATCATAGTTCAGTGCATGCCGTACGGGCGAGTTTACAAGAGCCGTTTTGAGGCCTTGGAAAGCATCCTCCATTTCTGGTTGCGGGAATTCGCTAACCGCCTCTACTTTCAACTCGTCAGGTCGCCTCCTGCCCTGCCCTACCACGCGCCCTAGGTACCGTACTTCGGCGCGAGCTAGCTGGCAGTTAGCCGGCTTCGCTGTCAGTCCAGCGTGTGTCAAACGTCTAAGGACATCGCTAAGATGGTACAGGTGGTCTTCCCATGTATTGTAGTACATAGCAAGGTCGACTAAGTAGAAAACAGCGTATTCTTCAGCCCCCTGCAGAACTCGGTTCATCAGCCTTATCCCGCACTTCTCCAGGAAGCCCGCAGTCAGAACGCTGCTGAACACTGAACCCTGGTAGCACTGTATCTCCTTAGGTAAGGCCACTCTAGAAAAAATACACAGTAGTGCGTTGACTACTTCTACCGAGCTCTGCTCCTTCATTGGGATCGCCTCTGGAAATTTGGCTGGTGGACAAACAGCGGTAAGCAAATACCGGTAGCCTGATTTTGTCGCTGGGAGTGGTCCCACAACGTCTATTACCAGCCGGTGAGGAGGCTCCGGAATGAGCTGAACAAGCTTAAATGGCGCTTTTCCCTTCTCGTGCGGTTTTCCCACTCTCTCACAGGTGTCACACGCTCGTACGTGGTTCTCAACTTCTTTGAAGCATCCTGGCCAATAAAACTCCGTTAGGAGCCTATCTTTGGTCTTCCGAGCTCCTGAATGCCCCGAACAACCAACTCCGTGACAGAGGTCAACAATGTCATGCCGATACTCAGCTGGAACTACAATCAGGTCAAACCTGCGACCTTTTTCATCCTGCTAGTGGCGGTACAAGATGCCGTTTTTGACGGGAAAACTGACATTCTTCCTCGCCACCCCTTCTCTGACTGTGTTCCAAACCTCCTTAAGGCTAGAATCGCTTTTCTGCTGCTCGATGAGCTCGTCTCTTGTCACTTTCTCCCGTACATTGTCTAGTGATTTTGATACAGGCAACACGAGCAGCCACTCTTCCGATTCCCCTTCAGCTATATCAGCGCTAGTCTCCTCCGACCCCTCTCTCTTTTTTTCAGTAGTCGACGGGATAGTAGACTCCGCTGAGCTGACTCCAGCTGGTGTTGCTGTACTTCCGCTGAAACTCGGTTCTTTCCGCTCTAGTTTGGCTGCTGGCGTGCGTGCTTTAGCTCTAGTCAAGGCTTGGACTGTTCCCTCCTGAAAACTTTTCCCTTGTTCTCCAAGCAGACGGTCGGTCTGATTCGAGAACAAGTAGGAGTACTGCGAGGGCAGCTTGTCTGACACCGCCGCTTCCGTCTCTACTTCTCCGAACGGCCCAGTGATGACTACTCGAGCTACCGGGAGACAAATGCTTCCCTCTTGCAAAACCGGTTTAATCCATGCGCACTTGCCGTTGTAATCTGCTTGTGCCACATAGTCCGGGTGCACCAGATCAATGGTTGCCCCACTGTCTCGTAAGACGTGGCATGGCTTCCCGTTCACTGTTAGTTTAAAAAGGTAAGGACTAAGTAGCTCCTCACTAGTAGCAGAGTCACAAGTGTACGAAAGGGCTGGCCTGGGCCTACGACAGCCTATGGCAATGTGACCGACCTCCTTGCATTTGTAGCAGGTAGGTGGTTGCCGCGCGTCAAAAGGACTCTTTTTGGAAGAAGTCTCCGAAGCCTTTCCCTCCTGTTTGTTCTGCGATCCCTGACTACTTTCAGCGAAGTCCGCCTTTTTCTGTGCCGTAATACCTGCGCCAGCCCCCTGCTTCGCCGTCCAAGGTTTTCCTTTATCTCCCGCTTTTGCGGGAGCAACCTCGTCCCTTTCTCCCCGGCGTGACGCGTACTCATCAGCCAAGTCGGCAGCTGCCTGCACTGTTACTACTCCGGCCCTATCTTGAATCCAGAGCTTCATTGGCTCGGAAAGCTTAGAAAAAAACTGTTCCAGAGTCACTACCTCAAGAGCCTTTTCGAAGTTTCCAAAAGCGCTGGCTCCCTTCATACATTCTACTAAGTTGACCTTCAACTCGTAGGCAAACTCAGAATACGTGCTGCCCTGCTTCTTTGTCAGATTGCGAAACCGCTGCCGGAACGCATCTGACGAAAGTCGGAACCTCTTTAGAAGGCTATCCTTCACTTTGTCGTAATTGTCCGCATCCTCCACTGGAAGCCGCGCGATCACATCCGCTGCTTCACATGGCAGCAAACTTAACAAATTTCGAGCCCATGTGCTACGGCCAAGCTTCGCTTTTTCACAGGTTCTCTCGAAGTTCACAAGAAAGAGGCCCACATCTTGCCCTACTTTGAAGGGTTGCATTAGCTTAGATAAATCACAAAGATTTTGTCTTCCTGCTACCTCTACTCCTTGAACCTCAGCCATCTTCCTCACTTCCACTTCCAGGCGCAGCTGTTCTACTTCCAGTTCTTTTTGCTTTAGCTGGCACTCCTGTTGCTCCCGCTTTTGCTCGCGCTCCTGTTCCTGTTGCTTTTGAATCTCGTTCCACGTTTCTTTGATATCTTCACTGGTGAGATTCAAGCCCTCGATAGCGCGAACAATTTCGTCCTTCTTCATCCCCAAATCTACTTCTGCTCCCAGCTCTTCCCCCAGAATCAGCAGCTGATTCTTCAACAAACGCTTCCAATCCATGACAGAGAACTAGTGTGGTGCGGCTCACTCTCTACCCAGAAGTTCCGGAAAAAACTGCTTCTGTGGTAGCCTCTACCAGAGAAAAGATTGCACTTCTATCTTATCAGCCTGGCAACCAAAAAACCAAAGCCAGCACTCACCAGTTCACAGCTATCAGTCTCCATGATCTCGGCGTGTTGTTCATTCTCCGACATCCAGGCTCAGATCCAACCGCTTGCCATCCAGTTGTAGCGTCTAGTTGTTGCGACCGCAGTATGCTGGTAGCGGGGCCGGTCGCCGTCGCTCCGTCGAGCCAGGACTAGGGGAGAGCTTAGAGCAAAGTCAACGGGTTTATTTACATTTTTACAGTGAGTTGTCGAGATGAAGACAGAAGACAGATGACAGTCTTGGCGGGCCGCAGCACGCCCTTTTTGTTGACCCCCGATCCCTAGTTCCCTAGGTTAGGGATCCCCATACAAAACAATGCAGACCAATGGTGATGTGTACGTTCCTCGCTGTGAAGCACCGCCCTCGGGTAGGGACACGCCTTTCAGGTATGTCGGCAGATGCACAGCACACGCACACACACACACCCTTGCCACTCGTCAGGAGCCTGGGCGCCGCGTATTCTTTTGGTGTCTGCCGCGCGCTGCGTTCCCAGGGAGCCTAACAGCACAGATTAACAAGGTTCGTGGAATCACTCCAGGAAGGGTTAATGGCTTGACCATTGCCACTGCCTTCTTCGCTGTGCTGCCGCCGCCACTGGGTCCCATTGTCCGGTCGTCGCCGTCTGGGCTTTCACGCGCACACGCGTTCAGTTGCTTAGGCCGGGGGCAGACCGGCGGCTCCTTAATCCCTTTTGGGGCGACGACACTCAACACCGCTCAAAAGCCGCTGTCAATCAGTGGCCGCCGCCGCGTTGTCGGCTTCCTTTCGTTTCCGTCGACAAGCGGTGGGGAGGTCGACCGGCGGGTGACCGACCCGCGCAAACATGGCGCCAGTGAGTCATAACAAGTTCCAAGGAAGTATTTCACCGAACTGCCACATGTGTTCTACTGGAGGAACAAAACACTCGGCACCAGTGATGTCGATGTTTCGATGTCTATGACAAAGGATTTTCCAACAAAATATCAAATCTACATATTATATAAAGTTTCAGTTAATACGAATACAGTTTACAAATTATTAGGTGTTTTCTTTTCCTTGGACAGTTCATGGAAGGTGCACCCAGAAGCAAAAAAAGCCGGAACACGTGACCGCAAAGAAAAACGAATAGCGGCCCTGTCTGACTCTGCAGTGCTGGTGTCGAGACACCGATTTGCGTGTCAGCGTGCAACCCGCCTAAATTACCCCGTCTTTTTCGTCGGTTAAAGGAGCATAGCTGATAGAACTAATCGCTCGGCCTTAGGGGCCACTTTTTGTGCGCAACGCATCTCGCTGGCAAACGCTTCGGCGACAGGCGACGAGGGTGAAGCGTGCTTTGCTCAATTCTGTCCAGCTCTGACAAAGCACACATTCGTACGAGAGATTGATAATTTAATTTTAAGGGGGATGGCGTTTGTTTGGTTTTCTAAAACGGTAAATTTTGCTCAGTGTCTGTGTGAATCAATGAAACACATATTGAAACATATTATTAATTTCGGTTATTTTTTGTCAAAACCCACGATCGCACCCATCTCTACGCGCATTTCCCCTCATCAATACCTGTTTTATTGCATGTTCAAGGTGACCACTCATCAAAATTTATTTAAGTAATATCTCTTGCCTTAATTTCTTCCCGTTTTGGTATGGTTATTTATAATTATCAACCATCTGCATATTACAGGCCAAACATACAAAGACGCGACTGAATACATGTGACACAAGGTCATCCCTGAGACGGGCAAGATATGCTTCCTGCTGTATAGGGGCAGGAGAAAAAATGCACACTTCACCCTCGCCGTACGCCGCTGAAGCGTGTGCCTGCGAGGCCTGTTAGCAAACAAAGTGATCCCAATCGCCACACGCTGATTTTCATCACTTTTGCCGCTTCAACTGAAAGAAAAGACATGAAAGGGAACGTGGTTGGACGCGCGCGCGCATATGGATATCTCGACATCCGAAGTCCATCGTCAGGTGCAGCGGCGATGTATTTTACCAGGCGCTCGCGTTACCGGCCTATTTCACCGCTGGTTGTACATGTCGATTAAGTTCTTGGTGAAAGCTGCGATAGGGATAAGTTTTATTGGGCGTGCGCTAAGATATTCTCACGGGCGACTTAAAAAATTACACCATCTTCCTGTGGGGAACCCCGATGAGGATGCGAAGCATCATGGGGGTTCCGTGTGGTTCCATTGCGTTGCCGTTATGTTGAGTTATCTAGTGTTTAGTAGTGCGAGAGAGAATTCCACGTTCGGGTCCACACCGATGACAAAGGCACGCAAGTACTGTTGTGTTACGGTGAGTAGGTGGTGGTTCTCGAGGCGCGAAACTCGTCCATCATGTTCCTGTCGATGTTGTCGTCTCTGTCGTAGAATCGGTAGTCTCCGTCAGCGTTGGTGAGGTAAAAGTTGTTGACGTTGGTGCACCGGCTAAGAGCAACGCACACGCCCTCATCTTCGCAGCTTTGTCTTCTTCTCCTTCTTCTTCAGCGGTTCTCCTATGGGAAGATGACGACGGTAGTTGAACGCGAAGCTATCTCGTGATAGATTCTATGGTGGGCCAATCCCTAGGGCTATCCTGCCGCAATCATCAGCAGAGGCGCTGCGGACGGTCGCCCACCTACCTACCTCAACTAGGCGAGGACGAGTTGATTGTTATTTACGAGAAAAAACTATTGTTGTAAGGCTGTATTTATCATCAAACAGAGCAATAGTCCCTAAAGTTAGCAAAGCGCAAAGCGCAAATCGCGGTCACGTTTGCTTGCACGGATAAAAATAGGGACACGAGTTGCAATGAATCTGTCGCATTAAGCACAGAACTACACGCTGTACACTTGAATGTTATCTACCGCTACTTCCTGGGTTTTAAAACGGATTCTTGCCTTTTATGACCAAACTAGATGATGACGTCAAGAGGAAGCTCGAGGCTCCGATCATAAGTGAAATTGAACAGGCAATAGATGAGCTAACCACAAGAAAATCGCCGGGGCCTGATGGCTTGGAGGCTGCCTTATACAAAATGTTCAAAAGCGAAATCACAACGGCTTTACATCGATTGTTGGTCGATGCATACAAAGAAAACCGGATGCCCCCCTCTTTTTGCAGGACACACATTGTTTTGGTACCAAGAACCGAGGATTCTGTTAAATTACTCTCTGTAACATCTTACCGCCCAATTAGTCTCACAAATGTTGATTATAAAACATACATGAATGTGTTTTGTAAACAATTGCAAACAGTAATGAATATCTTTGTTAGCCCGCACCAAACCTTCGGGATTAAAGTAAGAACAACTTTCACTAATATACATTATATATTAAGCATCCTAGAGAGTTGCGATGCGGGGAATGGACATAGGGCAATACTTCATCTCGATCTTGAAAAAGCCTTTACACGTGTTGCACATGAAATTTTGTTTTGTGTTACGGAGTACGTGAATGTGGGTGCTGTGATACTGGATAGGGGAAAATGTGTTATTGGGATTGCTTCGCTAGTCTTATTGTCAAGAAGCAAGTTACACTAGGTATTCGGCTTCTATCGTTGGTTAAGCAAGGCTGCCCTTTGAGTGCTCTATTTTTTGCCATCTAATTGGAACACCGTTTGGTTTAAAGATGAAGAACAGTGGACAAATAAGAGGTTATAAGTTCTTTGAGAGCGAAGTAAAAGTATTGGCATACGCGGATAATATAGTCATAGTCTTCAGCGACAAAGAAAGTGTTCGAGGGGCAGTAAAAAAGCTGGAAAGTTTTGTAAACACACGGGTAATGCTATAAGCTGGAAAAAGTCACTAGGTTTCTGGCACGGGGACTGCGAAGACACGCCTGAGGTTTTTGAAAATATACAGTAGATGGTAACTCCGGCCAAATACTTGGGCATACCACTCAATGACAACAGGCAGTCTACTGAATTTTGGACGCTGGAAACAGAGCGCGCCAGAGTTTAAACAACTAGGTTGGGTGGGAAGGATTTGTCGATGTTTGCACGAGCTACTGTGTGCAAGTTATTTCTTGTAGCCAGAGTGTTTTATTTCCTTCTGGCGCTGTCCATGACGAGAGTTTCTGTTCAGAAGCTAAACAGAGTGTTTGAGGTTTTTATTTTCTGATCGACATGGGAGTGGAGCAACCGCTCGAACCTGTTCCGCGCTGTTCGAAAAGGAGGCTTGGGGCCCTGCCACTTGTTCCTGAAGCAGATTCTGTCATGGTTTTGTTTCTTAAGAAATCAGAATAATCCCTTTCTACATACTGTCATTCAAGTGCGCCTTCTGTATCACATACCTGAATTTGTTGTGTCCTCTTTTGGGGGTACACGAACGAGTCTGTGTGGTTTCATGCGCGAAGTTGCATGGGCGTTCAAATTATTGATAGTGTGATTTTCGATAGAGTACTTGAGCAATGTACCACTTAAAAGGTGTATAAGGACCTCATTGACGTTATGTTACCCATTCCCCTATACAGGTCACTAAAGATCATTTCCCCGAAGTCCGGTGTCGATCAGGAACCCAACCGCCCGGGCTCCGGTTGATTTAGCAGGAGGCTGGCAGGGCGATGGTGTTGAAGTTCTTGGAGATGGCGGTCGAATCGACAAACTCGAGGCATTGGGGTTGATTAAATGAAACGAAGGGTTTATATGCAGTATTTACAATGGGAAAACTGGGTATACATGAATAATAAAGGAAAAAACTGCAAACTTCAGCTAGACGCTAGCTCCGAGTGCGCACAAATCTCTCGAGCTCCTCAACATCGTCTAACTCTTCCTATTCTCGGAGCGTACACAAACCGCTCGAGAAACAACGGCCGAAACCCTGTCTCGCCCCAAGATCCGTCTAGTAGCCCGGTACGGCGCTGTACCCTTAGCCTCCGACGCGATCTTAACCTTTTGTTTAGGGGGCTCACAAATCCCAACCTAGCTTTAACGGTCGAGACTCCTTGTCCCGCCTGGAACTGCCCAGCTCGGCGCTCAGACGAGAACCCTTTCGAACGGCCAAGTTCGGCCTTATAAAACCTCGAGATCACCCTCTCTCGGGAACGCCCCTGTAGCGTTCGTACACGCGTATGGGAGTGCCCAAATTCACGTACACAGCTGTCACTCAGCGCGACACGGAATATTCAATGAGTCGCCGCCATCTCTGGGTCAACGGACCGCCCGCGGGCCAGCAGGCGCGTACGACCCCGAGGGGTGAGAGCGAAAGACGCGACTGTGCGTCATGCTGACCGGGCGTGTTAACAATAGAGACTCATGCGGCGCTCGTCCCGACGCCAGTAATCCCACCACCTCCACGCGTCGAGCAGACGTTCCTGGAATCCGGCGGCGCTGTCTGCTTTCTAAATGGGTATTATCCTTGAGGTATGCAGTGGGCCAGACAATCCATCTCCCGTGAACGCCGTGACGAATTGGCGACGACTGCAGCGCAGTGTTGGCAGTGCTACGTCGCTAGACAGAGCGACGGGTTCTCACGCGCAGGCAGGGCGCCTGGCCGCTAATCTCATAAGTGGACCTTACACAGGTTTATGTATGCAGTAGGAAGTGAAGGTGATGTGCTCAAGAGGGTAAAGAGAATGCCCGAGCGCGCCTCTGTTAAAAGTTTCTTTTTTCAGCTCCACAGTGGCACACTCCCTGTAAAGGCACGGCTCCAAGAGAAAGGATTAAATATACCTTTAAACATTAAATGTCGCATATTCTTAAAGCCGCAAACTATTGAGCACATTTTTCTGGACTGCTCAGACGGGAGGTTTCACTGGGACATCCTACAACGTACGGTTAAAAAGGACCTGCCCATAAGCCCTTTCGGGATCCGTTTTCTGTCTGTGTGTGATACAGGAAGCGCGCCATTCGACATGTTTATGTTGATCAGCATGCATAGCTTGTGGCTCCTAAGGATGGCTGACAGGCATGCCGATCCCAATGCGCGGCCGCCAGAGAGTGTTTCATTGAGAGTGTGGCCAACATACGTGAGGTATATAGAGCGCTCAGCGAATCTCCTGAAATGTTACCAATGCTAGATGACTTTGTTCAGCTGAAAAGATTTTAAACTTGTGTTATCGCAAAGGCGGCGAATATTATGAAATTACTGTAACCTAGTTTTTTGTTTGAGACAAACGGTAATAAAGAAAAAAAGTGGTGTGGTCCAGCGGTAGCGCGTCGGGTTCCTCGCGTGTATTTCCGGGCGTCGATTGGTGGATCCCTGCTGGTGCCAACGTTTTTTTGCTTTTTTCTGCGACTCTCAGCAGTTCGTCTTTGGGGAGTATCGGAACGGGCCGTCCGGGTAGGGGACTAACCATTCATCCCCTCGCAGTTAGTCCCCAAAAAAAGTAATGACTGTAGCAGATAGTCCCCCAAAGGACGAACTGTTAGTACTTTTTGCCTAAGAGTGTTGGAAAGCATACCCCTCGGTACTCACAATGGCCGTGATACTAATGATATCGCTTGAACGAAGTATCACGTGTAGCAGGCGTGCAGAAAGATGTGTACATATGTACGTATGTGCATAAACTTATGTTTGTACGTATGCTCTTTCAGCATGACGGCGTGTTTTGGGTATTCCATAATGAAAGTATGTATGTTTATGTTATGTTTATGTATGTATGCAATAATATAGATGTGGGTCCCTACGCATGTATGTTTTACTGAGCAACTGATGTTCTGCATATTTAGATTTCTATTAATAATCTACATGACGCTGCTATTTATTCTGCTATGAATATTATAACAAAGTTGTATGATGCTCATTACCTGAGCCCGCATTTTTCCATTCATCACACCTGCTTGCTTGGATAGGAATCTCCAGGTTCGTGATCATACCTTCTCCAAACATTACACTGTCATAAATGTGTGATTAGGAGGGTTGGTATAAAAAAGTCAACTA